>NW_027397094.1:2367391-2393778 GCF_003265705.2 Callorhinus ursinus | reverse complement strand
ACCCCGAGCTGAGAGCCCGCGCCTCGGCTCCGTCTCTGCAGCCGGCTTCCCCGCTCCGGTACCTGGGAGCTCTGCCGCACTCAGGCACCCCCCGGTCTTTCTGTGACCCCGAGGGTCCTGAGACCACACTGTCCTGCGAGGGTTCCACCCCCGCTTAGCCACTGCAGCGACGTCCCTCCGCGGAGCCGACTTCTAAAAGGTCCGATTTTGTGCTCCGCGGCTCTAGCACTTGCCAGAAGCGGCCGACGGAGGCCCCTCCCCCGCCGTCTATCCTCCCGAATATCGCCTCGGATTCACTTCTTCGCACGTCCTACCTTCCAGTAAGTGGTCGCTTCTCTGTTCAGAGAGTTGTTGCTACTCTCCTCTTTGGTCTCCTTTTGAGTTCGTAGGTGTTCAGAATGGTTTGATCCCTATTCAGCTGAATTCCTGAGACCAGACAAAATCCAGGTCTCCTACTCCTCCACCGTCTTGCTCCGCCCTCTCTGGTGGGTGATTTAAACCATCTGGAACACATCGGTCCATGAACAAGCTAACGGCGTTGGGAGACAGTGTTGTCAGGATAACAGCGAGCGACTCTGGGCAGGAAACATGACATAAATCTGGCTCCGGGACAGTCTTCTTGAGGAGGTGATGTGTTAGAACGGAGTCAGTCTCCGGCGAACAAGGAGGGCCATTCAGGTTGAAGGCACAGAAGCACAAGGTCTAACATGGAAGCGATCCTAGTGTAGCTTAGAACAACAAGAGGGCAATCTTGCCAACTGTCCAGGCTGTACATGTCTCCTGGAGGTCCAGTGACCTGGTTCCATGTCACAGACAGGGCCTGGCATCCTGCCCAGTCCTGCAGACCTAGCGCCTGATTCCCTGGATATCATGCGCCTACTTGTGGACTCCGGCTGTAGGAGACTTTACCTTTGTGGGGCTCAGCAAAGGAGCGAGGTCTGAATCACCACTGTCTCCAAACACCAGACCTCCATCTCCTCTCTAGTGTGTCCGGTTCTCCTTCTTTTTCGGGCTGCTCCCCAGAAGTCTGTCCTTGCTCTGCCCCCCTCCGCATAGTAAAACCATGCAAAATACTCAGCCTTGAGAAGAAACAAAAGCAAGACATGGGACATGAATGCTTCAACCCTGAAGAAGGGGAAAGAGGGAGAAACACAACAGGAGAGCAGACACAAGTATGCTTCTTGCTCCTTCCCCAAATAGGCACACACATACATTTTAGGGAACTAAGATGTGATTAATTTAGGAGATAGAAAAAGATGCAAGACCAAACATACTGTACTGAAAAACTGTTCAATTTTTTAACAGTATGAAAAGTGGAGAAGATATTGCTGGAAAGTGGAATTAAAATCTCAGACGTGAGGAGACATTGCGCTAATGATTGATGCTTCTGTTTCTGACCTTGACATGATATAGGATCTTAACACAAAGCTGCTTAAGAAATTATGAAATTCAAATATGGGAGAATTTTCTATAAGTAAATATACCTAAGCATGCGGATTAATTTAGATCCAGGAATAATTTTTCTTGACATATGGAAAACCAATAACTCTTCTAATGGTGATTATTTTGGTAATATCAATGCCTGATACAAAGATGTATATAAAAACGTTTCAAGTTTGTTTATGTTAAGACTCTGAATAGTCTAAATAATGCATGATTTAAAACTGAAAAAAAATATTCCTTAGGCCCTAAGAATTAATTACAGAGTATTCTTCCCTTTCTCTCAATGTTTCAATTAAAACAAAACAAACACAATACTTGGAAAGTAATGGGGAAGAGCTGGGCTGCGTCAATAGAGACAGACCATGACCTCCAGGAGACAGACTGGGAATGGAGGAGAGAGTATAATGTGAAAATAAAATGAAAAGGGAGAGAGATCAAGAAAACGATACTCTGCGGGGAATGGAGGATCATTACAGATTAACTCGAAGGAGCGGCATGATTAGGGTCTTAGCCAGGGTGTATGAAAATCACACTAGAGCAGATGGGGCACTCAAAACCAGGAAGAGAAATGGATGTTGGGTCCTTCCAGAACACCCGAGGAGTACTAAATCTTTCGGTCCATTACTGACAACAGGAAAAGCCTATTACAAATTACCTCTTGAAAAGCTGTTTCTCCCTTGGCATAAAGTAAATTTCTGAAACTGGTTGTGAAACACCTCCAACTTCCTTGGAGGTCTTGGTTTTTCTGAGACCTAATTTGTGTTGTACCTGTTCTTCTTTTGTCTATAAAATAATCAGCTTGGCATTTGTTAACTATTCTATCTCTTGCATGAATTATTTATAGCTATAAGTTATACTTGTGGCTGAGAAAAGGGGGAAGTCAAAAAATTATATAGGGTCATTTAACAACTCGATCATGTATTTTGGAGATACAGTATTGGAATATATATATTTTTTCTAAAAATGTTCAATATTAGGGAAGTTGGTTATAACTGAGATTTTAAAAAGTTACAGAAGTCTTTTTTTAATGACAGACTTGTTTTGTGAGGTATTATTGTAAAAATGTAACTTAGCTATTCAAGTATCTGTTAACATAATATTTCTCCCCCATAGAGACAAATATTTAAAATTTGTTTCTACTTAGTGGTTCCATTCTCCTCTGCATGCCCCCAACCCCCATGCTCCTACTACCCCACTCTCAAATAAATAAAATCTTTAAAGAGAAAAAAAAAAAAAGAAAAATCTACCCACAATGGTAAATATTTGCATGAGTATCTTTTCACTATATGGACCTAGTCCAGACTTTTAAATTAAGGACCAGTATAATCAAATGCCTATGAAACATCTCTTTACATGTGTCAAAATTTCTCCAAACATATGATTTATTCTCTTCCAGGACTTATTCATCTCCAAAATGTTCTCTTACTTAGTATATAGAGGTACTGTGAGCTTACTTTCCCCAAGATAAAAACAAAGGAATCACATTTGATGACTTTGTCTTTATACAATTGATCACCCAGTTCCCTTCATTTCACTTCTAAACTATATCTTGCGCATCCATCCATGTACTCTCCATCTCAATTTTCCTTCTGGATGTGGCCCTTCACATTGGCCATGAAACTGGACCCAGATGGATGAATGTCCATCCTCTACTGGCCCCTCCAAACAATTCTACACACAGTACCTTAAAAATGTTTTGAAAATGCGAATTTGGATATGTTGTCCCAATTTTTTATAAGATAGCACAATTCTTATCAGCATCTTAAGTTTCTGTGAGAATCAGCACCTAGTGATGATTCCTGGCATTTCTACCCTCTTTCTATCAGTCTGTATTCCCACCAGTGTGACTATGATGACGCCCACCTCAGGGGATTTGCATAAATCTTTTACTTAACTCAGAATATTCCAGCAACTTTGACCCCCACTGCCTTTGCTTAGTCAAAAGCATTAACCCAGCTGACCTCAGCTCAGTGACCCCACATGAAATTTCAACTCTCCTTGTAGCATGCTTTCTTATATACTCATGTCTTATATTTCAAGGAAATATTAATATTCAATGCAATAGTTTTGAGCCAAATCCCTGAGGCCAGGTTCGTGGTGTTTGCTCAATCTTTGTGTCCATAACAAACAGCAGAGTGCTTGGTTTAACATAGATGCTAAAGTATTTCTGAACCAATGAATCTGAAGGAATGGGAGATTGAATCAAAGGACATCACATTTCAACCTTAGAATAGTTATCTATTCATTACATTCCCCACATTCTGGCTACTTAAACTCATTGAGTCTTTTCCCATCCTCTAAGAATTCAACCTTACCACTTATGATTCTGTCAGATATTAGTATCCACTTTGATATTACAAAATGAAAATAAATGAAACCATTTATAATGTAAAACTACTTAGAACCAAATACAAAGGTAGAAAGGAACTGGATATCACCCATTAAAATATATTTACCATTTCTGCATAAACAAGAAAGTAATTTGGTGTGTTACAAGTTGACTGGGGTGGAACTTAAGGCACAGCATGGAGGACATTAGGAGAAGGAAGGGAAAAATGAAGGGGGGGTAATCAGAGGGGGAGATGAACCATGAGAGACGATGGACTCTGAAAAACAAACAGGGTTCTAGAGGGGAGGGAGGTGGGGGGATGGGTTAGCCCGGTGATGGGTATTAAGGAGGGCACGTTCTGCGTGGAGCACTGGGTGTTATGCACAAACAATGAATCAGGGAACACTACATCAAAAACTAATGATGTCATGTATGTGGACTAACATAACATAATAATAGGAAAAAAAAAGTTGAATGGGTACTACCAGCCCTCCCTAAAGGGGAAAAATACTGTAACGCATGCAATATAATGCATGCATATCTCTTATGAAATGACTTTAATAGCAACAAAGTGTGCTGCAACTTGTTTAAAAGAAAAATAAGGGGCACCTGGGGGGCTCAGTTGGTTAAGCGTCCGACTCTTGGTTTCAGCTCAGGTCATGATCTTGAGGTCCTGAGATCAGGCCCCACATAAAGCTTCCTGCTCAGTGGGGAGTTTGTTTGAGATTCCCTCCCCTCCCCTCCCCCTCCCCTTCTGTCTCTCTCTCTCCAAAATAAATAAATAATTTATTTTTTTAAGATTCTGTCAGGGGGAGAGAGAGAGAGAACACAAGCAGGGAGGAGGGGTAGAGGGAGAAGCAGGCTCCCTGCTCAGCAAGGAGCCCAACGTGGGACTCGATCCCAGGACCCTGAGATCATGACTTGAGCTGAAGGCAGATGCTTAGCCAACTGAGCCACCCAGGCATCCCAATAAACAAAATCTTAAAAAAAAAAAAAAAAAAAGGGAAAAGAGACACTTGTCTATCATACAGGAAAAAAATGAGCGAAGCGCAGCTCTTCAGGGCACTTTCTCGGCTTTGGTAACTGTGCCCCCTCCCTTACGACACTGACCATTCTGTCTGTGGGCCTCTCGCTCCCTCCATGGGAGAGAGAAACGAAAACAAAAACAAAACACATCACAGTGCAAATGGCAAGTTCTGCTCTTATTTGCAAAATTTATAAGAAATGATGCTTATAAAACTAAAGCAGGAGCCTGCTGTATAATAAACTACACTTTTAGTGAATAGGACTTTTCTGTAGTGACAAAAATGTAAAGATCAGAGAAAGAAAGAATTTGGTTTGGATAGAATACATTGTATTTTCTTTGCCACAAACTATAGTACAAAATCTGCAGTCCTGTACTTTGTAATTCATTCAATAACAAAGGGATCTTTGTTTTGATTATAATGAAAAAAAAGTTTGTTCAAACACTGATTAGATACCCTACAAAACAGAGACATGTGGTTCTCTATTATGTGTAGTAACTATGACAATGACAACTTTTTTATTTTTTTAAGTGGGCTCCCCGCCCAATGTGGAGCCCAGTGCAGGACTTGAACTCATGACCCTGAGATCATGACCTGAGCCGAAACCCAGTCAGCTGCTTAACTGACTGAGCCACCCAGGAGCCCTAACAAGGACTTTAGAAATGCTTTTATAATTAAAATGACCTCCAAGGACCACAGTGTACAAACGTTTTCTACTATAAGACATACTTAAAACCATTAATCACCGCCCTGTCCTCAGTTATACTGAGTCAGAGCTAAGTTTTCGCACATTAATACTGCCTATCTGCGCTGTCTTGACCAGTGGGTTCGAAACAGAATACCATTTTTTTTTTCTTTTTCTTTCTCCTACCACAGGGAACGAGTCCACCTCGGTGCCCTACTGAACACATTTACGTTCCTTGTTCATTACGGAGACCTGGCAAACACAGACACAACTTAATGGGAGGTCACCAACGCACGTGCAGGTGGGTCTGCGTCCTGCATGTGGTTCAGGATACTGTGGAAGTGCATTCTGCTGGGCAGCACCGCTCCCGACAGAGGCTGTGTCTGTCAGGGTCCCAGCAGAAACAGGGGGTACATTCACACTGGGCAATTTGAGGGAAAGTTAATAAGGATGCTGTTCAGAGGATGTGGGCAGAGAACAAGGACGCCGCGGGGGCAGGTGTTGTGCCCAGAAGCTAGGGAGGGTGGCTCAATTCTCATCCTCCTGTGGCCCATGGGCTGGAGCCCGGTTCGCTTCTCCTTAGCCTACCTTTGTGACAGCACCCGGTATGGTGGACAGTGTTGTGCACAACACCGGCCATTCATTTGTGATCTGAGAAATTCTCTGGGGCCACGGGAGGTGTCTGGGAAGAAACTGCAGGGAAATGCAGGGGAGCTAACCATGCAGGAGCAACGGGGTTGGGGTGAAATTTGGTTTAAGGATCCAGGGTGTCCACCGTCAGAGAGAAAATCCGAAGAGCGTGCTGTATGGTTCTAGAGGCTTGAGCCCCAGAAGCTCAAAGTGTTAACGAGGTCAATAACACACTTTTTATTGACTTCTCCTCCTATCTTGTCCTGATGGTTTAGGGTAACTCCTGACTAAGCTACCTATACCAGAGTCCTTAACTCGGGTCTCTGTGAGGGAAACCAACATCAGATACCACCTTGGGCCCTCAGGCATAAGAATAAAGAGCACCTACAAGAACTCGGGAGAGCAAGAACTTGGAGCAGATAGAAGCCTTAACATTTAGTCAAGGAAGGCGTATGCCTACGTCTACTCTCAAGAGAGAGAAGGGAGACAGATGCCTCTACTTCACGCTCTTTCTTCTCTCAAGACTGCTGGTGTTCTCTGTTGCCTGAATCACCTGAAATCCGAACAACAAGAGCTCCCATCCACCTCTCTCCTACATCAGCCAAAGAGCAAAGGCACAGATGGATCGTGGTCAGCGCAGAGGGGCCCACATCCCAGATCCAAATCAAGCGTGCCTCCTCCTGGTCTCCCCCAGTGACCCCAGCATGGTGTAACTGGACCATGGCTCTTACAGGAACACAGTATGCACTTAAAATGAAGCTGGGAAAAATAACGCAAGGATCCTCACACCTCTGTAGGCTGAACATCTTTTTCCTATGTCTTAGGATGAACTAAAATCTGCTATTCTCTAGAGAGTGCAGAAGAGAAGGGTGCTGACCAACAGAACAACTGGAAATGTTTCAGCTATATAAAAAAATACACTTTGTTGCCTGACAGCATAATACGCAGGCGTTCAAAAGCATATATGAAAATCAGAGGCCTTCTTATATAAGCATGTTTGGCTGACAGCAGACTATTCTCTATTATGGCCAAGAGAAGTTGCCTAGTGATATGTTTCTGGAGCATTAAATAGTTAACAGATAATTATCCAGTAGCTGCCACGTACAGCTCAGCATGGGGGACAGGACAGACCTACACATACATTTCCAGGAGTCAAGACACGGCAGGATGGTGCACCCAAGGCCTGTTTGAAGTGAGCAAGAACTCAGGGGTGCAGAGGCCAAGAGTTCAGTGGTTTGGTGGCTGGAGGATGAAGAAAATGTTACGGCAATGATCACACTTAAATTGTACGTCAGAGCAGTCAGCCGACACTCTTCAGTTTGGATCGGCCGGTTTTTAATTTTATCTCTCGCACTCTGAACACCCAGAGTCCTGCGTCCAAAACGAACTCAAACATCAAAGGAAACATCAAGGTGATATTTATGTCTGCCCTCCCCAGTATTAGGACGGGATAGACACTGGAAAACTGGGGACTTACATGGAAGTAAATCTGCGGTAAAAACATACTCATCTTGGAAAGTAAGGGATTAAGTAGTAAGTGATCAGGTTCCAAGAACAGCCCAGAAAATGCAGAGGTGAGGGCAAGTTGATAGCAGAGAGAACTTCACAGAGAATCTGAAACCATAGGGTTTTTCAGGGATCCATGAAGACGTGGAAATCCTGGAGTATTCTAAGATGGCTCCCGCATTTCTATACCACCAAAAATCTGTGTGAGAAAGTTTATCTCCGATGAGGAGTTAGAAAATGATTGTAACAGCACATGGATATGGAAGTAAATGTCCCGGGGTGAGGATGGAAGTTTGGGAAAAGGAAAGGAGCCCTTGATGGAGGCACTCTAAAGAAAGGAAACACATGTTATCTCTGATTTAGACTTGAGGGCTAAATACTTTTACAAAATAGCTGTTAGAATAATGTGATACATATAACTTCTTCTGCAAACACATTTGGAACATTCTGTGGACAGTCATGCTAGAATTTGTAATATTCCCCAATTATTTCATCTCAGTGATATAGACCTTGTACCAAATGGAATATTATGGACTTCTCTTAGACTTCAGAACAACAAAAAAAAATGACATGATTTAATATACCTTTCCTTCCTCAACAGAAACATCAGTTACCAAGTATCATAACAAAAACCACAACATTATCAATTCATAAGATCCCGTAAGTAATTTTATTATTTTAATGAAAAAACTTATTTTGTAAATATTTATCACTGTAAAGAAATACTCCAGATCTTCTTTTAGTATAAGATCCTGGTGTCTGTCATTAACAGAATCTTGAAACTTTAAAATTCCACGTGCCCTAAGGGCCAATTCCTTCTGAATATAAAGCAATAAATTGACTTCTACTGAAGTTAAATTAAAATAAATAAGTTAATGCAATAAACCTTAACCTCTAAATTCAAATTTCCTACACAAAATTTACACCTAAATATTTAACGATCACTTCAAATATAACACAGAAATTGAACTCGTATTTTTGTTGCAAGCCTCCTTTGGCATTTAGGAGACAATCCTTCACGGTTTTCTTGCAGTTTGCATGACTTGCAAGGAGGCACTGACTGTCCTTTCTTCCTCACTCTATTTTTCAGGTTGATTTGCAGAGTGAGCAGCTTAGAAGGGAGGAATATTGTTTCACTCTGTAACCTAGGCAGCATCCTTCTCTTGTTGTACAGTAATGATACCATCTCCTTCTGGGAGGAGAGGACAGGCATACCTACTCCTAGTTACAGAAGGTTCCAGCTTCCTAAACTCAGCCTTCCTCTCCTGAAACACAAGCCACTATGTGTGCAAGTGTCACCTTGCCTCTTCACATTACCCTTTGGAACTGGAAAGCTAGCACAGATATTCTGATGCTGTAGTGAGCAACAAACCACTCTTGGTCTCTACGTTTGGACTCCTCGGTGAGCTCCCAGCACCCATGCAGCTGTGGCTAACTTGTTACCTTGGAAGCCAGGTGACAACTTCGACCCTTGTACTTGTCAGCACGGCTCTGCACTTCGATAGATTAATCCAGTCTTATATTCTCAAAACTAAAATCATCTGTAGTATCATGTTGAGGTGGGATAATTCCTGCCCCAATATTTAATGTAATGTCAATAAATAGATATTAAGAACAAACACATGACTGTAAGACAAACATGACGTGTGTAACTAGAGGAGAAGTCAGAGAACCTCTTTCATGACTCTTGGATTCCCGGTCAGATCAAGGTGGTATCAAGGGGGTCACACAATAGTGATACAGAGAATTTCTTGAGAGAAAGTCATTATAATATGTCCTTCCTCCTGCTCAAAGAAAGGGGTAGTGGTTGCCATGTTCACACTCAAGCCCAGTGTTTACACTTTTTGGCTCTTTGGGGTCTCTCTTGGAGACAATCCCGGCAGGTGTCTGAGCCCGTGTGGTGGTCTGAGGTCAGTCGAGAAACTGGTTAACTGTTCTTGGCAGAGGCAGTAAGTTCTGTCCTTCTAGAGTTACAGAGACAACCGTCTCCTTCCCATGAGTCCAAATTGGGCCTCTCAGAAGAGGAAACCAGGCTGATGCATTTCAGTGATGTATTTCCCGACAAAACCTTCTGGGGGGATAAAGGACCTCAACACCAGTCTGAGTGGGATAGCTCACTCATGAACCAAAAGTTGAGCGTAAAAACCCAGTCACGGGAAACACAGAGACAGCATTAGCAACATATGGGGTCCAGTTGTAGAAGTCCTTGTGACAAGAATCTTTAATTCACAAAAGTGCCCCATGAGAGGAAGAGTTAATACAAACCTCCTAGAGGCCAGAGAACTCAGTGCTTTCAGCAGGGAAGAAATGTTCCTGATGTACCCCTTCTCTCTCCCTTCATCTCTCCCCAAAGGGGCTCAAGCCACAGTCATTTTCGAGGGAGGGAAACCAGAAAGAGAAAAGGAGGATGAAGTTTCTCTCTAATCTACGGCCCTGGTTGAGGCAGCACCCCGTTTAGTAGCAGAGGAGGGAAATTTTATATTAAATTACATCTGATTTTTTTTTTAATCACAACACAGTACTGGGTATTCTTACTTTCAAACTGAAATAGGTTATTACCTGAGGGCTTCGAGAAAATTAATGGGTCTATGAGGCGCCCGGGTGGCTCGGTCGGTTAAGCCTCTGAACTCTTGGTTTCTGCTCAGATCATGACCTCAGGGTCCCGGGATCCAGCCCTGTGTGTTGCTCTGAGCTCAGTGGGGGTCTGCTTGAGATTCTCCCCCTCGACCCCTCCCCCGCTCACACACGCTCACACACACATGCGCTCTCTCTCAAATAAATTAATAAATCTTAAAAAAAAAAAGAAAATTAATGGGTCTACCAGTTTTATCTCAGGATATCAAATGGCCATACTCCAATGAACAGATTTTAAAGAATTCATGAGAGTGAAATTGTATTTTGATATATCACTGATCTTGCTCATTAGTATATACCTTACACACCCACATGACACCGTGACCCCAACCACGTGTACCGTAATCCAGTCAGGCATTTAAAGTCTTCCTTCCTCTCTTCCTTCTCTTTTCTATAACTCTACTCTATACTTTTCAGTTACTGATTTTGAATAAACTTTTAATTCAAGCTCTCATATTGAGCACTTACCATGCAGACTACTCTATGCAAATCGGGACATTTAGAAGCTTACAAATGGCTTCCCTCCCTCCCTTTCCAGCACGAACTCCTGTATTTTCATCAGAGGACAGGCTGAAGGGTGGAGTGGAGGTAACTAAGGATGCAGAGCAACACCCACAACGATGAGGCGCAGGATGTGTCTGCGTGGACCCTTCTCCAGCACCGTCTTTCATAATGTGAACTCTGTCAGGCTTCTCAGTGGAACTTTCCTTGATGAACCCTGACAGAAGTATTCTTGCCCTTAAAAATACTGGCAGAATATGATTTAAAAAATTATGTGTGTGTGTCTGTGTTTGTGTGTGTGTGTGTGGGTGTGTGTCTGTGTTTGTGTGCATGTCTGTATATCTGATAGAAAAGTATCAGACTCTTTTCAGAATAAGAACATAAATGTTCTGTCTATGGATCTGCGTTCTGGGTCCATGGGTGTGTTTAGCTAGTGAAGATGCAATCATTTATATAAATCTGCAAGCTTTTCTAGAAGTACACTGAGCATCCGCATCCGTAATGCTTTTAAAAAACCTGCCACCACTTGTGAAGCAAACTACAGTTTAGAAGTAATGAACGGGTCTAAACTGTTCCACCTGTTCTTACAGTTTAAATCAAGTCAATTTGGGGCATATTTTAAAATCATCTACTCAAGGAAAAGGACCTTCTTAAGATGTTTGTTTTTATTTGATGAACTACTAAAATGAGAATTTCAGTATTTTCCACAGCTTTTGAATTCCTCACACTTTTAATGGTAGATTTTATGGTTTAAAGTGGTAATTGATTTTGAATAATGATTATAGTTTTAATCAATTTATAAGTGATATCTAAACATATACCACTAATTTGGTAAAGTAAATTAATACTCAAATCAAAAGCATAATGCATAAAATTCTAATTGCAATTTAAGATCATTGTCAACAGAAAAGCCGTATTTACATCTTAATACAAAACACTTGAAATACTGAATATTTTACATGTAAAGGGTGGGTAAATTTCAGAATTACATCAAATGAAAAATAAACACATATTCTTGAAAGATGCTATAATATAAACAGTCAGTATTAATAAAAAATATCTAGGTAAACTATTACCCACTCCTCTCAGGCACATGCACAACCAAGTACCAAGATAAAAGGCAATACCTCCACTCTTTAGATCTCATTATTTGAAATGGAAACCTATTTGTTTCCTGCCTTCTAGAAAGCCAATTATTTAGATATTATTACACTGAATACACTGTTCTCTGGTTAGTTGCATTCAGAGACATAGTCAAAAATACCCTGTGTATATCATGTGTTTGTGTGCATGTAGTCTTTTTCCGTGATTCAAACATAAACCACAGACCCACATATCCAACTTTGTATTAAATATTATAACTTATATATCACTTTTTTTTAAAGATTTTATTTATTTATTTGAGAGAGAGAGAGAATGAGAGATAGCATGAGAGGGAAGAGGGTCAGAGGGAGAAGAAGACTCCCCGCTGAGCAGGGAGCCCGATGTGGGACTCGATCCCAGGACTCCAGGATAATGACCTGAGCCGTAGGCAGTTGCTTAACAAACTGAGCCACCCAGGCGCCCTATATATCACTTTTTTTTAAAGATTTTATTTATTTATTTGATAGAGAGAGACAGAGCGAGAGAGGGAACACAAGCAGGGGGAGTGGGAGAGGGAGAAGCAAGGTCCCTGTGGAGCAGGGAGCCCGATGCAGGTCTCGATCCCAGGACCCTGGGACCATGACCTGAGCTGAAGGCAGACACTTAACGACTGAGCCACCCAGATGCCCCATAACTTATGTATCTCACTGGCATATCAGATGCAGCTAGTTTGAAACTAAACTCATCTTCCTGTTTCTTCCTCTATTTACACCATCTTGAAAAAAATGGCATTACCGTACATTTGATCAATGGATCCAGAAATCTGGGAATTGTCCTGATTCCATTATATTCCTTAAAGATCACATCTAATTGGCACCTAATCCCATTAGGTCTACTTTTATAAATTTACAAATGTGGTTCTCTCCTGCTAACCCCATTGCTAAAGCTCTGCTTCATTCCAGGTTTTCATTATTTCTATTCTAGACTTCAGTGACAACCTCTTCACTTGGCTTCCTGCCGACAGTCACTGCTGTTCCTCCCCGATTCATTCTCCAGGCTGTGGGGACACCCTTTCTTGTTTTTTGTTTGCTTTCCAAAAATCAAAATGGGATTCCTGACAGCAGAATCAGATTATATCAGCCTCTACTTAAAAATCCCCGGTGTCCATGGAATTAAAATCTAACCACTTTAGGAGGCATGCATGCCTTCTCCCCTGTATCTCCAAATGCTTTTGCATGACAATTTTCATATACTATGCCACAGTCATAGAGCCAATTCTAGAAGCTTCACAGTTCAGTGTATGTGTGTCCTTGCATCTGTGTGTTGGGAGACAGTGACAGGAGCAGAGAGATGCAGAGAGAGATGGAAGGAGGGAGAGGATATAGGAAGAGAAGAGACATGAACAGTCAGAAACCAAGATGTCACTGGGGCTCCATCTGCCTCCTGAGACTCCCACTGACTTCCACTCTCTCCTATTGTCCAGAATTTCTACAAGGACCACGTTAGTTCTACCATACGAATACATATACTTGTTTGTATATGCAACACATATCTATGTATACAGTATTAAGCTATTTATAGAACTTCCAGGTTCTTAGTTTATAATAAGACTTACTTGGTCAGTAAATGGACACTGACTTTGGGACAAATTACGTAGATTAAGTAGAGTTTAGTATCACTTATTTTTATATCTTTAGAGGAGTTGTAAGACACATACTTTATCAGATACCATATGATTAGAATTCAATTGCAGTGTATTCTGACTTTATGCTTTTATTAGGGGTTTCATGAATAAAATACTTTATCCAATACAGTGTGATCAGAATTTAAAAATTCATTTTTGATGTTTCCGATATCTTAAAGAAGTGTTCTACAGCATGACATGAAAAGATTCACGCAATGTAGGTAGAAATCAAGTGTAGGGGCGCCGGGGTGGCTCAGTCGGTTAAGCGGCTGCCTTCGGCTCAAGTCATGATCCCAGGGTCCTGGGATCTAGTCCCAGGTCAGGCTCCCTGCTCAGCAGAGAGCCTGCTTCTCCCTCTCTCTGTCTGCCACTCTGCCTACTTGTGCTCTCTCTCTCTCTGTCAAATAAATAAATAAAATCTTAAAAAAAAATAAATCAAGTGTAATAGAAATTCAGAGTCAATAAAGATTAAATCTAGTTTCCTCTTCTTCCCCATTCTCTGCACCCCCCCTCCCGTGCCTTTCAACAGGCTTTTGTTAGACTAATAGAATTTCCAAATGAAAAGAAATACCTGGGGCAAATAATCTCCTTTGGAAGTGATAAACCATACCACAAAGTAGAGAATATTCACCAGTTCAGTTTGAATAAAGTTTGAGGAAAAAATTAAAAATAGGGATAAGCTTATAATCAGTGAAGATCCAATCATAGAGGACTTAGAATTTCAGGCTAACAAACTTTCACATTATCCTGTAGCACAGTGTAAACCATTTCAGTATTTTCAATGAGTGGAGGACAGAAATCGCATTGTATTGCAGGAAGATGAAGCTCACGAAATTATATTAAATGGATTGCAGGATTATGGAGGTGACTGATAATCATCCTATGACAATAACATCAGATCACAACATTAATCAAGTGCTTAAATATACTCTATGCAGAGTATAGAGTAAAAATTATATACACTGCCAGAAACACACACATCATTATGTTTTAATATATGTACACACATACATATCACATATGTAATAATATATATCATTTAAAACACTGTAAGAATTAGTGTTTCCTCACTGTTTTTTAGATAGGGACACTGATTTAACTGGGTTAGCTTCAAGTTCACACAGCAGCTTTGCAACGTGTTTGAGGCTCAACTACAAAACCTGAATATAGAAATACAGTGGGAACGGTGGGCGAAACAATAGCCCAAGAGATGCAAATCTGGCTTAGAAAAATACCCTCAGAGATACATAAGAGATGGAAAGTGATAAGACATGATCCTTGGTGGCTTTACAGGGAGGATGAGGGGAGGATTTGATGCCTGGAAGATTGAGGGAGAAGGGATTTTCATGAGAAGATACATGGCATAACCAGTTTTCAGGCTTGGTGCCAAAGGAATGTCCAGGTAGAGGAGTTCCAGGACATGGAACTTCACCTATCGTCAGTGGAGGGCGGGACTCATGGAAGGGAATGGTGGCTTCAGATGAAGATTCTGACCCGCGAAGTCTAGCTGCCACTGTGTCCATGAGAGGAGGGCAGATAACACAGCGGGGGTGGCCCGGAGACCGCTGCCGAGGAGCACTGTGTGTGGAGAATGGGACACGGAGGAGCCTGAGATTGAGCCACAGCACAGTGGGTTAAGGTCAAGTGCTGGAAGAAGAACAGACATCGCAAACAACTACTAATAGTTTTTTTTTTTTTAAATCATGAAAATAAAGGGCATAGTAATGTTAGAAATCAAAAAGTATAAAGTTTATTTTTTTATTTTTTTATTTCACTATAAGACAGGGACATGGACATCTTTTTTATGGTCACCGAAAGACAAAACTGGTCATGAGAATAGTAAAAATGCAAAGAGAGAAGTAAGAGAGAAATGGTACAGCAGGATCTCAGACAAGAAGAGAGGGAATAAGATTAAGAGAACAGTCTGAGGGTTGCTGGAGTGGTGGGGGGTGGGAGGGATGGGGTGGCTGGGTGACAGACATTGGGGAGGGTGTGTGCTATGGTGAGCGCTGTGAATTGTGCAAGACTGTTGAATCACAGATCTGTACTTCTGAAACAAATAATGCAATATATGTTAAGAAAAAAGAAGAAGATAGCAGGAGGGGAAGAATGAAGGGGAGTAAGTCGGAGGAGGAGATGAACCATGAGACACGATGGACTTTGAGAAACACACTGAGGGTTCTAGAGGGGAGGGAGTGGGGGGATGGGTTGGCCTGGTGATGGGTATTAAAGAGGGCACGTTCTGCATGAAGCACTGGGTGTTATGCACAAACAATGAATCATGGAACACTACACCAAAAACTAATGATGTCATGTATGGTGATTAACATAATATAATAAAAAAAAGAACACAGTCATGGTCTAGATGGAAACCAAAATGTACTTCATTTTCCGAGACGGTGGAAAGTATAACTGAAGATGAAGCAAAGAGGAATGGCAGAGAAGCTCCGTCAAATGTCACCAGCAACATAGACAGATAGAACCGGTGACATGGAGGAGAGGGTGGGGCTGAACTGTCCTCAAGGACCCTGTGGGGTGGAAACCTCTGTAAGAAGCACAACCACAAATGTGGGAGGAGCCTTCACAAAAAGAGTCTCCATCTCTCTCCCGTCATTCTAAATACTCAACACGCACAGATTATACTAGGAAAGTACTTTTTTAACTATCACTGGGCCAAAATTCTTGTATTTATAATTCTTGCTGAAATAGGTTAAATTTGCCCTTTACAACAATACCTTTATCATCCAAGAAGCTGAGGTAGGGTTATATTTCGTCAAAATTTTCACATACGTTTTCAAATTACTGATTCTTTCAACATATAATTATTGAGCACATTTCTTTGTGCCCAACACTGTATTAAGTATTGGGGATGAAAAACAAAAATGCTACCGTGACATCTCACAATGTTTATAAATATCAGTTCCAGAGTTGACCTGAAAACACTCTATGCCAGATTTTACTTTAAAACCCCAAAGCTTGATATTTACAAAAGTAATTGAAATCATGTATCAATCACTTACTTGGTGACATATTGTCAGCTAATCGTCCCCATCTATTCTTTCATTTAAACTTCAGAATAACTAGTACTATTCTAGTACTAGTTATTATTTTCCCCATTTTATAGATGAGGAAACCAACTTAAAGAGGTTCACCGTTCAAAATCCTGTGGCTAAAAGTGATGGAACCAGCTTGAACCAAGGTCTTTGTGATTCCAAGAGTGGTATATTTCACTAGATGAATACTCATGATCTTGGGGTCCTGGGATTGAGCCCCTTGTCAGGCTCCATGCTCAGTGGGCACTCTGCCTGAGGTTCTTGCTGTCCTTCTGCCCCTCCCCCTGCTCTCTCAATCAATCAATCAATCAATCAATGAAAAAGTATTAAACATACAGGCTAACCAAGATCATGACTCCCATTTTTTCCTTGAAATTGTAACCACTAAAGATCACTTCCTGCTGTTCATCTTCCAGTGTTGCCTATCTGAACACGGAGGGATAGATAATATATGCAAATGCAACCTATCCATGTTAAAGATCCTCCATAAATTGTCTTTGCCTTCTTTTTATCTGGTATCCTGTACTACAAGAAACTCTTAAGAAGATCCCTCATGTTAATTTTCTTCTAGTGATATCTGACTCCATTGCTATGACAACTTACACACAGCATCACATTTGACTAAAGCATTAAATATGAATCCAAATTCTCCTTGGACACACTTGTTCTTTTTCAGGGGGTCATAGTGAAATATAGCACTGAATGGTTTTAAAGTTTCATTCAAGTGTTATTTTTTAATCTTCATAAGAACTCAGAAAGCAATTAGAATGGTATTAATATTGCACTCTACTGATAAGGAACTGAGGTTTTGAGTGTTTGAGTAACTTCCCCCAAGCCACCCTGCATTTTTGAAAATTAAGAGCTATAATTAAGGGCGCCTAGGTGGTTCAGTCAGTTAAGCATCTGACTTTTGATTTCAGCTCAGGGCATGATCTCAGGGTAGTAAGATCAAACCCTACATTGGGCTCCATGCTCAGCGGGGAGTCTGCATGAAATTTTCTCTCTCCCTCTGCCCTCTACCCCTCACCCCAGCTCTCTCTCTCCCTCTCTAAAATTAAAAAAAAAATTAAAAAAAGAACAAGTTGTTCTGGGTCAGAATTCTTACTGTCCAGTAGTGTTCTCCAAAAATTTTCCATCTGATTTCCTGTCCCTATCCCTAGAAGAAAGATCCACAAGAAAGACTTTTGGGCTGTTCCTTTGTGTATTTGAAATACTGTAATTGTACCTGGCAGGTTAAATGTATACACCCTATTACACACACACACACACACACACACACACGAGAGAGACAGAGAGAGACAGAGAGAGGGACAGAGATGTAGATATGGATATAGATAGATATTGATAGATATCATCTACATATAGTCTTATCCACTGGAAATTGTGCTTCACACATCCAGGATGGTGCCGGAACCAGATTTAAGAGCAGTGCACCGTATTGTGAAGGCAAGCATTTTTGAATAACTCTTCTGTATGTATGCTAGACTGAAAAATAATACTTCTGTGTGCAGTTGGAGTGAAATGAATAGAGAGAAAACAATAAAGGAAAACCGGAGAAGTGGGGAAAACTTTGTTAGAGAATAGTTTGGGGGAACAGCCCTGATGTCCTACAAAGCACCCTCACACGGCATTTTTCAACCTACTCCTACCATTACAACGTTGCCCATTCTTGAGTATTTACAATGCTGATGAGTGCTCAGCCAGCTTTTCCCTGTCTTTACTCTTGCTGCCTCTTTGCGGGCAGTGCTGGCTGAGGGAACTTGGTTGAGGAAAGGGGCAGGATGGTCAAGAACAACCACAGGCCCCAGCTGTGGCCCTGGCGGTCTAAAAGAACTTGGCTTCAAGAACGAAGAGGCTGCCAGTCATGATTTATGCCTTAAATATAACTTCACCTTGTGAATCCTAGAAACGGAGAACAATGATCTGGCCACACACCAGATATCAAGCAAGTAAATACAAGTTCACAGCCAAAGTATAATCTAATTCTCTTTTGTTCAATTATTCTTTTAAAAAGTTTAAGGAATTGTGAGTTTAGAATATTTTTCTCTTACAGAAGTTAGGTGACCAAGCTGGTTAAGGTTTTATAACGTTTTGGCCACATAGGAATTGTCTCCTTCCAAAAATATAAACCAAATATGTAGGCAGCTGGTACAAACTGGCAGCCAGACACCGACATTTGCCTCTCTTTACTGTGTTATGCTGTAGTTAATGCGAAGGGGATCCCGGAGCGGTCGTGCGCACAGCGTGCAAGGCTACAAAGGGTACCAGAGGGCTGAAAACTGGTAGAACTGGACTTCTGGGGTTCTCAAACCCCTGGCCGTTTTCCTTTCTGTCTGAGAGGCTTCTGCAGTTTCACCACTGTGTTGAGGGATCTTATGAACAGCCACAGAATTCAAAACATGCCAAAGATGAAAATGAGCCAAAAAGGACACCTGGATAATACAGGGCTTAGCAAATTGAGTTCTGACTTAAGGGAAGTTGGGGCTTTGAGCTCAGAAAGAAACTAGGAAATATATTTAAAAAAAAAAATCATTTGAACAGAACAAAATCTGTGAGGAAAAAGAAATCAGATCAATCAACTAAAACACACCAGAGTTCACAGATTTACATTTTAATAGAAACCATTATATTAAAAACTTAGGGAGGTCTTTTTAATAAAATAATACTTGAAATAAATCACACATCGCCATTGGCAGCAATAAAGAAAAGCTCTGCTCTTTTGCGAGGGGCTACAATAAACCCCATAAGCACCCATCCAATGGGTAGATTAGGGTTCTTAAGTTCCCAGAAACTGGGGACAAAATTATAGGTGCCTGTATGGAAAATGAATGCTACAACAAGAGGTAAATATATATTTAAACATCCAAAATAATGCAAAAATAGAGGAATAGGATACACTTTAGGATAAGGCCAGTGAGAATTAGAGGAAACTCTAACTCACCCCATACTTCTAAAAGAAAGGCAGCATTGTTTTAACCACATCAAATGACTCAAAGTCGACACATGAGACCTCGCCTGGTGGAGATCCCACGTCATAAACACACTGAAACTGTAGGAATTATTCATGCCTGTCATCTACAGGTCAGAAGTTAAAGACAGGAGACCTGGGTTTGAAGCCTACCTTTTCCTTTTTAAAAATTTTTTGAGCTAGAATTTTATTTAAGCACTGAATTCTGAATAGGCACAGGCATTATCATCTTCCTCTTTAGGACAAAACACTTAAAAAGATTTGTCCAGAAATGCAATGGTATGCATTTTATTACTCTGTCTATAAACTCAAGATCTAAATAAATTGGATTTAATGGATGCTATCCTAAGAACACTGTAAGCAAAAATAAGAGAACCACACCCCAATTAGTGCAAAATACAGAGACTCCATTATAACTGGAAACAGGCTGTGATTCAGGATTGGTCGGTAAAAAACTGATGTTTTTCAGCAGCATTATCAACAATATAGCCAAATGATGGAAAGAGCCCAAGTGTCCATCAGCTGATGAATGGATAAAGATGTGGCACATATATACATACAATGGAATATTACTAAGCCATCAAAAAGAATGCAATCTTGCCATTTGCAAGGATGTGGATAGAGCTAGAGTGTATTATGATAAGTGAAATAAGTCAGTCAGGGAAAGAAAAATATCATATGATTTCACTTATATGTGTAATTTAAGAAACAAAACAGATGAACATAGGGAAAAGAAGAGAGAGAGAGAGGCAAACCAGGAAAGACTCTTAACTCTAGAGAACACACTGATGGTCACCAGATGGGAAGTGACGGGGATGAAGGGGTGCACTTGTCCTGATGAGCACGGGGTGATGTGTGGAAGTGTTAGATAACCCTATTTTGCACCTGAAACTAATATTACACCGTATGTTAACTAACTGGAATTTAAGTAAAAACTTGAAAAAGAAAAATAATGATTTTTTCATAGATGTCATCAAAAGTCTAAGTCTTTCAACTTTGTAGGTATGAGTCTAAGACTGGCATGAGTCTAAGAATGGCTACCACAGGACTTGGTGTCGAATTCAGGAGGGCTGTTGTCCAGAGAATAAAACAGACTATTTTTTCTTAAACTACTCTTTTGGGAAGCAAGAGACTGACCCAATGACCAGCCCTGAAGGGTTGTGATGCATAAAAATGATCTGGGTTGTCTGTGTGAGAGAGAGAGAGATTCATTTTGCTGAATGAGAAAGCATTTCTAACAGAGAGTTGCATGTTGTTTCATGAAGTAGAAAGTGCATCCCCTGCCATTGACAAGGTTAATGTTGCAAAATGCATATACTGTAGCATATTTAAATATATGAGAAATGTATAGCAATCTCCTTAGATTACTTTAGCATATTTTTTCCTTCTTCCACAATCTATTATTTATCAAGCAAATATTTATTGTCTACCCATTATATACCAACCACTAGGAAGAAATTTATCTTGAGGCATAAACTCAAGTAAACACTGGAGATACAGACTATGAGAAGAACAACTCCTCTTTGCAATGTTTAGAAGTTGAGGAGAGCATAAAATCAACTGTAGTAAATAAAGTGGCACATTTACATTTTATTTCTTGAATGAAACACAGTAAAAAAATCTACAGAAAACTCAAAATTATATTTTATAAACCTGTAATATGTCACTTTGATAACATACTTTTCAATAAAACCTCATAGTATAATTATTATATTTGTCAATGTTTATGAATGCATTGTAAATGTGCATGAATTAAATTTGATACTATACATAACAATCTAACATTTAGATCCTGCATTAATCCCACAGTACTTAAAAGGATATTGGAGTAGGAATATTTAATGAAGATGCTGATAATAATAGTCAGTTGCATTACAGGGGAGATCTAGGAGGATATAGTCACTTTTCTTTAGGTACAAAGACTCACTGCCAAGTTCTTGAAAAAATAAATGTCTTTGCATATCTTCACATGGAATTATATGGACACTATCTATTAGAAGTTATAAGTTAAGTAAAACAAAGGGAAATTTAGTGATCCAGATATATGATCTATAAGAATATTTTTTTAACTCAGAAGGTCTTGATTTAAACCTAATTTCAAAATGCAGGGTAAGAAATAAGCATGCGTAGTTCATATGAAAGAAAAATAATTGATTTAAGTGTATATAATATTCTTCCTGCACACAATTAACTTTCTGTTCTCAAATTACATTATACCATGTGCTACTCTCCCAACCAACTCTTCCACTCCCACAAAAATGAGCTGGATTTACACTTTCTGGTGTCTCCTTATACTGATACATTTTCTAGAATGTCCCTCTGACTCTTTTCTATCTTTTGAATTCTTTTTGCTTAAAGACCTAGCTAGTATTACTCCCCCCAACGCCGCCCTTAAAGACTTCTCTTATGACCCAAATGAAAACACCGCTCCTTCCAACATTTTCATAACATTACTATACCATGCATCATGTCATGAGAGTTAGCTGTTCATGCTCTGTTTTTCCTTATACTTTGTGAGTTCCTTGGGCCAAGTTCAGGAGAAAGACTGCATTGCCTTTCACATTCTTTTTATGTTATAGACTACTCAGAAAAGAGTAGATGCTCAATAATGTTTATTCAGTAAATGAAGGAGGACTAATTACACAAACAGCCTAAGGCATGAAACTTTGTTTGAACAGAAAGACATCACAAAGTTTTTAGTATATTTTATGGCCATGTAGGGCAATATAACCAAAACAGGAGAAAAAAATCCTCTACCCAATAGACATAGGTGGCAACTACTGTTTTTATTTCCAACATATATTTTTATGATGATTTGGTCATAACCTATGACTTAACATATTAATGAAGATAGGGGATGAGTATAATGATCCTATTCATTCTCTTAAAAATCATTTATTGTTTCTTTTTTTTTTTTTTAAAGATTTTATTTATTTATTTGAGAGAGAGAGAATGAGAGATAGAGAGCACAAGAGGGAAGAGGGTCAGAGGGAGAAGCAGACTCCCTGCTGAGCAGGGAGCCCGATGTGGGACTCGATCCTGGGACTCCGGGATCATGACCTGAGCTGAAGGCAGTCGCTTAACCAACTGAGCCACCCAGGTGCCCTCATTTATTGTTTCTACATCCTTATACTTACCATGAAAAAACTGCCTAAAAGGCATAGTGGAACATTTTAAAATGTAGAACTTCCTCCAGGGATCCCATGAGTCTTTATGGACAAGATATGGTCCCCCAATTCTGTGATACAGAACTGACTTCTAGGCACTGGGACATATGAGCTCTAAACTTGGGGTACAGCCCTCATTCATCATGGACAAGCCTCTGGAACACCTGTGACAGTCTCTTTCCCCTGGGCAGTCTCCCCACGCTCCATGCTCTGAAAAGAACTAATATCCCCTTCACCTGCTCTGCACCCAGCCATAGAAGAATCTTTGCTCTCAGAAGACCTATCAATTAATGTTGAATTCTAACTTTCCCTGTACGTTAAATACAAAAGAGTTAATATATTTTAGAGCTGTAAACTATGATGAACTCAGACAATAACGAGGTTGTTAATGAGTTCAGATGAAACACTACTGTCTATTATTTTAAATGGATTGTATAAATGTAACTTTATATATGAAGAATTAAAGGGTGCTTAATTAAATTGTGTTTTACCTATCTATACAGCAACCAAAATTAGAACAATTTTTTTAATTGAATATGCACCCAACATAATATGCTGCATCTCCTGGATCAGTTGTCTGAGTGTCTAGTGGAGAAAGACTCACCTGTCACTACTAGAGAGGAATAGCTTCTTAGACTCTTCTACCCTTCATGGGAGTAGGGGGTAAACTGTTACTCCGTACACAATCAGAAAGTGAAATTCAAGCTGGTTGATAAGAACAGTCCCTTCAAGTAGAAAGAAGAAAAACTAGTATAAAAGATCTAATCTTGTCACAACTACATTCGTGGGGCTGTTGTCTTAAACTTAGAATCCTTATTCTTATCATAATAAGCAATTATCCCGTAACCAAACACATGATCATATTAATTTTTGGAGACAGGTAATAAATGGGATTTTCAGAAGTTTGTTCCCCTATATTTAAAATGCCTAAACTTAAAAAAATTAAAACCTATAAATAAATACTAAATTAATTACCATATGACTGTATAACAACACAAAAATAATCTAGATAAAATATACAGAACATTTGCCTGGATATCAAATAACCTAATATTTAGTCTGAATTTAATATCTGATTATCTAACGCCCCTGAACACGTTATTTACACACATTCACACACATTTATACACACACATATATTTACATTTCAAAATTAGCAGAAAATAACTACAAATACATACCTATATGGCCATGTGTGTATGTAGTCTTGTTTTGAATTTGATCAATAAAAACATAATAAAAAGATTGTTTTTCCCAAGCTAAATTTTTCTATGAATGTTTTGAAAATGATTCAGACATTTGTTTGAAGTACATAATCTTCACAGGAGGTCTGTTACTGTTTTGAGTTAGAATGCAATGCTTCAATATATATGGATATATTCAGCCTGGTCAGACATGCACATTTCAAGGCTGGGATTGAGAATTACCAAATCTCCTCTGCAGGAAACCACATCCACCTAAAGAAAGGAATGGTGCAAATGTGAAAATCCTCTGCTCTTAAGAAGGGAAAGAAAGGGGGAGAAAAAGCAGTTTGTGCCGAGTTCTCTTCGTCTACTTTCACCTCTATGCGGCTTTATTATTGTTATTTCCTTCCCCTCTTTCTTTGTTTTCAGAGGCTCAGTGTTCAGTTTGAATAGCACCTGGGGCTGTCTTTCTCTGAGCCCTTGAATTACCCCACCTACACCAGGCTCTGCAGGGCTGCGTCTCTCCCTTTCTTAGAATGACGAGATATGCTCAAATGTAATTTTCCTAGAGAGACTTCTTTGATCAAATGTAAAGTACTGCCTACCTTAACTGATTGCCTCTCTCTGGTTATTGGCTAGCCTCCTGCATTAGAATAAAAACTGGTATCAGGGATCTCACAGGCTTGTAGAAATTAACCTGACCTATAGAAGAAGCTTAAAAATATGTGTTGAAGAGGTTTTTAAAAGTCATGTACAAACACTTTCCAGCCTTTAATAGGCTAAAAGTAAACAAAAACAAAAACAAAAATTTTACAATGGGTGTAAAAACTTAAATTTGACATTAGAAACCTACTAATTCATAATAATATTTTATTTTCTTTTTTTGTACTTGTGGTTGATTGTGGTTGAATTTCCAGATAGAAGCCTCTTTTTTAAGGGTAAAGTGTTTGATTTAAAAAAAAAAAAAATTAGGGCACCTGGATGGCTCAGTCGTTGAGCGTCTGCCTTCCGCTTAGGTCATGATCCCAGGGTCCCGGGATCAAGTCCCACATTGGGCTCCCTGCTCCAGGGGAAGCCTGCTTCTCCCTCTCCCACTCCCCCTGCTTGTGTTCCCTCTCTCGCTGTGTCTCTCTCTGTCAAATAAATAAATAGAATCTTTAAAGAAAAAAAATAAAAATAAAAAAAATTAGTTCTGGGTTTGGTCATTTTCTTTGGTTAAATAAGAATTGATCCCATAATTAATTTCTTTAAAATTAGATTCAACAAAAATAAGTGGTTGTAACTTTCAGTTAAGATAACAAATTGAGAAGAGGCCCCTTTTCAGAGGCCAGCTGAAATCACTACAGGAATATAAAAATAGGAGAATTATCTACATCATCACTGAAACCTAGAAAAGAACACAATGCACATCCTACAAGATGTAAAGATGTAAAGTTGTGAAATATCACACAGAGGAAATGGGCTCACGTGAAGGCATAATTCTCTGTGGACAGATTCATCACCCCCACTGAGGGAGCACTGCAGTGTCTCAGAATAAACATAAAGTTTCCTGATAAGGCACTCTGCTAACATCTCATGATTAATGCCGTGCCATGGATTTGAGGAAGAACAGACAGGAGACATTCTTAGAACACGTCCTTCTCTATTCTGACTCCCCAGCATTGAAAGCAACTAGTAGCAGAAACCTGAAATCAGGGGCATATTTGAGACCCAGAAAGGGAGTGGGGTTCCCCGGAGCACACCAGAGTTTCTCCCTTATGAAGCAGATGCTGTCACAGGTTTGAAGTCGAGAATAATCCTATCTGGCAATTGCAGTCGATCTGGAGAAGGACCAGCAGAGGTGATTGCAAGGTTATTTCCAAAGACATCTCCGGCACCGATCTTAGGAAAACATCTAAATGGATAGGCAGCTGCTTTTTAAAGGCGATATGTATAAAGAAATAAACACAGAAACAATTGTGAAAAGATCTTAATATAGAAATAAATATTATAAATACATAGGCATTATATATATTTATGTTATTTATATGTAAATATTATATATATTACCTATAATATATATTCATTAAAGACACACATTTTAAACCTAATTTGCTTTATAGTCTCTAACACTTGAAAAAAAAAAGTAGCATCATGTTTATAAACAAAGAAGCATTTAAAATAAGAAAACAGATAAAGGCTGAGCTGTCTGTGAAAAGAAGAATGGATAAGCTAATGAAATAAAATAAGGGAACTTAAGGAAAAAGGCAAAATCATAATATACATCATTTTCAGGTCCAAAAACCATCACAGAATAGGAAATGGAATTCGAGTGATAAAATTGAGACAAACTTGTAAAGCTCCCCCAGAATACGGGAAGGAGGGAGGGAGGGAGGGAAGAAAGAGAGAGAGAGAGAGAAAGAAAAAAGGAAAGAAAAAGAAAGAAAGAAGAAAGAAAGAAAGAAAGAAAGAAAGAAAGAAAGAAAAAAGAAAGAAAGAAAGAGAAAGAAAAAGAA
>NW_027397094.1:2358349-2367291 GCF_003265705.2 Callorhinus ursinus | reverse complement strand
AGGAAGGAAGGAAGGAAGGAAGGAAGGAAGGAAGGAAGGAAGAAAGAAAGAAAGAAAGAAAGAAAGAAAGAAAGAAAGAAAGAAAGAAAGAAAGAAAGAAAGAAAGAAAGGAAGGAAGGAAGGAAGAGAAAAAGAAAGAAAGAAAGGAAAGGAATATTTGATGGCAATTTATGCTCCTGAAGAGGGACCCAGAGGAGAAGGTGAGTGCAAAAGAGCCGATCCCTCAGGAGGCCCTGGAGGTGAGTCCCTGAGGACCCTGATCTCCGGGGAGAGATGGCAGACTGAACCCAGTTCTAAGAACCTCCCTCTCCAAAACTTACACAAATGAAAAGGATCAGAAGATGCAGATGTTATTAACGTAGTTCTCAGACCCTGCCCACCTGTGACTCTGCAGATTCTGGGAAACTCACTGAGACCCCCAGGTCCCAGGAGCAGCACTCGGAAGGGAGGCCCTGGCCTCCCTCTCAGACGGAGCAAGGCCCAGGGAGAGGAGGAGACAGTAACTGTGGTGGCCTCGGAGCTGCCCTGGAACCCGCCTGTGCATCCCAGAGCAAGCCTCAAGGAGCAAGGACTGTGTGACGGTACTTTGTGCTGATTTAGTTAACTAAACTGACTCCTTAATTACAGTGAGGTGACCATGAACGGAATTACTGGGATGGACGGATTGGCAAGGAAGCAGAGGGTTCCCTGTATCTGTCATACCCATCCCAGCAAGGCTCAGGTTTACATCAAAGTACACAGCACACAACACCCAGCCTGCAGATTGTAAATGTCTCAAGGCAGGAAAGGACTAACGAATGGAGAATTCACCCATGCTATCTTAGAAGAAATACTTGGAGACAGAATTCCCTAGATTTAACATCAGTGAGAAAAAAAGAGTGTCATCATGCAAATATAAGTAAATAAATGCAGGGGCGTCTGGGTGGCTCAGATGGTTAAGTGTCCGCCTTCGGCTCAGGCCATGATCCCGGGGCCCTGGGATGGAGTCCCGCATCGGGCTCCCTGCTCCTTGGGAGCCTGCTTCTCCCTCTGCTTCTCCCTCTCCTCCCAGCTTGTGCTCTCTCTCCCTCTCTGTCTCTCTCTCTCTGTTAAATAAATAAAATCTTTAAAAAAATAAGTAAATAAATGCAAGTAAATAGCACTCATGGAAATATATTAAAACAGTTAGATAGCTCCAACTGAAAATTGAAGAAGACATAACCCAAAAATTAAAAGCAAAATTTCTTCAAATACTTTGTACTACAGAACTTAGCAAAATAATGAGTTCACTAAAATTAAAGCTTAAAGAAGATAAAGCAACAGAACTGAATACAAATTATGATCACAGAGATAAGGACACGAAGTGATCAAAGCAAGACCATAAAATAAATGATAAATAAGAGCAAGGCCATGACAGAAATATAAATCATGCAAGATAGAATTTTCCTAATTATATCAAATATAAAAGCAACACGCAGAGACAAAAAGAGAAGGTAAGATCTGAGGACAATAATAATACAAGGTGAAAATAAGGCCATTCTGAAACTAGAAAAGTCAATAAACGAAATGCAAAATGTATTCAAATTATGTAATGATTTTTTTTGGAGATGTTGGAAAAATTACACAATGTTCAAAAGATAGATAATGGACAGGTCATTAGATTGATCGAATTTATATGAAATAGCTAAGATATGATCATATTTTCAAATTTAGGAGAAACTCAAGTATAATAAAAGACCCACAAGAATCCCAAGTGAAAGAGCAAATCTCTCAAAGGTTAAAAAAAAGTCAGGTTGTTCTCAAACATGGCCACAGTGATACTGAATAATACCTTGTGTGGCAAAAGGGACTTTCGAGACAGGGTAAAATGAAGGGTTTTGAGCTGGGAAGATGACTTTGGATTATCCAGGTGGGCCAGAGCTAGTCACAGCCCTTAAAAGTGAAAGAAGGTAAGAAGGAGTCGGGCGGCAGCAGGAAGATTAAGGCTCTGCGGCTGGTTCTGAGAACAGGGTGCAAGGAGCTGGGAGGGCATAAAGGCCCCTCGGAGCTGAGTGGGATCCCAGAACCGACAGCCATCAATGACACTGGAGACCTTAGTCCTACGCCCCCACGAATTCAATCCTGCCAACACCAGAGGGAACAGGTAAATGAGAGGAACACAGCCCTCCCTGGCAGTACCTTGGTGTTTAGGCCAGAGAGTCACACACTGAGTGTCTGATTTATAGTTCTGTAAATAAATAATAGATTTGTGCTCCTTAAAGCCACTAACTTGGCAGAAATTTGCCGTGGCCACAATATAAACTTACTACTTAACGGAAGAGTATTACATGCAGCCCAGCTGTGTCCGTGCATAAAGGGAAGAGATGGGGGCCCCACAAGTGAAAGTATCGGGTGTCCCCTCGTTGGCTCTGATGAGGCGCAGCTGGAAACACAGGCCCAACTGTTGTCCCTCCTCTCAGTTTTAAGTGTCTGAGAAAGAGAGAAGCTTTGCAGCACAGTGATTTGCAAAGCAGGTGGATAACAGAAATGACATTATTATTTTTAAAATTTATTTATTTATTTGAGAGAGAGAGAGCGAGAGAGGGAACACAAGCAGGGGGAGTGGGAGAGGGAGAAGCAGACTCCCCGCTGAGCAGGGAGCCCAATGCGGGACTCGATCCCAGGACTCTGGGATCATGACCTGAGCCAAAGGAAGACGCTTAACCATCTGAGCCACCCAGGCATACCAGAAATGACATTATTATTACCTAAAATCTTCTTTCAGATTGGGAGGGAAAAAATGATAAGGAAATAAGCATGCTATTTTTATTTACTTTTTCCATAGGAAAGAAGTCAAACCATACTACACATATTTGATAATTGTGGTTCAGACACGTGCATGTGATAAATTGTGGTTCAGACATGTGCATGTGCATCACCTTTAAGAGCGCTGTTCCTCAGAACTCCTTTAGACAATGGTATCTTAAGCTAAGACTATTTTGGAAGTTCAACCTATAGTTTCATTTTCGTTTCAGGTTCTGTAACACTAAAGGAAAACTAAATATGGTTATCTGTATCATCTTATTTATATGAATTTTTAAATCACATTTTATCAGTTTTCTTTTTTAAATTATACATGTGTCGTGCACAGGAACTGAGCAGATAGTCAGCACTCACTCCTCAGGCTGTAAGTAAAATGCCCAAACATCATCACATCTAATGAACAAGCTAAACTACCATACCCAAAATAATGTAGTGTATGACCATTTGTTACTGAGTTTGGCCTTTGCTCTATACTTTGCTTCTTCAGAGACAGAAGAGGGACAAAGATATCACAGCCAGTGTGGCAAAACATGAGTCCCTTCGAGTATTTGAGATAAGAACTGGCCTAAGTCTTAAAAGACGTTAAGGTCATTAACAGTAAGGGGAGACTCTAGGCAATTTAGAGCAAAGAAAGATATGCTTATAAATCTCTCCAGGCAGAAATGAGCAGGTTGAGTTTGTGGGATGATGACAACAAAGCAGGAGAAAATTATATTGCAAACATACAGTGTGATCTGTTGGGGGAGGGCCTAGAACACAGAATTAGGGCAGTATGAAATAGAAGTAGTCAATACAAAATATTGGTAGAACATGACAATTAAAAACAGTGCTTAAAATGGGGCACTTGGGTGGCTCAGTTGGTTAAGCCTATGATCTGGGTTTTGGCTGGGGTCATGAACTTGGGGTCATGATCTCATGGTTGCGGGATAGCCCTGCCTGGAGCTCCGTGCTTAGTGGGGAGTCTGCTTGAAATTCTCTCCCTCTGCCTCTGCCCCTCCCTTTGTGCTCTCTCTCTCTCTCAAATAAATAAATGAAGGCTTAAAAAAAAACCAAAACAGGGCGCCTGGGTGGCTCAGTTGGTTAAGCGGCTGCCTTCGGCTCAGGTCATGATCCTGGAGTCCCGGGATCGAGTCCCACGTCGGGCTCCCTGCTCAGCGGGGAGTCTGCTTCTCCCTCTGACCCTCTTCCCTCTCGTGCTCTCTATCTCTCATTCTCTCTCTCTCTCAAATAAATAAATAAAAAATCTTAAAAAAAAAAACAATGCTTAAGAAAAATTACTAATAAAAATGGTTGCTGGAGAACAGACTAGAATACAGGACATAGTGAGATCACTGCTGAGAAGTTATGTAACAGAGAGGAAGTCAGTGATACACATTTTATTTCAAGAGATTAATTTTATAGACACAGAGCAAAAGCAAGAGATTTTATTTCTTTACGTACCAAAGTATGTGTCTAGTCATAAGACACTAGGGCACACGCCCACTAATAACTCAAAATGCATTAGTGCTAATGGTAGCTGTTTTGACCCAAGCAAGTCGGAGAGTTAATTTTATTAAATTAAGTCCTTCAAAGCCACGTCTCTCAGGGCATTCATGCATAAGCACTGGCTAGAGGAGGAAATGAAGAGCAGGGTCACAACTGAGAGAGCAGACGCCAACTATGTTTTGACATAATTGTATAAACCCTAGATGTGGCCTACCTCCCAGTGTTTCCACTTGAATTTATTGAATGCATTTTGATCCCTGAAGACTACTAAGAAGCCATATTTAATTTACTGGAAAATTAAATTTGTGATTGCAGGTATAAGCTAAAAATAATTTGTTTTGTTTTGTTTTGCATTGCACGCCGTTCTTGACCCTCTGTCTTTGCCTATTTTCCCCTTTGAGAGCTCATTCATTTCCATGACTGCTCATCACCTCTTTGCTGGTGATCTGAAATATTCTTTGTGTTGCTCTAACAGAGTTTTTCAGAACATTTTTCCGGGAAGCAGATTTTTTTTTCACTTTTTGGGGGTGTGGGGGAACACAAGTAGAATTTTGCATAGAAGTCAATATACATTCCTCAGTTTTACACCCAATTTCTTGCTCTTCCTTCATTAAAATCTTTTTTTAATATTTCTACAGGGTTTATATCTTGGAGTCATCTGTACTTTTTTTTTTTTTTTTTAATAGATGAGCTGCTGGATTCTATCTGGAAGCATTAATCTGTTTTCCAACTATCACTGTGTTTACTCAACAATCCCCCAAGCGTATCCTCTGCTTACAAGAAAACGAAAAAACAAAACAAAACAAGAAGCCTCTTGCCTGAGTGCCTGGTCTAAGAATATCTGGATAGTTGCATACGGAGCCAGTTGCTTTGCAACCAAAGAATCAATAGCACATTGGGGTGGGGGGAGGGCAAGGGGAGGTTAGACAGAAAAAACAGGTGGTAAAAGCTGGTATTGCAATGAGTTAGAAAGATACACATCAAAGAATGAAGGGTAAGGAAGAGCATCTTACGTGAAGAGCAGAGACAAGAGTGAAAGAAACCCAATAGTGTAGATCTTCCAATACCTAAGCCCTGTGGACCACACACTGCCCACCAGCCATGATACTCAAAGTCCCCAAAACAGTGTGGGGACTGAACAGTGTGCCCCACGTGGGGATGAACACATGAAAGGCAATCCTGCACCATAAGCCCCGTGGTAATGTCCAGAAGCATTTGACAGTCTTCCAAGAGCAACTGGGGAATACCACCACCGTTGAATAAAGTTACCAGAAACACTGTGTTCTTCTTTCTGATGTCTGCAGTTTTGAACCTAACTAGTCTTTAACTTCTCTAGTCTGAAATTAGTGCATATTCCAATTTATTATGTTTCTTTGAACATTTTGCAATGATTTCCTACTATTAGATAGAAAACTTAACATGCATACTGACGTTTGAGATCTTCCAAATTGCAACTCCACTTATATTCTAGTATTTCTCAAAATGAGCTAATTTATTTCAATTTAGTAATTAGCTCAAAAACATACTTATCTCCAACTTATTTTTTCCTATTATGTCAATTCATAGGAGTGTTTGCCTCCATTTTCTCTAGACTCTGTGCCACTCTAACAGCTCCGTTCCCATGACACCTGCACTCGAAGATCCCTTTCCTGACGTTGCACTGTTTGCTGTGGAAGAGAATTCGGCATGGTGTAGGGCTCACTATTCTTCACATACATAACGCTATGCTTAGATCCTTCCAACCACAATTTTTGAATTGCTACTATAAGTCTCCCTACGTTTTATCCATTTCCTCACTGCAGAAATATTCCTTGAGGGCTTGCCAGGTGCCAAGTATTTTGGAGTGGTCTAAAAATATGGGTAATGGGACAGTCATGGTGCCTTCCCTCCCTGGGCTCATCCTCCAGTGGTAACCTTGGGTAGCTATTGCTCCTTCCTTCTCATCAGCATCAAGCTGCTGAACATGGCTATAAAATCCACAAAATGATGAATTTTTCTCTTAGGAGATTCACCTGCCCCATGTTACTTACAGATACTCATTCTTTAAACATATCTTTAGTGACGTGTTGTCATAAGATCTGTTCGGAAATCTCTCTGTTAGACACAATGCCGCTCAACTCCACAGCTGCATGCGACTGTCTTATCAAACTCTGATAAAATGGTTATTTGTATATATAGTTATTCCCCTCTCCATTTGGACTGTATTTCAAAGGCAGTGGCAGTGCCCTACTATTCCTGACATTTCCTGCAGCCAGCCTCATGTCCTGTAGAACTTATGTAACTCAATACATATTTCACCCCTGACAATGTCCTTCACATATCCATTCCATTCAACAAGTATCTTCATACATGTGAGTGTCAGGTGTTGTTGAAAAATCTATGCTTCCTTGCTGCCAATATTCATATCATCTATAATAATAAATCCAATACTTTAATGTCCCCGGTACAATAATAAAGCCACAGAAATAATGTAAGAAGGAAGAGAAACCTTTAATTTGTTTAGAAGTCCATCAGATTCATCATCTTCCTGTGGGTAGGCATTTATAACCTATCCTTTTATTTCACTCCAAGAAACTCCTTGGGAGAATAAAACTGTGCCAGTGTGGTTCATACAAATGAATGAGTGGCAAAATTAATGTGTGTTAATATAAAAACAGTTCTCAGTTCATATAAAAGAGCGTTTTCAGACTGCAGGAAAAAGACCCACTAACTTCAGGGAGCCACTGGCCATCATTCCCTGCTATCAACCTCGAGTATAGTCACTCACCATAAAATAATGTGTTGGTTTTTTTTTTTTCCCTTTTTCTCCGGAAAAGATAGGAATACACGAGATTGCTGTAAAATATTGCACTCTGGGTAAGACCTCATCAAAATATGCGTGCAACTTTCCCAGACAGGTGACTTCTGTATTGTTGCATCCAATGGTATCTTCATATTTGCAAAGTGCTTGCGTCTAATCTTTGTGCACAAATTCTACCACATTCTGTTTAACGTTACGAAGCACAGAGAGGGATTTGCACATTGCAGCTGCCTGAAATTAAGCAACAGGGTTTGTATTGTGCTCATGGAGGTGATCATTTGCTGTCGTGCCTTGAGAGGCTTTACTAGAAGCAATCTGCCTCCCTTCAAAGAAGGCACCTGTTTGTGAGGAAAAGTCTGTCTAGTTGCCCAAAAACAAGAGCTTCAAAGCTGCTCAGATGCATGAAAAATAGAAAAAGAAATTCTCAAAAATTTCAAGAAGCCCATGTGATGATATGTGAGTTATGTGCGCTGGTTGTGAAGAGAGAATAAACAATTACTAAAAATGCCTTTTAACTGGCCTCTAAAACTCTGGGTAATAGAAATTTCAACTTAATTATGTATTTTGTAAGTACTCACATTAGGCCTACCCTAAAGGAAGAAGTCAACCCAGATTCTGGCAAGCATTTAACAAAAAATAAGGTTATGAAAAGGCAGGAGATAATTTACATGAAATGGTCTATATCTGAGACATTCTCCTGTCCGTTGAGTGCCCCGGTGTCGCAGACTCAGCAACACTCCGTAATAAGCGCACACACCAAATCATCTCACAAAAGGCAGATGAGGGATCTGAAACCACTTTGGATTTGACATTTTTGTTGAAATTTAATTGAAAAAGTTATGGAAGTGAAGATAATGTGAGAGAGCAGTGCAGAGAGTCATCTCTTTCTTACAACTGGATCCCACAACCTCCTCCCCTCACTAAACATCCATCACTAATGGCCTGATGTCCTATGTGGCAAGGGTAACAGAGATTCCATCGCAATACATTATTAATTCAAAGCAATGGGGTTGAAAGCACAGGGAGATGGCTCTTCTAAGATTATCATTTCATCTGTATCCGAGGGTGCTCTTGTTAGTAAAATCATGACACCTTGAAGGATTGTTCCCCTCCTTTACCTTCGAGACAGTCTCATGCTTCAGCTGAATATTTAAGATTAATTAGAATGGTTTAGCAAATTACATGAAGGAACACAATGTTATATGATAAATATTCATCAAAGATGTCGAGCTGCATTGTCTGTAATTTTTAAGAGCTAGTATATTAGTACAGTTGAAATACTTAAAAACCGCTATTTTCGTACGAGTACATATCAAAGATTCGTTCACATACAGTAAAAGGTAATAGATACTAAGTCCAAATAAATTTGATTACTTAACATTATTAAAATCATCTATGGGTTGAAGCATCACAAGTATAGCAAAACATATACATTGTGTTGATTTTTAATAAAAAATTTGTTTGGAAGACATCCAAATGGCCAACAGGCACATGAAAAAGTGCTCAACATCACTCGGCATCAGGGAAATCCAAATCAAAACCTCAATGAGATACCACCTCACACCCGTCAGAATGGCTAAAATTAACAAGTCAGGGAACGACAGATGTTGGCGGGGATGTGGAGAAAGGGGAACCCTCCTACACTGTTGGTGGAATGCAAGCTGGTGCAACCACTCTGGAAAACAGTATGGAGGTTCCTCAAACAGTTGAAATTAGAGCTACCGTTCGATCCAGCAATTGCACTACTGGGTATTTACCCCAAAGATACAAATGTAGGGACCTGAAGGGGTACGTGTACCCCAATGTTTATAGCAGCAATGTCCACAATAGCCAAACTGTGGAAAGAGCCAAGATGCCCATCGACAGATGAATGGAT
>NW_027397094.1:2175816-2357949 GCF_003265705.2 Callorhinus ursinus | reverse complement strand
AAAAGATAAAAGAGAAGATGATTTATTCTTAAGAACAAAATGTCTAATTGGGGAGGGTATGTGCTACGGTGAGCGCTGTGAATTGTGCAAGACTGTTGAATCACAGATCTGTACTTCTGAAACAAATAACGCAACATATTTTAAGAAAAAAGGAAAAGAAGAAGATAACAGGAGAGGAAGAAAAGGGGAGTATGTCAGAGGGGGAGACGAACCATGAGAGATGATGGACTCTGAAAAACTGAGGGTTCTAGAGGGTAGGGGGGTGGGGGGATGGGTTAGCCTGGTGATGGGTATTGAGGAGGGCACGTTTTGCATGGTGCACTGGGTGTTATGAACAAACAATGAATCATGGAACACTGCATCAAAAACTAATGATGTAATATATGGTGATTAACATAACAATAAAAAAATTTAAAAATAAAATAAAATAAAAAAATTTGTGAATGTTTTGCAACTGTTACTTAAATGTAAAAACTTTAATCAGTCTGAATTAACCACATTAGATTGTATCTTAAATTTACATATTATTTCTGGTATTTCAGGTATTTCCTTCTATGTGTGAGAATCATTCCTACCTTTGGTGAACTCACTGGCAAGTGGAGAATGACAAGTAAACAGTGGATTAAAATGCAGTTAGAAAATATAACACTGTGCAAATCCAATGCCTTTTGAGAACAAAGGGTTTAAAGTGACCCCATGGGGTTTGAGACATGGAGGGACACTTTGGGACGTGTGGTGAAAGAAGTTTTCATGGAGAACTAGACTGGGGAAAAAATGAATCGCGAGTCATACTTTTTGCATGTAACTCCCCTAGCCTTCAAGAAAGAAATGTCTTCCTTCTCATTTTGTCACAGAGTCTATTCCAACTCTGTACTTTACTTTAGTTTTAGAATTTGCATTTTTATATTCAAAGTCCATCATAATGTCAATTAGAGAAATCTTGTAGGAAACGTATCTTCCCTAATATCCAAAGCATGAGTTTGGGCAGATTTTAATTAGTAAATAATATATGTATTGTGTTACCAAGTTGAAAACCGATAACCACTGGCAAAGTCTCTGTCTACAAAGAATGATTTGTCAGCATTATATGGCACTAGTGTAGATATAAGAATACTTGACACATTGTTGAAGAAAAGTTCCATAAAGCATATTTAAGAAAAAAAGGTGAGAATAATGGAAAACGTAAACCACTGTTCCAAAAGAGAGCATTTGAAAACCATAAAAGCTTTAAGATAAAGAAGTAAACTCATGGTCCAATGCATTAAATACTCACCCTAAGCTCTGCTCAATAGAATTAGTTATCCAGAGCAAAGAAATACTTTGAGGAAGAAGTAAACAGCAACAACAAAAATGTCTATCTATACAGTTATCTATAGATTAAATAGATAGATGGTAGACAGATGATAGGTAGAGAGAAGAGAAAACGAATAATGGAGCAAATAATACTTTAGAGCAAACCTGTGCCTCTCATATTAATTTTACAAAAACTAGTTATGCAACATTATAACCTAGGGGAAAAAAAGTGTCTGAATTGCACATCATGAACTCTAGATTAAGTGGTGTGACAATGCCATTCTTTTTTTTTTTCTTAGATGTATCTATTTGAGAGACAGCACAAGCAAGGGCAGGGGAGTAGAGCGAGAAGGAGACTCCCCACTGAGCAGGGAGCCCGATGTGGGACTCGATCCCAGGACCCCGGGATCATGACCTGAGCTGAGGGCAGGCCCTCAGCCGACTGAGCCCCCAGGCACCCCTGACAATGCCATTCTTAATCAAGAGCCATTCTCTCCCTAATGTCTCCTATTTAAAATTCACACCCCCAGCCATTTTGATGAACTAAATCTTTCTAAGTGTGTTTATTTTAAATCAGTAAGTGGCATATATACTTTTTTTTTTCACAGTGTTCAAGATTCATTAAACCTCTTAAGAAATCCAAACTGGAAATTTAAGCAACTAGCGATGTTTGAAAGTCATCATGGGGCACAAAGCAACAATCCCAATCAACCCCAGAATTTGTAATCTTATTAGTGTTTGTACATTTATTTGTATCATCTGCTCTGTTTCTGTGTTTCTTCTCTAAACTCTGAAGAAGTAATTGCTCACCACATTAAATAGAAATGGACATTGAGGGTGCCTGGGTGGCTCAGTTGGTTAAGCGACTGCCTTCAGCTCAGGTCATGATCCTGGAGTCCCGGGATCGAGTCCCGCATCGGGCTCCCTGCTTGGCAGGGAGTCTGCTTCTCCCTCTGACCCTCTTCCCTCTCGTGTTCTCTGTCTCTCATTCTCTCTCTCTCAAATAAATAAATAAAATCTTTAAAAAAAAAAGAAATGGACATTGATGCTAAAAGAAGTTAATCACTGGCTTTAGGGTTGCAGACATGAAGTTTTTTAAAGTAAAATCCAAGCCAGATCTTTGGCTTGAAGCTTACCGATCTCTTCTTCCCAAGAAACCCAGGAAAATAAAGAGTACACTTTGTAAGGAAACTTAATATATCTTTTTAAATATAAATATCTGATCTTTGGGGAGGATTGTTTGCAAAGATATCAATCATACTTAAGTAGGACTCCTCTTTAGCAAAATAAATATACATGAGTCAAAGTCTGTATTGAGTGAGGGGTTAAAAAACAGAGATAGTAAGTAACTAATTGTTCGAAATTTGTTCTGATAGAAGAAGCATCAGAAATATCTGCTTTCCTTCCCCACGGGAGGGGTGTACATCCCAGCCCAGTGAAGGTGGGGCTTGCCTTGTGGGGCCTGTGATGCCTCTGAGCCCTACAGGACAATTATATTTTTCTACCAGTTTCATCAAGATAGGCCATAAGTAAGACTTGCTTTGACCCATAAAATGCATCACTTCTGAGTAAATTAAGAGCCAGTCCATGGTTTCAATGATGTCTTTCCCTTTTGCCCCAAGACATACATTGTCGTAAATAGGGGCTGTTTCTTCAGGCAATACCAAAAAACTTTTGCTTCCATTTTCAAGAAGGAGTCATGCTTTTGTGCTTACTTTAAAATATCTACTATTACCCAATTCTAAGAGGGACACAGCCACCCTCTTCACACAGAAAACTGCAAGAGAAAAGGGGAAATTTTTTCTTAGGGGGAAAAATTACACACATGCACACAGACAAACCTACCACATTTGCAGCATATGTATTTGAAATAACATGAACATTGAAGAGTCAAAATTATCTAAATTAGCATTGATCAAGATCAAACTGGCATGATTACCTATTTCCCAACACAACTTCAGATATAATTATTAAATCACCACATTTATAACATGTGGATTTGAAATAATGTGAACATCTGCAGAGTCAAAATTATCTAAATTAGCATTGTTCAAGATCTTGTCTTCACACTGACCTGATTATCATCCACGGAGAGCTCATGAGAAAGGCAAACTCTCATCCCTGCCTCAAACCCACTGCCGTGGAATCTGGGGGTGGAGGTTGGAATCTGTCCCAGCAAGCTGCCCAAGTAATCCTGATGCTAAAGTTTGAGAAACACTGATCAAAAGCCTACAGATCTCAAAACACTCCACTATATAAGATATGTACAAGCCCACTCAACAAATCACCCTTTCCATGCTGCAATACACCGCGGTTCATCAGTATAACTTCTAACACTGTCTTGGTTTATGGTACTGTCTCATTTTCATTGAAGGGTCGTTAAACTCACTGGTGGTAAGTATTTCACGTCCGAGCACTTTTATGAATTCAGTTCTGACACAGCTTAGTTTTTACTCAGCTCAGCAGAGAGGCTTTCCTTTCATATTTCAGGTTAAAAAAAAAAACAAGGTATTGGAGATTATAAATAGAAATTTTCATTCTGTTGTCTTCATTCATCGTGATTCTGTTGCCTCTTTCAATAGTTTATTGATAATTCTGAACACCCACTATGTGTGAAGGTGAGATGCCCTGTGTGCTGAAAAGCAGCGTAAGGCCAAGCCCTTCCCTCCACCTACCCCTCCTCCCTCACTCTTAAGAGTTACTTCTCAGGGCAAGTACAAATGATCAGAATGAATTTTCAAATGAAACTCTTAGTCCTGTGGTCACAAAGTCTACATCTTTATGCTGTTTATATCTTCAAAGGACCCAAGCTGTTGCTCTGCCTGTAAGTTGCTAAATCAATTCTAACAAAACGCTAAGAATCATGACTTTTGTATGGAACAGGACCACTGAGGTACTGAATTTCTTTGTGTATTTCACTTCTTGAACATCGCATAGGAAGTACTCGTTTGTCACCTAGGCTGTACCTTTGTAAAACATACAAGCTTAAACATTTCCTTCCTAAAGATATAGAGGGAAAAACAAAAAACAACAAAACAAAACAAAAAAACCCTGCTGAGCAATATTTCTTTTTCAAGATAAAAAAACATCAAAATTATCTCACAATTATTCAAGTTGTGGTCATGATAAAATTAATGTAAGATTATGGTTTTTCCTCATATAATTTATATTTTCATAAAGGAAAAAAGAGTCGGGGCAAATATGAACAGAGAATTATTTCATTCGCTCATGGATCCATTCACTGAACACAACTATTGAGCACCTACTACGTGGCAGGTACTATGTTGGTAATGAGAGGGTAACTTGAGAAAGACAGACAGACAGACGTGGTGCCTGTATTCTGAAAGCTTACAGTTCAGTAAACCTACAAACAGTGTTGTCATAATTTAAAATATTACTTGCAATAAAATTTTTAAAAGATACTTGAAGGAATATTGAAGAAAGAGAATGTTAACATTTTGAGTATCTTAGATAATTAACAATATGTGTTGTAAAACTCTTTTCCATCTAGCAGGGAATCTGTTAACACGCTGACATCTTTCTCCCTTCTGCACAACGCAAGTAAGAGTATTTTTCGTTGAAACACTCAAAAAACTCGCTCTCCCCCATCATTTTTAATTGGAACTTTCAGTGACATTTTGAATGCATGCCAGATAATTGTTGACCTACTTCCCAACTTGGCTTCAGATATGACTATTTACCTAAAGGTTTAAGAAACAAAATCTTTGGATAGACTTTATTTAATCTGGTCAGTGAGGCAAAATTGAAGGGGAATACTCGATGGTCATTAAGAATATGTATCAGTGGGGCACTTGGGTGGCTCAGTCAGTTAAGCTTCTGCCTTCTGCTCGGGTCATGATCTGAGGGTCTTGGGATTGAGCCCCGAGTTGGGCTCCCTGCTCAGCAGAGAGCCTGCTTCTCCCTCTCCCTCTGCTCCTCCTCCCTGCTCATGCTTTCTTTCTCTCTCTCTCAAATGAATAAAATAAATTTAAAAGAAGAATATATATCAAAACCATCCTCCAGTGCATGGGCATATACAGTTTAACACATAGAGAGACAATATGGCATTGAGAGGATTAGTGAGATCTCAGAGTCAGACATTCCAGGTTTGATTCTCAGCTTAGTCACTTACAAGATGTGTGACGACTTTGGCCAATCTTCTTAAATGTTCTGGGTTTTACTTAAGTATAAAATGAGAGTAATAATTTCATCTAATTAGATGTTCTAATATGATAATCCAAGTAAAGAACATAGAAAAGTACCCTGCATATAAATTGTGCAATACATTTTAGTAATTATTATTAGCATTCCTTATAAGCTCATGTAAAAGTTCATCTATCCTAAGTGTTTCAATTTCCCTCTATTTCTCCCAAAGCTGCACTGTCAACTCCTCTATATTTAGCCTGATTTCTGCCTTATTTATTTTTCTTTCAAATCCCTTATTATTTCTTTGAAATATTGCCAAAAGGAATGGCAGTCCTTATGAAGGCACAGTAAAAATCCTACAGGATCCAAAGCAAATCCAAGTTTTCAAAAATTTTCCATATTGTAAATTCATAATGGGGAAGGGATTATTCAGTGTACTGTGGTAGCTGTTAATATTTTATTATTGCCAATATGTAATGCTTAATTACAAGCAATGTTTCCAATGATGGTAAGAGATGTTTTGTTCAGTAATTTTTTTTTAGTAATTTTCATTCGAAGAAAGTCAGCAATACTAGAACTTCTTGTCAAGGAACTCTTCATTACCAGTTGTATACAATACTCCTTAATTTATAATGACCATACATCCCAGTTTGCTTGAAATCATATGTGTTTGCAACTATTAAGACTGATATAATCTGGGGCGCCTGGGTGGCTCAGTTGTTAAGCATCTGCCTTCGGCTCAAGTCATGATCCCAGGGTCCTGGGATCAAGTCCCACATCGAGCTCCCTGCTCCACGGGGAGTCTGCTTCTCCCTCTGCCCCTCACCCCACGTGTGTTCCGGTTCTCACTGTGTCTCTCTCTGTCAAATAAATAAATAAAATCTTTAAAAAAAGACTGATATAATCTACTTACCTACCAAAAAAAAATTGTTATTTGGACAATGAATATATGCTCATCTTACATATATTAAATAATGAAGCATTTATAACATATTAAATAATACAAAGAAAACAATTTAAGAACAACTATCCTCCCTAAAGTTCAATTACATTACTGAGGCAAGTAATTTTAAGTGGAAAAGTTAATTTTTAAAGAAGCAACAGAATAGATACACTATTTAATGTAGACACATTTAGACACGTCAGAGAATCTGATTCACGAGAACTTTTTCATGACTGCATTGATAGTTTTTGAACGGTAAAGTGTAGTACTACCTTTTTTTTTTTCCTATCAGTTTGTGTTCAAATCCTTATTATTTAAATAATTTAATCCATTTACTTGGGCAAGGTACAGAATAATACTAAACAAGTACTTAATTAAAAGCTCATCTCTCCTCCTTATGCCTGAGTCCCAAATACGGAGTTTCCCTCTCCAGTCCTAGCCACTGTTACAAGTTTTTACTTCTTTCATTTCAAAGGTGTGGGGTTATTATCTGACTTCAAATGACAATAAACTCATAGCACTTTAGAGCATACAGAAACTAACAATCACTGACTTCAATCCCCCGTTCTGACAGAGGAGAAATATGTGTTCTAGAAATTTGTTAAATGGTCTGCCCAGGCTTTTCCTGTAGATCTGTTCAGTCTTTCTTACACTTGGGTGTGATCATTTTTTTAAGAGTAAGAGGGACTTAAGCACAGGAACATACATCCAGCATACTCGGATTCTAGCGCTCATTTGGTTTCTTATTATCTTTCTGGCCTTGGGGAAATAGCCTATTGCTTTGCTCAGCCTGCTTTAGAGATTTATATTGATAGGAAGGATCAAAATGGGGGGAAAATGTGAGGATACCCTACAGTGTAAGAGGAAAAAATAACTTTAAAAAAGAAAAAATGTTAAGTCTCTATAGAAACGAGCAGTGGTTTTATCCAAATTAACAAATTGGGCTTAAGAAATATATTGAGAAAACATCAAAGTATCCAAGATAATGTTCTTAGTGTTTCATTATAAATAACATTTAGTCTGTTTAATGACAGTAATTTCACAAATCCCAGAAAATAGTACAATTTGTTTAATGTCAAAATCACCAGTGACTACGGGATCAATTGCTTTAACAGAAAGAGCATAACTGTTCTCAGGCTAGTTGCAACTGATAAATGATACAATCTAATACGCTGTAGCAAAGATTTAAGTTGAATATTTTAGGGAGGGGTTGAATATAAATTTTGACATTGTTTAAATGCAAACTACCAAGCTGGTGCAAGATACAAAGAGCCTCATCTCTAATGGTACATGATGAGAATCTAACATTCAAACAGCACTCACCAAAGGGCATTATAATCCTATTATAAATGGCTGACAATTCCAAACCTTCCTAAGCCATGTAAACTAGAGGATAAAAAGGAAAAAGAAATACTTGCAACATGATTTTTTTATTTAAGAGTTCACACTTGACTGCCAGCCTAATTAGGTACCTCTCTAGAAGTTCATCTGATAGCTATCCTAGTAAAGAAGCAGTGCACTGAAGTTCTCGAAGGAGTGCAAGCCTCAATTTCATAGCATTTCATTTTCAATTCCTCTAGTATAAAAGCACGCTAACCCAGCACTGACAGAAGGAGGGCTACATCAATACAGTGCATGAGTAGGATTCAAATAAACCCTCCAACAGGAGAAATCACCACCTGGTTCAAAGTGTTTGTGGAAGGCATTTGACTTTGACATTCGCATAAGGCAAGGGACAAAACAGTGTTTGTCAAGAAAGAGAAGGCTGCAATCGTCTGTGTATTAACAAAAACGACCTTATAAATACTCAAAGTGCTCAGTCCTCACAGGAAGCACGGTAGGGTCCTTTCCATTGGCTTTGGAGTATATGCGTTTGAATTTTGATTGTTTTATTAGCTTTTGATCAACTGACAGGTTTCTAGTCACTCATGGCCTCAGTCTCTTGATGTTCACAGAGTACATGATAATGGTACAAACAGCTCTGAGTTAACGAGGGCTCAACAAGAAAACACATGCAAAGTGCTCGGCAAATGGTGGTGCTCAGTACAGGCTAATTGTTGAGATGAAGGTGTCCAACCATTTCGACAAGGGGGAGTACCACTGTTTCTATTCAGAAGTTCTTTGTTGATTTACCTAGACTGATTGATTGACTGATTGCTTGATTTAGTCTTCCTGGTTTTTGGAGAAAGGGGAAGAAGACACCATAGTAGGAGCAGTGAGGGGAAAAATAAAGCTTCTACTGGTGGATGAGTGCTAGTTCAGTTGCCTGGAGATGTAGGTAAGAGGTAGGAAGCCGGCTGGTCTTCCTTGGGCTTCCCACTGGTTGGGCACACTTGGAGGCCAACCGCTGGATAACCTTAGTCGCCGGATCTCAGAGTGGGCTGACACAAGAGTGACCCCTGTTGTTTGGGAACAAAAGTACGCCAGCTTTCTGTATAGTCACCTGCTTACACAATTGGATAGGACATACTGTGCGGTCTTTTTCTTACATGAAAAGAAGGCGACTCAAAATTAAAATAGAGGCTGGTAAATATATGTTTTGTATGAATCATGCCACTGTCGAGAAAACCGTTTCTAACTCATTGGCTTTCAAAGCCCTGTGTGTCCATCCCTTCCTTTTTGGCAAATCTCATCTCATCCCCCTCTCCTCTTACTTTATTATAATCCATTATAATCATTAAAATTAACTTCCATCCCCCCAATTCCATTATTGACCCTAACCATCACTTACCAGTTGAAGTAGCTGCTCCTCAGAGAAATGTTTCCTGACTCCACCATCTGACTTTCCCTCTCTGTCCTCCCTGACTAGATTCTGCCTTATTTTCTTGTTTTTCTTTTTGTTTTGTTTTTTTCCCTCAACATGTGAAATGATCGTGTTTACACAGGAACTTGTTTATCACGTTCCATTGTGTTGTTGACAACAGTATCCCCCTATACTTGATCAGGGTTGCTCAGTGAAGCTCAATTAGTATAGTGTTAAATGAAGGAATAAATCAATGGGTCTGAAGGAAATGACGAAAGATATCCAGTTGCTATATCATTTTCCATCCTGTGTTATCATCAGATGCAGGCCTACATTCTAGAGCATTCTGGCTCTGGTCCCACAGTCCCAGATCATTCTTCTTTCTTCTTCTTTTAATTCACCATGTGGTCTCTAATCTTTGAATTGTTTCTTTTCTTAAGTGATTGTAATTCCCTTTCTGTTATTTCTGTATTCTGGTATTCCATGAAACTGTTAAGCAAGATAGAGACAGAGAGACAGAGAGAGAGAGAGGTAGGAAGGAAGGAAAAGAGGAAGGAAGGAAGGAAGGAAGGAAGGAAGGAAGGAAGGAAGGAAGGAAGGAAGGAAGGAAGGAAGGAAAGAAAGGAAAGGAAAGGAAAGGAAAGGAAGGAAAAAGAAAGAAAAGAAAGGAAAAGAAAAAAGAAAGAAAGAAAGAGAAGGAAGGGAGGGAGGAAGGAAGGAAAAAATGAAAGAAAGAAAGAAAGAAAGAAAGAAAGAAAGAAAGAAAGAAAGAAAGAAAGAAAGAAAGAAAGAAAGAAAGAAAGAGAGAGAGAGAGAAAGAAAGAAAGAAAGAAAGGGAGGGAGGGAGAGAAGGAAAGGGAGAAAAGAGAGAAAACAAAAACCACCACCAAACACTGGTATTTTTGTCCTATACTACTACTACTTGGGTATAAATCTGAATTTTGTCATTATTTGTCTTCCCATTTTTCAAGTTACTAATAAGGCTGAGCAATTTTTCTTATGTGAGCCAGGAATTTGTTTTCACCAAGAGCTGATCTGAGCCCTGTTGTTCTTCAACAGTCCCCTGAGAGCATGCCTTACAAGGAGCTGTGGGACCCGGAGGACCTAGTATGGAGACGGTGGCAGACAGGCTCAGCGCTTTCTCTTGCAAACCACTTCCCCTCCCCAAATGTAGATTTTCCTTCTTGTCCCCACTCTCTCTCCTCCAAGCATTGACTGAGAGCCTTCCCTAATCTCTAGGCTAACAGAATTATCGCTTTTCCAATTCTCCCCCTGGAGAGACTCAGCCCAAAAGAACTAAAATTGCATTCACTAGGTTGTATTTATTTTCCCTTACCTTGTTTTTAATCCTATTTTATTATTTTTATTCCATTTTTAAGTGATCTTTAACTTTTTTAACATTTATGCATTCTTGTATCTCATTATATATAAATTCTTGTCCTTTATCCTTTCATTATATTATCAAGTTCTAAAAGTTGTTGTTGTTGTTGTTAACTTGGATCTTGTATCTCTTTTATCTTAGTTATATCTTTATTTTTTATCTTTTGTGCTTTATACATCTTAATAAGTTATTCATTCAAATGTGTTAATATTTATACAAAGCCTTTGCAATGACATCAGATATCTATGGATAAATATTTCTACCTGTCTATAGACAGTAGCTGTATATATATATCCAAATGCACATGGGTGTAATCTTGTTTCATTAACAATAATTTTCTTTCATGCTATTTTATTCTATTAATTATTTTAAACTTCAACCATCCATTTATCATCTCCTCTTCTTTGTTCTAATGTATCCCATCTAATATATTCCAACATAAACATACAAACAAAACTCAAATCAGTGTTCTTGCACACATAGTATGTATGTGTATGTCCTCTTGTTGTGTACATATATATATTCCAAACAAATTGTTACTAGTTGTATCACGTTGGGGAGGTTTTAAAATGGAGAGATTGCTTCCTATACCTCCTATACAGTGTACTGTGTCATATATGTGTTCTAGAAAGTTTACCTGTGTGGAAGCTCATACTCATTTTGGGCATCAGGAGATGAATATTCTTTAGACCCCTATTGGATGAATTCAACTTCACAAAATCCTTGGTCTTGCGCCACTTTATGAATTTTCCTCTGGTCATATACAAGATTAATTTTGGGATGAATGCCTGACTCCTAGAAGAGCTGCCTGTAAGAAATTTGATTTGGGGGACATGAATTAAATACCGAATCTGTACTTAAATCTCATAAATCCGCAGAGTAGAGTTTCTGGAGCATAGTTAAATCTTGCCCTGCGAGATCAATGCCAATTATACCACTTTCTCCGGCAGCTGCTCTGAAATGGCCACTGAAGTATATAGGAAGGGAGTCAGCACGGTTTTTACCCAAAGTTAAAATTAGGATTTTAACAGTTAATGTTGGGGGGGGTCCTGAAAGGTGCAGCTGGAGGCAACGTGGCCAACTCATAAAAGGAGACAATTTGGAAATCTCCCTCCCTACCCCTGGAACTGTGAAGAGACATTATGTATTTTTAACCACTTTTAACCATTTTTAAGCCACTTTTATGTATCGTATCTCCACTTTAATACCCAAAATTCCTCAAAAAATGGTATTTCCACATTTCTTTTTTGTATCCACCACTGAACTAACTCTATGCATAAAATATAATAGATCCTAAATTACCATCTGACAAAAGAATGAATCATAGTACACTGTTATTTGAAATTGAACCCACTATAGTTGCTTACTTAGCACCAACTGTACTAAATGAGGTACATTTGAGAAAGGAAGGAGTGACAGGTACAAGAGATGAATGAGTTAAAATATAAATATTCAAAGTTACACAGAAGGTTGAGGCGAAGGTATGTCTTTGATCAGCCTGGGGACTTCTACGTAACCTGCTGGAATCTTGAATTTTCTCGCTTGTAATTCTAATAGTTCTGACACTAATCTATATCTAAGAGGGCTCTAATGATGACTAAGAAGATAAGGCATGTAAAATGTCTATCTATTCACATATTAGCACCTAATGAATGTTATCTAATGGTTTTGTTGCATATAAATTTAAGGGAATTTTGCATTTTGAAATGATCCCTATAATAAAAGATAGAAAAATAATATTCATCATTGAAACTATTGCTTAAATTTCATTCCATAAAGCAAATGCTTTTTGAATGTAGTGGCATGTAATAAAGTGAAAAGGAATTAGGTAAATTAGAACAATTTAATCCTTTATTCCATATTTCCAGTTTTCAACTCTATTGCACATTGTATCACCACAGAGTTTAATGTAATAATAAAAATAATAGAATCCACATAAAGTGACACATTAATAGTTCTCTCTGATGACTAGAGATAGCAAGCTTTTTGGAAATTTCCTTTTCAATTTTCTCCACCATTACTGCAGTACACAGTCTCAGTTAATCAATCTGCATGAGGAGAGGTAACACTAGCAGGGGCTAATTTCTCTGTTCAAGGTGCATGCAAGTGTTTATTGACATCATTACTCAAATAGCATTTTTCCTATACTGACTTGGTTCGTAATGCTAGAGGGGCCTTAGTTTTGAGATCTGAAGGCCCGCCCCTATTTCTGCACACTTACTTTCTGCATAATCCTAAGGCAATGCTTTGTTTCCACATCTGTACAGTAAGATGGAAATCAAAACACAGTTCAGGTTTATATGCAAAGTCAAATGAGGTAATGCTGTAAAAGGCTAGCTGCTAGTCACATATTTGTTATCTGTATGCATTCATACATACAGTATAGATTATAAAAATCTAAAAAATAGAAATAGTTCCTACTTCTCTGGAGTCCACATATAATTGCATAAAATACTAACAAAAATGGGTTTAATGAACAAATTTGACAAGAAAAAAGGGAAAGAAGGGGAAATAGAATAATAAGAGAATTATGGGCTAAAACTGTTTTCAAAAACAAGATTTTAGAAACCAAAAGCATTCTGATGGACTAAGAATATTTAATAGCTTGTTTTCTTTAATAAAAATAAAAATAGCTGGTATTTGTGGACACTGTAGTAAGAGATATATGTGCATAATTTAATTAATCCTCAAAACAATCCAATGAAATATATAGTATCCTGAACCCCACAGTTGTGAGCCCCATACCAAGCCTATAACAACGAAGGTTCAGAGTGTTTCTTTTTTTTTAATTTTTTTAAAAAGATTTTATTTATTCATTTGTGAGAGAGACAGAGAGAGCACAAGCAGGGGGAGAGGCAGAGGGAGAAGGAGAAGCAGACTCCCCGCTGAGCAGGGAGCCCGATGCAGGACTCGATCCCAGGACCCCGGGATCATGACCTGAGCCGAAGGCAGATGCTTAACCATCTGAGCCACCCAGGCGCTCTGGTTCAGAGTGTTTCTTGAAAGTGCCCAAGAGCACACTTAAATTTTCAGTTCAGAAGCTGGGGTGTTTGACTAAAACATCCATGCTTTTAGCTATTACGATTTGCCACACCAGTGTGTATTTCATGTTAAGTGAAAAGGCCTATCATCAAGGCAATCCTAACAACTTCCCGAGTAATACTTCCTATAACTCGGTCAGGACATCTAAGTGTGTTACAAACACAGCTCTTTCTCTGGACTAGTGAGCTCCTTATGCTAAATGGCACCCTACTAAGTCTGGACATCCCCGAGTCTCCTGTCCTCCCGTTTCACATTCCAACTCTGAAGCAACATGCCACTTTCCATGTTGTTAGTGAGAATGTAATTTCATAACAACATGGAGACCTCTACCCAATCTTATCATGCCATTGTTTTCCTTGTACTAGTTATAAGGCACCAAAGAGAGAGAGAGAAAATTATTTTTTTCTGTAAAATGTGTGTGTTTCTTTTGAAGAAGGCATATTTCTTGTATTACAAAAATTAATTCGCAGGTTTACTGAAAAGCAGAACCAACAGATGTGTGTAAACATCATAAATCACATTAAAAGTGTTCAAATCAACCTGTTTATTTCATTTTATAACATTACAAGTCAAGCTCCCCATAAAGCTGCCCAAATTATTTCGACATTCACGCATACTTCATAATCTGACATCCAAAGAGAAAGAGTCATGCTGCTGGGAATTCAAAGATATTACGAGGTAAACAACTGATAGAAAAATATGCTCTTTTTCACAACAGGCCGTTGGCTTGAATATTTTGTGTTTGCTGGAACAAGTCAGGATATTAAATATTCTAAGTTTTGTGCATTTTGGATGGTGCAGTCCAGAATCAGGTGATATAGCATGTGATAGACCATGTGCAAGGAACAGTTCCTATCTTACACAGTTGTGAGGTCCCAGTAGAAGGACATTTTGAGAAAGCCCCGAGAAAACACCAGGCACCCCAAACATATACAGTAGGGATATTATCATAGAGAGAGTCTTGAAAGCAAGGATTCCATCAGAGATTCTTTTTGACTCTTTCTAGGACAAGACACACAGGTAACCACGTAGGAATTATTTTAAAAAAAAATCTCTAGGTGATTGGATTTATTCTTTAAAAGAATTAATGGATTGATATTTCTCTTTTTACAGAGTTAACAGATTACCTAGTATTCTGTAGACAAATGCATTGTCTGCTTGTACTTTTCAGCCCTGATGATGATGCACAGATACCATGTTTGGAAGAACATGAACTGAAAATCACCCATATGTGCATGAGTGCGCGTGCACGCACGCACGCACACACACACACACACACAAAGGGCTGAAGCACACAATCTCTACCAGGCAGCCAAGAAAAAATCAAGGTCAGTGCCATTTGGTTCAAAAGTGCTTAGTTTCTGAGTGTCTGTTTCCGAAAATAGAGCCTTTTCCACTGAGTGGGTATCTAGTAATACTACAGTAAAATCTAACACTATTAGGAGCATTGTTTCCTCCAAAAGAAACTATGATCGAAAAGACTCGGGTGTCAAAAGCAAATCAAGCGTAATGTAGCAATGAGTTTTCATCTACTTCTGGTTGTCTTCATCAACAAAGCTTTATGATAATTTTCATAGTACCAATTGATACCCACGAAGCAAAGGAAAACAAAGAAGTTTTAACTGTGTGTGAAAATAACGAAGGTGCTAAATCGTTCTCATCGGAGAACTCACAACCATGGCGCTTATGTTTGGATGACTTTTTAACAGGCTCCAGGGTCATTCTTACAGTAAACATAAGTTTTAAAAATATCTCAAGGAGATGTATCTTCCTTTATCTTCGGTCCTAGCCCTGCACACCAAGAGCAAAGCATCTGGTTGGAAGTGAAAATCATCAGCAAGCTAACTGGAAGGAGTGTCCATAGGAGACCTGGCAGCAGGAAACGCATCTATAGACACAACCGCATGATATCCAACCATCACAACTTTAACGTGTAAGTCAAATCATGTCACTGACCTGGTTTCTTGCTGTATTTCAATGAATTCAAATCCCTCATCTAGTCCTGAGCTGCCCTGCGCATCACTCTGACCTGGTGTCCACCACCCAGCGTCTTCTCCGGCTCACCAGCACCAGCCCCGCGGCCTGGCCTGTCCCTCCAATGTGTCCAGGTCCTTCCCCTCTTCCTCGGAGCAGGAGACATGACCATTGCTCCCAGGCATCCCACCAGTCTGATGGGGCCCCCCAGGCAGGCCCACCTGCAGGTGGCTCAGCATTAAGGTGGGCCGGCTTTCCTGCATGGTGGCACCTCTACATTTTTTCTTCCTTCCAAAGCCCATCCGGATGCCTGGTGGGTGCATGGGTTTAGTTCCTAATTGTGCGGCTGTGTGCATCACCAACCCTGCGCTCAGGGCCTGGCGACCTTGCTTGCCCACCTCTGTGCCCTGCACCTGCTGCTCTGGGGTATTTGCTACCCAAGGGACATGAAAACTAGCAAATTCTGAGCCCGTTGCTAATAATGGTTCCAGCCCGGTCAAGACATTGAATCAGCTTCTTTACAGTGGATGCTCTTGACTCAGTGTTGGAGTCATTCTTCAGCTTCCCCAGCTCGTTCTTGGTCTTTGAAATTCTCTGGACTGCTCTGGAGCAGATATTATTTCAGATCAACTAAGAAGAACTTGATCAAATCGAGGTTAAAAATCATCCTATGATGACTGCTATTCAATTTCTGTTTCTATTAGTGGTCGATGGGGGGGTCACTTTATAAATATGAATCTTTTATCCAAAACCAGTATTTTTTATGATTTATCGGTTTTCACTTGCATTTCTCAGGAAAGGTTTTTCGTTTACTTATATGCAATTTGCTTATCATAAAACCACCAATGTATTATATTTAATTTCACACATAGGACATTTCCTTTTTTAGACATTTTGTTCTTAAGAATAAATCATCTTCTCTTTTATCTTTTAATGTCCCTTTCTTTGATATGACTGGGGGTGTGCCATTTTAATTTTTAACTAAAGGATCAATTCTTGAATTGAGCAGTTTTGTTTTTTCCCATTCTAATTAACTGACATCTATTATTATTTTTCACTAATTTTTAACTGTTCTGTTTTATTTTCTAAGCCTCTTATGTGAATACAAATATACTTTAATTATTCTTTTACAATAGAGGTGTTCCTGGTTAGAGATTGCATTATACATCAATTAGATCCCATTGTCTGTACCCCATTTTATAAATAGTTTGACATCTTTCTTTTGATTTTCCTTTTTTCTCAAAACTAAATTTCACTTATTTTTATATCTTATCTGAGTTTTTGTTTGTAATTATACATTTATTTTTCATTATATGATTTTTTGTGATAAATATTTCAAACATCTGATAGTGGATAAGAACGGGCAATCACTATAGAATAAAAAGCTGTGTGTGGGGGGGTGGGTACATATAAGATGTTAAATGGCACATTTCCTATTGTCTTAGAATTTGAGGACAAACCTGAGGACAAATGATAAGTACCAATGTCCAGGGAGATGCTAAACAAAGGTATGCAGGACACATTAAAGGAGAAGAAACAAGTCCAGCAACTTTTACACTATTCGGATCAACTGAAAAGATGTTCCCAATAAAACTTCTCATAGAGACTGGGTGCATTAGTTTCTCAGTGTTGCCAAAATAAATTATCTTTAGCATAGAAGCTTAAGACAACCAGATTTCCTCCTCTTGCAGTCCTGTAGCTTCGTCGTCTGGCACAGTTCTCACCATGCTAAAATCAAGGTGCTGGATGGGCTGCATTCGTTCCTAGAGGCTCTGGAAGCGAACAGAAATGCCCTCACAGTTCTCAGGTTCTCTATTGGCTCCTGGCCTCCTCTCACCTCCTTTGAAGTCAGCAGGAACAGATCAAGATCATTCTGTGTTTCAGCCCTCTCCTTCCTCGTCTCTGAGGGCAGCCAAGGGAAGCTCTCTGCTTTTAGGGACTCACGTGGGGCCCATCAGATAGATTCTCCGGGATCAATTCCTCAACTCTGTATCTTTCCCTTTAGTCATATCTACAAAGTCCCGTTGGCCATGTAAGGTAACGCAGTCAATATTTTTAGACATGAATGTCTTCAGGAGCCATCATTCTGCCTTCCATATGGGGTGTGGTAGAAGAGCAGGAGACGGTTTTCATACTCCAAGGTAACTCATTAATCCAGGTGATCCATTTCATATTCTCACTGGAGTAAAAAGCATCAACTCTTAGGAAAATCAAAATTATGATCTTCATAGCTTTGGGGCAACATAGACATAGAAATCTGTTTATGCCTTTCACTTGAAGACAGCTAAAGTAGGGAAGGTTGCTGACGTAGCCTAGGACAGCACAGAAAGGTGGAGACAGCTACTGGGAAGATGCATTTCAACCTGTGAAGGTTTAAGGATGTGTTTTCTTTGCTCTTTTGGATGCTGCAAGTGTAGGCAGATATCAAACACATTGCTAGGGGTCTCGCTCAATGTCATTTGCAGGAGTCAAGGCCCTAGTATCAGGTGGATCTGGGGACATAATGCAAGAGGATGGGATGTGGAGGCTATCACAAAGATCAGCTAGCTGGTGAAGAATCCAGATAAAATGCAGAATTGGGGGCCCCTGGGTGGCTCAGTCGTTAAGCGTCTGCCTTCGGCTCAGGTCATGATCCCAGGGTCCTGGGATTGAGCCCCGGGTCAGGCTCCCTGCTTGGCACGAAGCCTGCTTCTCCCTCTCCCCCTCCCCCTGCTTGTGTTCCTGCTCTCGCTTTCTCTGTCAAGTAAATAAATAAAATCTTTTAAAAAATGCAAAATCCATGTCCCTAGGGAACAGTCAAATAAACTCAATTGTGTGGCATGCAATTGTCAGCATATGGACACCTGCCAGAGAAGAGGCACCAGGAGCCAAATATCAGCAGGACCTAGTTCTTCCTCCTTTCCTACCATTCTGATGGCCATAACATGGAGGTTCAGAAACAAACTAGTAATGATTTTACACACAAACACACACACACACACACACACACACAGAAAGAAAGAAAGAAAGAAAAAAGGAAAGAAGCGGTCATGACCGGATTTCCACTACTAGCCTCTGGGCCATGGATGAGGTCTGCGGGGCAGGAAGAAGAGAATCAATAATAAGCGCCGGATTAAACTTTTAAATAAGACTGCATTGGATTCATGAGTGCCCAAAAGGTAGTTTTAATCATCAAAAGTGAAACTGTTCTTACAGGTGAAAATTTTCAGTAGTCTATGGGATCTCCCATACATATTGTCAAATTATGCAGAAGAAAATCGGTCAGAGCAAGTTTGGAAGCAGTTATGAATAAAAGGTCTATCATTTTCCTCTGATATACAGCACTGAATTCAGTTAGTTCATCATCCGGTTACCATTACATCAAACATATTAATTAAAATCAGATTATTCAATCTTTCTGTAATGTATGTTATGTGTGGCATATACGTACATACTAAAGGATACATGTATGTATGTGAATATCCATTCTTATATTATCTGTTAAGAAACTGATTAGTTATCTTTGTCTATTAATACTCAAACATTTTTCCATTATACGCAAAGCCATCAAATATGCAGTCCATCAAAAGTGTAGTTTTGAGGAGACAGGTTGAAAATGCTATTCTTCGTAACAAAGAAGCTAGAAGATGTTGTCCACAAGCATTGCTAAAGATCATAAAACTCTGATATAATTTGCTTGTCTAGGATTGTATCAGTGCTAAAATTCTCTCAGGAATAATTATCCCACTGTACTTTGTTCACTGTAATCACTGTCGTATTTTGAAGTATAATTTAATACATTCTTGGATGAAAACAATTTCAAAAATTTGTTCTCTAAATATCTGTACAACACATATGAAGATGGAGAGGACCATCTCTAACAGGACTGACATTCAATTTCCTGACATCTTTAATGGAGGCAAGACGAGGTCACATTATAAAAAAAATAAATAAAAATTAAAAAATAAAAAACAAAAAAGATTACGTTACATTTAATTTAGAAAAATATATATTATATATCTTATAATAAAAGCTTGATTTTTGGATAATTGTAATGTATCAATATCCATTTCTTGATTTGGGTAGTGTTTTGGTGGTTATGCCTAAGGATGTGCTTGTTCATAGGAAATACCTTTTAAAGTATTCTAGGGTCTGAAGGGACATTCTGTGATGACTTCTTGAATGGTTCAGAAATAAAAATGTTCTTTTTACTATTCTAGTTTTAGATCATTTACAAAATTGAAGATTTTACCAACCAAAAAGAAAGTTATTTTCTCAAGTGGGTAAAACATTTCTTGGGGACCCATGTGATATACATGAGTAAGTTATTTGCGTGCCAATCCCCATTAAAATATACTTATGAAAAGAATGTAAATTATTTTAGATGGTACGCATAAGATTTTAGATTTTATTTCTCTTCTCAGAGTTTTAGTGACCTCCTTTATAAAATAGTAGAACACTCAGTCAGTAATATGTTTGCATAAAAAATCATATACTCCTTTCACATCCTGAATCCACAGGCAAAGACAGGATTTCCAAAGATAATTAACTGATCTAAAGATTTAAAGATTAAAGATTTAGATTCCTTGACAGAAAAAAATGAATAAATGTGCACATAAAGGCACAGAAGTAGGAAATGTCATATGCTTGGCTGACAAGTCTGATGAGTTAGTCGGAGACATACCAAGTTGTTAGGGGCTACTTTTAGTGAGAGGCAACTGGAGACAGATGGACAGGCGCTGTTTATGCAGAGTTTGGAGACCACTCACAGGAACCTGTTTTAGTCAGGGAATGACATTTTTTTTTTTCAAAGATTTTTTTTTTATTTATTTTTTTGAGAGAGAGAGAATGAGAGATAGAGAGCATGAGAGGGAAGAGGGTCAGAGGGAGAAGCAGACTCCCCGCTGAGCAGGGAGCCCGATGTGGGGCTCGATCCCCGGACTCCAGGATCATGACCTGAGCCGAAGGCAGTCGCTTAACCAACTGAGCCACCCAGGCGCCCCAGGGAATGACATTTTTATCCTGCTCCGTATAGGCTTGTTTGGATCATTGCTGACATAATAAGGCAGAGAGCAGTTAGAGTTTGTTATGGTAAGCAGGTCTTCGGGAGATGAAAGCAGATGGTAATGGCACTCAAAGGGAAAAGAAAGAGTGAATTGTCAATCCTGCAATGGCAGAACTAGAAGGTACTGATGATCAAGCTGGAAATGTAAGAAGATCGGAAGCCCTAGAAAGCAGAACACAGAATCTAGCAGTCCAGAAATACTTTATAGTTGTAAAAAAAAAAAAATTGACAAATTCAATGAGTAATTTCACTTGTTATGTCTAATTTTAAAATCTAATAAAGTACATGAGTTAATTAGATTAAATTTAGGAACTACATGTATATGAGCTATTTTAGCTCCCTGTAATGCACATTTTGTTATTATTACACAAATATTAAATGATTTGACATTCACTGATAAACCTGCTACAGAAGCATACACTTAAAATGATTTTGTATAGATGGGGAGAAAGGAAGAAAATTGCCACAAAACCAGAGTAATGTAAACTTGGAATTTATATACATATATGTATAAATATATATGCATACAAACGTGCATTTACATATCCATTATATTAGTTGCTTAGGATTTTATGGATCTACTTATAAGTGTTTAATATCACTACATCAAAAACTAATGTACTATATGCTGGCTAATTGAACATAATAATAAAAATAAAATAAATAAAAATAAAAAATAAATAAAATCTTTTAAAAATCAAAGACACACAATTTAAAGAATATATCCATAAATGTTGACTATATTGACCAAACGAAGTCTAATGGTTTTTAGGTCCAATTTCTCAAAAGGGATCACTGTCCATTTAGAAGTCAACTCATTAATATTCCTATCAATTTGAATTGTAAATATTTAGAACCCTAAAACAAGCATTTTTAAATTTGTATGCAAACCTTGGAGCATTAATTCAGTTTGTGTTTTAGAGAAATAAACATTTTAGGGGAATTCCAAACTCTTCAGTGGGGGGGAAAAAGAGATTACTCTGATTAGGTATTTATCCTGGGGAAATTTGAATGAAGAGGTTAAGAAACTTGAATAAGATTATGACTGAAATTTCAGTTTCCCGCCAGTCTCTTTATGTTGTCCACTAACCTAGTCCTTCACAAAGCCAAAGACTCTATTTCGTAAGACTGGAATATTCAAGTATTAAAGTATAGAATCAACAGAACAGAAACTTGAACCTAGTTCAAAATATAATTTATGGAAGAGAAACAGATGTAGTCCTAAGAGTTAAAATCAACTTGTCACTTTATAATATTAACAAGCTAAATGACATTAATTGCCCTAAAAAATAAAACTAAAAGGGAGAAAACAATATTACTTTTTCTTCTTACTATCTGCCTGAAGTAACGTTACCACACTGATTTTCTTCCAAGTGTCCATCAAAAGTTCCAATTAAAATAAAAAGCAAAAACACAATTATAATCTGCAATCTGAAAGGAATCCTGTGGCTCTGGAATCTTATTTTGCATTTCCCCAGGGTGGAGGATTTTCATTCAAATAAACAAATCCTATCCCTTACATATAATCAGAAGACTTTATATCATTCCAAATTAAATGGACTGGGACTTCACTTTCCTGGATGTTTTTTTGGAAAATAATAGAGTATTTATTGAAACCCTTTAGAAAACAATGTTTATTATAGAGTGGGCAGAACACAATTACAAGCTGAGCTCTGGTCAGTACCTCCATGGGAGCACCTTCAGCTCACGCCTTTCCAAGAGGTCAATTCCCTGAAAGGACATTTCTTCAGAAAGATTATGTTATCTTTTATCCTCGCTGGTTATCTAACAATAAACATCTCTCTCTCTCTCTCTTTTCTTTTTTTTTAACAATACAACTCTGGGAGTAACTGTTCAAACTTTAAATGAACTCATCAATGGGGGAGGGGGAGGAAATCACACATTTAATAACTTAGGTCATTAACTTTATTAGAGGGAGAATTCTAAGGATACATTTAATTACTGTTAAAGGCATAAAAATCATCGAATATTTTTAAGAAAAATAACTAATAATTTCTGGAAGTAGGTTATGCAAGTCATGATGAGGTCTACAATATTCTAAATAATTATTTTGATTTAATTTGAAAATATTTCCAATATGAAAAATAAATGTTATAGAAAAGATGAACCTTTCATTAGTTGCCACAGAAAAGTATCAAGCTTTTAAATTTTCTACCAGTTATTGGAGTCCAACTTAAAAAAAAAAATACAAAAACAAGACATACAAGATTCACTTCAGCAGGGAGTGGAGATTAGGGGAAAACTTGTGCAATAATAAAGTCATATTTTTTCGACTGTCATTTAACCAAAAAAGATGATGTCCTCTGTTCAAACCTGCCTGTGATCCAGCAGAGAAGAGGGCTACACCATCACACCCTCCTCAGATCTTGCCCTGGAGCTAAATCTGTAACACCAGAGTAAGACAGCATGACTGTAGGTAGCAGCTTTCACGGGCACATTTAAGCAACACAGATGTCTTTACGTGAGCTGCCAGACTTGGGAAGGACTCAGCATCAAGGAGAGATCTTTGTTTCATGCACTTAGGCCATTACCACACGCAGCTCTTCGACCTTGCATGCTCGTGCACATACATATCAGCAAAAACACAGTGTAGAAATCAGAGAGAGTAAAACATTTGGAGAACTTGAAGAAACACTGAGGTCAACATTGTCTAAATTATTTTTAGTGTATAGTACATGCAGAAATGCCATATTAGATTAACTTGGAAAACACTGCATTCCATACCCTTGTCAGAGGCAGACATTGGCATATTCAAGGTGCTAAAATATCTAGAGTGAAGAAGACTTCTAAACCATTTTAAATCTACTATCTCTCTTATTTTCTTTAACTATAGTACTCCTTTATAGTGGAAACACCTAATAGCATTTCACTAAACTGCTCTCCATGGAATAACAGACGTCTCAGATCATCATAGTATTTTCTTTATAAAGTATGGTATTAACTCTTTCCACTATAATTCTATCTACTTACTACTATTCTTTCTCATCACTTGTAAATGCAATGGATAGTTTTTAAAAATGAAATAGTATTACAATACTCCTTTAAAAAGGGTCCTAGCATGCCAGGATTTTGTAATAAAAATTATTCAAAATATCATGACTCTCAGGGTTGCTGGAGTGGTGGGGGGTGGGAGGGATGGGGTGGCTGGGTGACAGACATTGGGGAGGGTATGTGCTATGGTGAGTGCTGTGAATTGTGCAAGACTGTTGAATCACAGATCAGTACTTCTGAAACAAATAATGCAATATATGTTAAGAAAAAAAAAAGAAGAACAAAGTAGGAAGGGAAGAATGAAGGGGAGGAAATCGGAGGCGGAGAGGAACCATGAGAGACTATGGACTCCAGGAATCAAACTGAGGGTTCTAGAGGGGAGGGGCGTGGGGGGATGGGTTAGCCTGGTGATGGGTATTAAAGAGGGCACGTATTGAACGGAGCACAGGGTGTTATACGCAAACAATGAATCATGGAACGCTACATCAAAAACTAATGATGTAATGTATGGTGATTAACATAACACAGTAAAATTTTAAAAATGCAAAAAAGCCAAAAAAACATAATGACTCTCAATTATAGTTCAGGTGGAAAAAGCAGCTAATGATTCTATGCTTTATTTACATGACTATCCTTAATTGCACTGAATACTGAAAAACCTCATTTGTTATGCAAAATTCCAAAGAAACAATCTGGAGTCCCATTAAAGTTAAAAGCAGAAAGGGAAAACCAACCAACCAACCACCACAACAAAGAAAGAAACTACGCCTAATTCTTCAGTCTACCTTGTTTGTTAATAACATTTGACATCATTTCCTATAAAGTGCTCCCATACTGAGAGTCTTGCAATGTACGTTTTAAAAATGCTAATGCTATGGCAGCAGTCTAAAGTGAATTAATCCTTATGGGTAATGACTTAAGCAGATTACGCACTCAGCGGTGCGTATCTGAGAGAGTTCAACTACAAAGGGCGTAATTGCTAAAACAAATATAACTTCATTTCATATGACAGCTTCAAGTGCTGAATTTTTTATTTCCCTACTTCTTTGAAAAGTAACCATAACTTAAATAGAAGGAGTAGTCACACTATTTGTCGTATTTGCTACGCAGATGAACACACTCACTCAGGATTTTGGCCAATTGTTTTTACTACATGTTTCCCTGGGATACTAAGCAACACAAACAAAATTTAATTCTTAAAATTCTTGTTTCGCTTTCTCATCTAATTCTCTGATTTGGTGATGACTCCTCTAATTGTGATTCAAGCCCTTACTTTATATAAGAAGAAAACAGTGGAGCGAGAGAAACGCATTATGACAAATCTAGCTCGCCCACTAGGTGGCGGTGTCACTACCTGTCGGAGCCAGCAGCCGCCCCAAGACTGCAGCTTGCTAGGTCCTAATTGGATAGTAATGTATGAAAATAATTTTATGTCATTCTGCCTCTCTCCATCTTTCAGAGCATGGTATCTTAATATAACTCATCAGAGTATATAGATAAACACAATCTCTGGAGAAGCACAGATACTGGAATTTGAATGTATGCCACAAGTATAGAATAATTTTGTCTTAAATTTCCTTCCATTAACACGAACTCCAAAGGAAATGATGCACATGAAAAAAGTCAAAATAGCCTTCCCTCCATATAAATGCACCCCTCACGTATGATCACAATGACTTTAATAAACCATCAAAAATAACACAGCTTCATAACCAAGGATGGTAAACTGTTACCCTGGGGGTCTATAGGAACCCTATACCACTTTTTTTTTTTTTTTTTTTTAAGAAGAGCTTGTGAGAATTAGTATTAAACACATTCCAATGTTCACAAAAACATTAAAAATATAATACTGCATAAAGTAAAAAAGAAGAGCTTGTGAGAATTAACTTTCATAGAAACTGGAAAACATGCTATTCTTGAGAGAATTATAATATGTTAATATCAGAGATCTCTTAAACAAATCTAAATCTAAACTAATCTGTGCATGAAAAATTTGTCATATTTAGACAGGCATATTAGCAGTACTGGTATTTGTAAAACTAGACATGTGAAGAAAGTTATAGTATCATTTGGGAATTACCTGCCTACTTCAGCACAGAAGAAAATGGTTCAATGTGGGCTTAAGTGACTTGAGGAGAAATCAGTGGTGAAACAGAATAGAATGCACGAATAAAAACATCTCAACAAAGATATATCTTATAAAACATGCTTACTGGGCTGTGTATTTCTACATACCCATAGTCTACGTTTTGAAAATATGTTTCTGTAACAAAATGAATAAATAAATACATAAAGTCAAGAGTCACATATTAAAACAACAACAACAACAACACACAAACTAGGTACTGGAAATGCATTCTCTTCTCCAATGTAGATGTTACCCACTGATAATATACATGTCTTCCTATTACAGATAAATACACATTTAAGAGTAATAACAAAGCATTTTTGGATAAGAGATGCCATTAGTAAATGTGATCCTACAGTTAGATTGAGGATAAACTGTGGTACCAAATAAAATCCTGCCAAAGTTTATTTTATGCATTATGCAAAGGTAACTGTGATAATCAACCATCTTCAAAATCAAAGGAATTGTGTATGGTGTATGTTATAGTTAGGACAGGCAGATTTAGCACATGCAAATCTCAGTTAACACCCGAGACATATTTATACTAAAGAAGATCCCGTTTGTCTAAAATTTAAATTAAACGGGGCACCTTGTATTTTCTCTGACGACCCTGGTAAGTATAATGTACGGCAAGTTACAGGCATGGATTATTCTCTTTTGTTTTACATTTTGCCTAATAATCAAATGAAAAAGTTTGTCAAGATGCCAGACAACAGTGACAAATAAAATTGGGTAGTATGCACAAGAGGGGGATAAGTATGTTTTATATTCCAGTTAACAGTACTATTTCTTAATGGTGGCTGACATATACTGGCAAGCTATAATCACAGTAGTGTTTTAGTATCTGTGAGATTCTTAGTGCTGGTCATTTTCCTAGTGCGAGAGTCATATGACTCTGATTTTTTTCTTTGAAATCTAGGATTTGATTTTAGAATCCAACCAGGTTCCACTCATACCGGTGATAACCTAATAGAAATCTCCATCCTGACTGAATATTAACAGGGACAAGAAACCTCCATCACATGGAGAAAGTGAGCTGTTTTCCAACATCTCTTATACTTGGGAGTATTTTCTGAACTAAAATCAATCTTTCTGAATTCCAGTCATTGGTGTCAGTTGACCTCTTTGGCTATATATTTGTTATACTCAACAAATACAGTTTTAAAACATACTTGTTTTTAATCTCTCACCTTTTCTGTCTAGTACTTTTATATATAAATTTATATATATATGCATATATATATATATAAGTTGTAGAATATCAGCAACCTTTCAGTATCTGTTTAATTTATACAGGGAAATACAATGAATATTGTACAAATATAATGAATATTGTAACTGACAGCCCATATATCCTAAGTGGATGTTAGAGGTAAGTTTGCTAGTAGTATTCGCTTACAAGATAATACACATCTCATTACTATTTCCCTCAAACAGCCATTAGTTAGTTGATCTAAGAGATAAGTAAACTATCCATTATCGTTATGTCTCTTAGAAAAATTAAGTCAACTAGTGTTGTATAAAGTTTTATTATGTGCTCAATAAAATGAACCACTAAATTAGTCTATATGCATAGTCTAGAAATACGATGTGCCAACACTAAATATAAGCATGTAAAACATATGTACTTTGATTCCAAAATAATAGCACAAATTATTTTGTTTTTGCTATATACTGTCACTATGCTAAGTATTATATCCAATTTAATCCAAATAATAACAATATGAGGTGGGTGTTTTCTGAATCATGATGGCTGATAAGAAAGCTTAAGAGGTAAATAACCTGCCCAGAGTAACACAAATGGGATGTGGGGAGGCTGGGAAGTCAAACTGGGTCCTCAGAATCCATGGTGCCCAACACTGCAACCATCTCTTTGTAAGTGCAAGCTCATGCTGAGATCAAGCCCTGCCACAGCCTCTGAGATTTCAGTCCCTCCAGTGGGGATTTTGTAGTGAGAAAAGGTAATATTCTATAAATTAAGGGGTACTTAACAAAAGACATATTTCGTACAGTATCCAGTAATGTGAAACCCGGAGCCCACTTAAGACCCTACCTTCCAGAAGAGATGGGGGGTGGGTCACAAAAAAAGAAATAAGGTATAGCAGGATGCAAAAGTCACATCCGAAATGTTTCTGCTGGACATTTTCCTAAATAGGAAATAATGGTTGTTGAACACTTTGTAGTTGAAATAAGGATGTCCTGTACTTTACAAACCGACCTTCATTATTTACAGAGAAATGGAGCTCTTGGTTAATACCTGTTCTTGCAATATTGTAGATATGATTCGAGTAATCGACATTACTCTCAGAAGCAGAACAAGATGATAAAAGAAAAGAAAGTACTCAGAAAAGAGCAGAGGCATTGCCCGGTCATTCACAAGAAAGGATTTTACAGAGAGGAAGAACCAGAAGGAAAACAATTATATGGTTTTTATTTATGGATTACACTCACACGATGTCTGTGTATTATTTAACACGAAATTGGATTAACTACATACTAAGAATAGCTTGAGTAACTCACTTAAAGCTCATCGAAACCTGAGGAAGATAGTATTGTAATCCTCATTTCCAGGGGAAAATATTGAGATACATAGAGGTCAAGTAATTTGCTGAAGGCCATACGCCATAAACCGTAGAACAAGGATTCAACCTCAAGAATTTTCAACAATTATCTTATGCTGCCTTCCTGTGCCTAGAAGCCTTGCCATAGAGGGCCATTCATTAATTGTGAAGTAAATCTATGTACGGTTTCTTCCTATTCCAAATTTATGACTGTAAAACATACACAAGTGGAAAATGTTTTGGACAACTGTAGGAATGTGAGGCAACACAATACAAACTGGAGAAACTGGGCTTATCATAAGCAGACAAATTCCAAAAAAAAACCTGAATAAGTATGTCATAGGAAAACAATGACAAATTTTCGTTGTATAGGTCTCATCCTTTGGTGAATTATTACTAAAATAAATTAATCATCTGATACAATATGTGTCAATGACAATAGGCACCAACTTTTGAAGGACGTATTGGGGTATTCTGTTCATTATATACATTAGGTAAAAATTAGAATACTTCCTACTTATATTCCCTGGTAATATCAATTCTGGGTAACAAAACCATGTTCTCAGTATCCACAATATTTGTTTGCTTATTGTGAAAACTTTTGCCTAGGACAAAAGTTGCTTTTCCAACTGATAAAGTGGGAAGCAAGAACAAGGAAAATAAACTTGACTGCTAAAAGAAACAGATGATTATTACCTTTCTCATTATCAAATTTCTTCCGTTACTCATAGCAGTAGATACATGCAAATCCCTTAAGGAGTAAATCCTAAATGGAATATAAACCAAATACCAAAAATAATCATTTTCCTCAAATATTCTGCAATAACCTGCCCGGTAAAATTCACAGCCCTCAATTTACAACCTTTATCAATGTTTGCTGTCCTTAATGACTTAAAACAGGCATGAAACAGAGATTCCACATGATTTACTCAAAATTAATTTGCTACATGCCTAATGAATACTTACTAAAAGCATTTACATAGAAACTACAATGATAGATACTGTACTTTATGAGGAGCTTTTGTCTCGCTAGCATCTATATATTTTTAAAATATTTTATTTATTTATTTGAGAGACAGAGAGAGCATGAGAAGGGGGAGGGTCAGAGGAAGAAGCAGACTCCCCGCTGAGCAGGGAGCCCGATGTGGGACTCGATCCTGGGACTCCAGGATCATGACCTGAGGTGAAAGCAGTTTCCTAACCAACTGAGCCACCCAGACGCCCCTCGCTAGGATCTATATTACACGTGTTTTTATTCAACATATATTTTCACAAATGAGAAAGTTTCACATGAAAAGATTCAGGCTACTTTCCAGTCATGAGCTGTAGAGTCTCTGAACTACATTTCTACATCTTTCAAAAAAGTTAATATAATTAAATGAAAGTTTCCTTTAAATGTCAAATACATATTTCAGGAACATTTAAACAATAGGGGAGAAGCATCTCTTCAAAGGTATAATTACTACCTGTGTTTTTTGTTCATGATTTTACCATACTCTTTGATCCACAACTTTAAAGGATCTACCATTCTGTAAATATAGTAGGAAAATGAAGATCTGGAATAAGGAATGTGGGGTAAAGAAAGCAAAATTGATGACAAGTCTTAAAAAAAAAAAAAAAAAACTACCTCCTTCCCCTTGCTGTATTATGTATCTTTGAAACACACAAAAAAACTGAAATCTCTTCAGTCTGCGAGCTTTGAAACTTTTGCTAATCATCACTTCTATCTAATTTGTTTTCTTTATTTATGACTCATATATTGGTATTAAAATGTGCTTAAAGGTTATTGCTTTCAATCACTGAAATCCATCATTGATATTTCATGGATATCACTTCTCTCCAACCATACAAAAATGGCAACAGACTACTGCAAATTCTCAGTCTTAACCACCAAGATCAAGATAAGAAGATTGTGAATTGGTATATTTACTACTACCTTATAGTATTTTCAATTCTATAAATTAAGCTTTACCTCTTATTTATGAAGTTTGATTTGAGTCCCAGGGTTCCTTTTGTTAAAAGTATATATAATATGCAGTAACAGTAAAATATGTATACACATACACATACCTACTGTGCTTAGTTTCCTATTGGTTTTCACACTTTATTTCATGGACTAGACATGCTGAATGACTTTAAGTACTTATTAAATGTACTTTCACCATCTTTGGAGTAGAACTACATTTTCCTTAGAACTATTTATGTAGTCACTTATATCTCCAGATTTATCAATATTAAAGAACATTTACATTTTTAGTATGTAAATACTGTAAAATGGTTTATATCCATTTTCACATATTCAATTTATTGATGAAGTCTATTACTCAGTTGCTTTTATATTCTTTAAATTTTAGTTGTATTTTGTTTTTTTAATATAATTTCATAGAGCATTAAATTTTATGATGTTCATTATAGAGTGAATTTTATCACTATAAATCATTTGTTCTTAAGATTTTATTTATTTATTTGAGAGAGAGAAGGAAAGAATGAGTCAGAGAGCACAAGCAGGATGAGTGGCAGAGAGAAAGGGAGAAGCAGGCTTCCCACCAAGCAGGGAGCTTAATGCAGGGCTGGATCCCAGGACCCTGAGGATCATGACCTGAGCCGAAGGCAGACGCTTCACTGCCTGAGCCACCCAGGCGCCCCTATAAATCATTTCAAAGCACACTTAAACCCATATATTTTTCTAATTTTTCTCAATAGTTTGGATCGTCAAATCAATGATTATTCTTTTCAATAGTTTTCTTCTTCGCAGTAAAATTGATATGTTTTTATTTTTGATCTTCTAACTTTAAAAGGAAAAGAAAGGGGCGCCTGGGTGGCTCAGTCGTTAAGTGTCGGCCTTCGGCTCAGGTCATGATCCCGGGGTCCTGGGATCGAGCCCCCATCGGGCTCCCTGCTCGGCGGGAAGCCTGCTTCTCCCTCTCCCACTCCCCTTACTTGTGTTCCCTCTCTCTGTGGGTCTGTCAGATAAATAAATAAAATCTTAAAAAAAATAAAAATAAAAGGAAAAAAATTCCTTGGATATTTACTTAAAAATGATCTCTGTCTCAACTGTGAATAGATTAACTGTTGACTCTGCATTTTAATTTTGTTCACTTATTTTAGAGACCCTTTATTTCTAGACTTCTTATATCAAAAGCCAGGCATCTATTTTCTCCTATAATAAATGCTACTAAAAATTATGATGTTTTGCATCATGGGTAAAATGTCCACATTGGCTTTTGCTGTAGGGTATTTTTAAAGGACCTATTATGAGGGGTGCCTGAGTGGCTCAGTTGTTAAGCATCTGCCTTTGAATCAGGTCGTGATCCCGGGGTCCTGGGATCAAGCCCGGCGTCGGACTCCCTGCTCAGCGGGAAGCCTGCTTCTCCCTCTCCCACTCCCCCTGTTGTGTTCCCTCTCTCACTGTCTCTGTCAAATGAATAAATAAAATCTAAAAAATAAATAAATAAATAAAGGACCTATTATGAGTGGTTAGTATTAGTATCAATCTGTTATATTTCATACATAAGATAGATAGATTCTCTTCAATCCATCTGGCTGTTTGGGAAAATGTAATTTAAGTTTTAAGCAGGAGTCACTTTTATTTTTCAAAGTTCATAACCAAATGACCATTGCCTGCTAATGTTTTCTCTAGTATGGGTCTCCTAAGCAGAATAGGGGTCTCCTTCTGTTGTGTGTTTATCTGCATATGTAACAGGAAATTTAATATTGGGTAATGTGAAAGAGTTTGTCATTTTCTCCTTGAAATACAATCAACCCATGAAATGATTTGTGTGTGTGTGTGTGTGTGTGTGTGTGTGTGTGTGTGTGTGTGAAATGGACACCCTCAGAGGATATAAAAAGAGGAAGTCCCAGGGGCCCTGGATAAGCGCTGATTCACAAGAGCTAACTGGCAAGTTGTCAGGAATTTTGCAAGCTGGTTATTAAAATACTGGTGACTTGAAACCAGCCATGGTCGGAGTATCTACACCACGGATACCGGTAAATGCTACACGTCAGAGCCAACCCTCATTTATATGTCCACGCACAAAGCCAGAACGGGTAAGGGTTTTGTGGTCAAAATTAAACTGCAAGGAAACTACAGACATAATTAAGAAAAAGAATTGCAGACATAATTAAATGTTCAAAAATGAACATACATCCCATAAATTTTTATAAAAAGACTTCTCAACTAGAATGCAACTGTCCAAAGTACAACATACCAATTCTCTCCACAAAAAGAAAACATTCCAGAGTTTTACCTTATTATTAAGCCTATCTCCAAATCTAGTATTTATTTGTGAGTTCATTTGGTGAAGTATGGATTTAACTTATCATGGTTAACTGATCAGTTTAACTGACCCCAACAAATGATGGAGGGAAAACAGAAAATGTTAGTACATTTAGTAGAATAGAATAATCTCCAGTCCGTAAGATAGACTGACTCCTTTTAAACGTATGAAGTGCCTACTCTCTGCATTTGCGATGAATGTTAACAGTCTCAGCTCAAATTCAAACCCTAGAAAGATATCCTTTATCAGATATATTCCTGGGCCACCTCTCAGTGGTGACTCCAAAAGAATTTTCTTAGAGGCTGTAGCCCATTGGCAGCATACTTTCCCTTTATAGGAATTTAAAGGAATTGAGATCACCTTTGATTGTTGATTAAACACAGACTAATTACCAGCGTTGGTTTCTCTAAGAGTACAAGTGTCAAGCTTCAGTCTGTTCATGGTTGATTAGATAAAAGTGAACCCATGAGTTGAAAGACAGATTGAAACATTGATAATAGGCTTATCAGGACATTCATTAGATCATACATGAGAAAATTTTACATTATTTAAGTATAAGCCAGATCAACTAGAGATTTTTACCGCAAATACCCATGAGGTAGAGAAAGGCAAATGTTTCACAGTAATGTGAAAAACATGAATTTGCTTTCTGATGATAGTCTTCCTGTCTGTTCAGTAAATGCCACATACTTCTAGGTAAATTATCCATGATCAAGACCATAAACATGTATATGCTCACACTGGTATCATTTACATTCAAATGGCAATAATTAAATATAATTACTGGTTATGGATTTATTAAATTTTCTAAGTACTCTCATAATTTTCTAGCCAAATAGGTAATTATAAAGACTATGTAGCAAACAGAACATACAAGGGAAAACATGCCATAAAAAGGCAGGACACAAGTCAGTAATCATGGCATAGTCCCAGCTACGTAAAATGCATTTAGAGTTATCGTGTCACGTAGGTGAGGTTTTTTTCCTCTTCTAAAAATATGCTTTACTGTTGTACATTGTATTTTTTTAACAAAAGACCTGGGAGTCAAACTTTATAACCTACAGCTAAAGTTTAATTTTCAGTAGTTTTAAAATTATTATACCAATAAATGTAAAGCATTTTAGCTGGCTAAGTTTACTATTGAAAAAACAATTACATTTTAGGTAATGAGAAATCATGAGCAGTCCATAGGTACATGACTAAAATACTACCTCCTTTCACATTCCAATGAAAAGAACTTAGTCACATAGTCACGTGTATGTTCAGGGAATGTCTGCAAATACTGCAATGTGCCCAGCTATAATTGCATCATTAGGAAAGAAGAGCGAATGGATTTTAGAGAATAGACTGCAGTCCCTACTATGATAATGTCCCCATGTTCAAGTGCTACATGGAAGCAGCAGAATCCTTGAGTTGAACAGACTGTGATGGCTGGGGTGTTAATCAATAACTGACAGAGACCAATGACCAATGGCTGGACATCTGACGCTTTGGTGAGAATACTCCAGAACCCTCACTCAAAAGCATGTGCAACGAGTGAGGCTGAATTTTCCATGAACGCAAGATCACAGTGAGCTCTACTGTGAGTTCCACAGATTAAATTAAATTAAAAAATATGTGTTATTTATCAAATACCTGTGTTTATGGGCTAAGACTCACAGCTACTTCATAGAGTTTATCAGAGAATTTGTAATTTGCACAAATAGTTTTATCTCCAGAAGACTTGCTTTGCAAATTTCTTAAATGTTTAAATATTTGGCTATTAATAGCTTACCTTTCTAATTTCTTCACAGAAACCATACCTTATTACCCTGAACTGACTCCTAATTCTACTAAAATAATATGACCAAAGCATCATAAATGATTATGATTGAAAACCTTTCACATTATTTTTTCAACTCCTTTGCTTGAATATCTAGAGATATGTTTTTAGTCATATGAGATAACAGAAAGAAGGAAAATCAGTATTTACAAAAATACCTCATTGGAATGAATAGAAAATTTATCATCCCCTCCTTCTACTACAAAAATAATTGCACTCTATTCGAAACACTGTGACGTTATAAGGTTGATGAAGAAAGTCTTCAGATACTTCTCACAGTCTAGTAAATACACGCCATCCCTGTTCTTCAGCTTTCCAGGTTAAATTTAGTGTTCAAAAGTGTAGAATTCTTAAAGTGACTCCCATCCTTAACCCATTCAATAATAAACACATTTGGGGGAAATGTTATTTCCAAATATATATTCATAAAAGTAAAAAAAAGCGATAGCAATAATTGGTGTTTCATTTATTTTTTATATTTATGATACTTTCTTTTCCAACTTTACAAATTTATATACTTAATGTATGGAAATTTCACCAAAATCAAATAAGCAGAAAAAAAAAATAAGCACTTTCAAGTCAGTGATCAAGACATAAGTGCTATAACATTTAATGGAGTTTTTTCATGAGTTAAAGCTATGTGTATAGGTATATGTATTTTATTTAATATAATAATTGTATAATAGTGATCACTGCTTCTTCATGAACCTTATAGTATGCATTTACTGTTATTAAATATTTTAAATAAAAATTTCAGTGACTGTACATTACATTGCAAGATATTTCCAAAAATGACTTAATTCCTTATGAAATCAGGAGGGTCCAGGGAATATGGACTTTATGTTTTCCCTGTCCTGGCTTTACCTCCTTCGGTAATTGTTAATTACAATTTCTAATGGTCCAGAAATCACAATAATATTGGGACCTACTTCCTAGGGGTTTGTGAAGCTTTAATGAGATACCTGGCACATTGTGAACATTGAATAAATGGCTGCTATTATTATTAAGAACCAACAGAGAATAACCAAGCCGCATTAGCCCAGGCGCTGGTAGGGGGAGCTGGTTGCTTTATTGCATGTTTCTCCATCTACGGACACACATAACTTGATTCTAAGGCCTTCAGGCTTGCTTGCAACCAGTTCTAATTCTATGACAATTAGATTAATCTCTTTTCCCAGACTTTGTGTGGTCAGGTTAATTAGTCTTCCGTGAGGTCTAGAATATTTGTGTCTATCAGGACACCCTCCATTAAATAAGATAACTTAAAAGAGTTTCTGTCCCTTCAAAGCAAAAACCAGCCTAAAAAAAATATAATCCTTACCTAAGGAGTTTAGTAAGGATTTGATGCCATTCATTTGAAGAAAATGCATGCCCTTATTAGCTCCATGAGTCGAGAATGAAATAGAAAAGAAAATGAACTGCATGGAGAGAATACACAAGTTATTGTTAGAAATTCCGCTCATCTAATTGTGATCCAGCAGGTGATGGCTTCTTATTTAATTAACGCAACCCACTCCATACTGTCTTGACCTCACAACATATAGTTTCCTTTTCTTATGGCAATTAGACCATAAATTTAAATGGGCTCAACTTTTTTTTAATCTTAAGTGTGGTAATAAAACTAATGTCAAACATAGTCCTTTCATTACTAAAACGGTTTCATGAAATAAAAATCTCTTGTTTCTAAGAAGCAACACTTGAAATTTCGCTTGTTCTACTGGAACAAGAAAATAGCCATGCACATTGGCAATTTTTTGTCTTCATTAGCAATTTTATCTTCAAGTATGTGTCTGAAGACTCAGGAAAGGAGCATGGATGGATTAATAGCTTATGAAAGCAATCTGAAAGTCTTCTTAAAACAAAAATAAGAATTGGATATTTTATTTTAGACTAATGGAGAAAGTATATTTTAACAATATAACTTTTAAATAAAGACAGGCTTTTTTTTTATTAACACAGAGGAGCAAAATAAATTCTTCTCACTTTAGCACAAGGAAGCTGATTTGATGGGGAAACTTAGGGTAATGATTAATTGGTATTTCATCATTATATGAAATCTTCATTTCAGTTATCCTTTGCTATTTTACACACCTGACTCAATTTGGAATCCAGGAATATTATCTGAAATGACTTCTTTCTCAATTTGCTGTTTCACTGTTCCCTGAGTTTCACATCATGTTTATGTCCTGCATTTAATAAGGTCTGCAAATAGTCACTTAAGACTCAGTAATGCACATTTACTTTTATTAACTTTCTTATTTTAAAGCATTTTTAGATTTATAGAACAATGCAAAGATAGTACAGAGGTTGACTGTATTAACCCACACTCCGTTTACCTGATTAGTGACACCCCACGTTAGTACCGTGCATTTGTCACAGTGAATGAACTACTATTGTGCACTATTATTTACTGAAGTCCATACCTGATTCGTATTTCCTGTTCTTCTGGAACACCCCCTTTCTTCTCCCTGGTGGCATTCAAGACACTATGTTATTACATCGAGTCATCACGTCTCCTTAGGCTCCTTTTAGGTGCAATACACATTTATGCACACAGCCCTACACGTCATATGCGAGTGCTAAGCTGAAAACATGAAGACTTTTCTCTGTTATGCAAGGTAACCCAAAGACATGGAAGGAGGCAGCCCCTGAGCCCCCAAATCCCAAGCTGCTACAGTCTAAAGGAAGGAAAGCAACGGTGTGGGTGTGGCAGAGGCCAACAGCACCTCTGCTGTACCCTCTCCTCCTGCATCCTGAAGCAAGCACCTGGACTCCCAGCAAGTGCACGTTCACCAGCCCCCACACCCAATTCACACCCCAAACACGTGGGGGCTCTCAGAGAGTCCACGAAGCAACAGCATCCCTCTCAGAAAGCATCCAGAGCAGACACAGCACCCTAACCTCTGCCCTGTTTAAATATAATTCCAGGATGTCGCAATCAAAGTTTTCATTGGTCAGGACCAGTGACTCTAACCAAAGGATAGGCAGAGCATATATCATGGGCGCAGGAAGTGGCCAAAGATCTGCCAGTGAGCCCAGACATGACCGGGGAAGTAAGATGTGTGGGTAAACACGTAAGGGCTTACATACATTATTACATTTTACAAAAACAGAACCTTTAGTATTCCTAGATCCAGTAGCTAAAATCTATTAAGATTCTTCACAATAAGTAGAGTATGTTATTTACCTGTTTGTTTATTCAGTTCAACTCTATTTAAATGTCATTTCTGAATATGAAAATATTCTTTTTTTTTTTAAAGATTTTATTTATTTATTTGACACAGAGAGAGAGACAGCGAGAGAGGGAACACAAGCCGGGGGAGCGAGAGAGGGAGAAGCAGGCTCCCGGCCGAGCAGGGAGCCCGATGCGGGGCTCAATCCCAGGACTCTGAGATCATGACCTGAGGCTAAAGCAGACTCTTAACAACTGAGCCACCCAGGCACCCCTGAATGTCAACATATTAAAATACCAGGAACTTCATAGGGTTCAATCTAATACAGAAGCAAAACTTCCTTTATCTTCTGATCCCTAAGTTTGTTCTTATGCTTCTACAAATCTCTGGGCACACTGCAAACATTCTGAGCAGGGAAGATGGAGAAGAATGTGTCAAGACAAGGTAAGAGGCAAAGTGATAATGATGACAGGTGGACAGAGACGCAGGGCAGGCCGCATGCTCTCTGTATTCATTCTGCTGCTGGAATACCATGTACGGTGACTGCCCTGCCTCACTGTCACCGTAGAACATGGAAGAGGGAAATGCAGGCTCCCCTTTATTTAATATAAAACTGTTATTGTCAGTGTGGTTAATCTGAAGAGAAAACAGCCTTCTATTGTATTCAACAGAACCCGCAGCGAGTCCTAAAAAACCTTCTACAGTATCCAAAGTATTTGTCGGGCGCCTGGGTGGCTCAGTTGGTTAAGCAACTGCCTTCGGCTCAGGTCATGATCCCGGAGTCCTGGGATCGAGTCCCACATCAGGCTCCCTGCTCAGCAGGGAGTCAGCTTCTCCCTCTGACCCTCTCCCCTCTCATGCTCTCTCTCTATCTCATTCTCTCTCTCAAATAAATAAAAATCTTAAAAAAAAAAAAACAAAGTATTTGTCAACAGGCCAAGAGCTGTTAGCCTCTATTTGTCAACAGAAATGCCCAATGTTACGCCCTAAAGGCTAAATGAAAACAAGGGTCCTTGCAGTCATAGACCAATTACTGTGGCCTAGAGGTATCACTTCCCAGGCTCAAAAAAAAAAAAGCAAAGTGCTCTCATTTCCTAGGAGGTTTGAACGGTCTGTCCAATTGCATTCTGGCAGTGTCCTCATTTGAACCTTGATGTCCTGAGGGAAACAAAACAGTCTTCCCCACTATTCAGAGTCAAGAATCAATCTGGCACAAACATCGGTACCTGACACCAGAAAGGGCTTCTAGGGAGATAAAGGAGCCAATTTGCAAAGGTCTGTTAGGAAACAGAACCTAGCAAATAGAGGAAAACGAACGAACACAGAGCGGGAATCAACGGACGGAGAAGTCATAAAACACCATAGCAGGTGTCATCACCAGGCTGCCCTGCAGAGGTTAGTTTTTATCTTTTGTCTCATCTGGTAGCAAGTGTTCAGCTGAATCTAAGCCTGAACAGAAACCCAAAATCACCTCGCAGATTTCTCCAGTGTTTCCTAAGGCTGAAGAAACGCCTTGAGGAATTTTCCTTCAGTTATGTAAACAGAGGGCTTGTTAAGCCCATTTTCCTGAGAGAAGGCTGTAACAACAGATGCTGGTATTCAAGTGGCTTTCCCCCAAAGAGACAGTGATAGAAGAGCCTGGGAATATTATAACCAAGAAAGGAAGGGACTAAAGCTCCGGCTCCCATCTTCTGAGACTAGCAGCTGGGACCCACTGTCAGATGGACCAGTGTTGTCTGAACTAAGACCACAGCACAGAGAAACCAGACTGAGATTAGCTACAGGACTGACTCTGGGATGCACTTCCACGTAGAAAGAGGTTAAATGAAAGATCTGGGTTCTTTAGAGAGATGATGCCCCCTCAGTCCTGGGTCTCCTCATCCTACCTTACATTCCACGAGGCAAATGGAAGATGAGAAAGGTGATCTCTGAGGCTTGGATACTGGGGTTCAGCTCTCTGGTGCATCGTGAGTCCTTGCTCCAAAGAGGGACAGGGGCTCAACTTCCCTTAAAGTGATTCTCAATCTCGACTGTAAATTAAACTCAGCTGTTGGGGGGGAGTTGCATTCTAAAATCCGAATGTCCAAGCTAGATAGACCCAGACTAGTGCTGTGGTTATGGGACTCAGCAACCAACATTTTTAAAAGCTTTTTAAGTGATTTTGATGAAAGGCAAGGTTGAAAATTACCTCCTTACAATAGTCCTTCTCAAAGGGAGGCTTGATGTTGAGTCATTTCCTGATATGAGGAAGAGGAAGAAGGGAGAAGGAGACCAGGGTGTAGAAAAGAGAATGAAGGGCGCCTGGGTGGCTCAGATGGTTAAGCGTCTGCCTTCTGCTCAGGTCATGATCCCGGGGTCCTGGGATCGGGTCCCGCGTCGGGCTCCCTGCTCCTTGAGAGCCTGCTTCTCCCTCTGCCTCTCTCTCTCTCTCTCTCTCTCTCTCTCTCGCCCTGTGTCTCATGAATAAATAATTAAAATCTTTAAAAAAAAAAAAGAAAAGAGAATGAAGAACAAAGACACCTGTCATATGACTATGTGAGGACGGCAAGTTGGATAAAGGAGTCTGGAATCCCAAGGAGATGAGAAGACTAGATATAAATTTAATAACTTGGGGCTAGATAAGGTGATCTAAAGAGATGACGTAAATAAACAGGGGACCAACAACTGAGACCTGGAGCATTCCAACTTTTGGAGAACGAGCACAGGAGGAGAGCTTGGAATGGTGACTGAAAGTGTATACAGCAACTCGTATGGGAGTTGAAAGGGTCTAGCAACACAGATACCAAGAGAAGAGTCTGTTTTGAGGGAGAGAGGAAATATGAGTGTCAAACCTAAGATCAAGTAAAATGAGAAGTGAGAAGCGATTGCTATGTCTGGCAACGCAGACATCACTGGAGACCTTAACCGAAGCAACCCCAAGGAGAGCTGGCTACGGAAGACCAAACAGAGCATGAGAAGGGCATGTGGGATGAACACAAGAAGACCGGGAAAGGGAACAGTATTTTGTGAACTCAGTGCAAGTTGTGTGATTAGAAAAGATTTACCGGAGCTTGCATGAACATAAATATGAATGACTCATGAAGCAAGGAAGAGACTCTCAGGATTGAGGAGGATGTGGGAAAGATGCATGTAACAACGTAATGGGAAATTCGTATCTAGAAAATGTACCAGTCATCCTTTACAATACCAGGGACATGTGATCAATTTGTGTTTAAGTATAGATACTCCTTGGTCTTTACTTTTCATGATTGCAAATGAGGGAGTCTGAGGACTTTCCTTTTCTCAGTGAAGTATAAGGTAAGACCATCACCCAAGGAATGGGAGAGAGGGTGTTGTGAAAAAGCAAGGGAAGGCGTAAGAACTTAAATTGTCATTCTTGAGGACAGTGAAGCATATTATAAAGGTGTATGAAAGTGCTAGGCCCTACTGATTGCCATTTTGTGTGTGTGTGTGTGTGTGACCTAAATTTAAGTGGAAATTGGCTGGTGTGGTGGTGGTTTTTCTCTCCAAATGTGCTCAGATGCAACACACGGATATTTGGATACAACTAGGTAAAAAAAAAAAAAAAAAAATTTCCAGAGGTATGTTATAGAGAAATGAGTGTGAACAAGTTCAGATGTTTCCAAAGCAGAGGTTTTAATTATGGGATAGAACTCTTAAATTGCATAAGGACAGATGTGCAGACATGATGGGGATTATTGAGACTAAAAGTACAATTGGGTAAATTATTTTGAGTTCTCAAACATGCTGGGCTTCAATACTAAAATAAGCATAGAATGGAGAGTTGAAGGGCATGAAATAGCACTGAATAGGTGAGAGAGGGATGAGCATCAATTCTATTTGAATTAATAGGATCAGTTTATGGATGTATCATCTACAGGAATGTTGAAATAAAAAAGTCAATGACAGGAAAACATGGTGAAAATGAAGGGAGAGTGTTGTGCTAAACTTCTCCATGAATAAGTGGAATCGCAGGAGTTTGGGAAATGATAACCATGAGGGTACTGTTAGCGGAACAGACCTTAAGGCAGGCAAATAGAAAATGGTGTTTGGAAGAGAACAGATGAGAAATGCACATACATACACAAGTAAAGACGCTCCGACATTGGCAGAGTAATTATCATATGAAAATATCCAGAAAACTATATAAAGATGAATAAATTTTCATCAAGAGTAAAAATAATGAAACAAACATTGATGAAGTCACACAAATGATTTGTTGCCATAAAAAATGTTATTTTTCTAGACTATTCTACAAAAGGAGAAAACTGGCTTTGAATGTGGAAAAAGGCAGGATAACTTTCTGCACAAACATATACAGTTCTATTTTTGTAAAACATTTAGTTTAAAATATAAACATAAAACCACATTATCTTGTCAAAATTAGAAATAATTTTCCCTGCCTTATGCTTCAGATTATCCAAGTTATCCATAAACATGTATTGAATCTATAATAATTTTTAAAATACGGATTTTAAATTATGAAGTCCCACTAAAAGAATATTAGAAATTAATACATACTCATTCTTATCTTTTCATTTTTTATTTTTCTTTTTAGAGACTTTCCTCTTTTCTGGATTTGAATTTTATAACCTAATACGTGTAAAAAATACTACACAGTGAAAAAATAGTTTCAATTAAGGGTCAAAATTATTCTTATGAAAAATGTTTCCCTGCCAACTGAACTTCTATTGTAAATATATGTATTTGACCCTGTTTTATATCATTACAATATAATGAGAAGAAGAGGCACTGTCTATGGACAACTTCCGAACCCCCTGCCCTAGACCCTGAGGTGACAGTTGAATGACTCATATTTTATTTTGGGAAGTAGGAGTCTGAGAGGATAAGCAGAATGGAAGGGAAGAAGATCAAAAAGGCATGACTGAGCGGGACATCAACAGGGATGACCGCTGGCTCGATACCACAGAAATACGCACAGGGCCACAGGAAATATCTCTGAACCTTTTTCCTGGGGACATTATAGGAGGAACAGCTTCTGATCTCCATTGGTCAAGATCTCATTCAACAGATGGCTAGCACTCCTGAACCTCTAGGAATGGACTTGGTAAAGCATCTCGAACGTAAGTTTCTCTTTGGAATCAACAGTTCTGGGGCAAGAGGAAAGAGACAGGGAGCCAGAAGCAGGGTGGGGACCACAGAACCTGCGACCATAGCAAGGCCTAAGGGAAGAGACAGAGATGACAGCGGTACTTCCTAAATAATGGAGTCATGGTGGAGTTTTCTTTAATCCCTGATGATGCTGACACAAATCCTAACTGGGGACTGTCATTGGCTACCATTTATGAAGACAAATCCAAATATGCAAACGATACATACATACTAAAGCAGAAATTTTATGAAAAATGTAATACACATGGAAATGTCTATTTCATATTCTTTTTCCCACAAGAACATTTTTTTTAAAGATTTTATTTATTTATTTATTTATTTGCCCCTGTTAAGGTACTTCTGTGAAGGGGTGTCCTTGCCAAGTTTTAGAAGGATATTCAGAATCAGGCTCTTGCATATTAATTATGATAACTCTTACCAAGGGCATCTATACCATAACCTCGTTTAATGTGTGAGACGTGAATGAACTGCTTTCGTCCTCACAGTAGCCTAAGGATTAGGTACTTTTATTATCGCCACCTTGCGCATGAGGGTATTAGCCACAAAGAGGTAGTTGTTTTCCCAGCGTGTTGCTGCACTAGGTAAAGAAGCTGTACTTTCATTCCAGGTGGTCCACCTGCAGAGGCTATGCTCTTAGTGACTAAGTAACACTAGTTCGCATGCCTTACTCACCCTCTCCCCTGCTGCTGCAGTCAGTCTTGCTCTTTCTCCAATATTTCTAGCAACTTGGTGTTAGAGCCCGCTCTTCCTGAGGCCTTGACTGCTCCCTGCAGGTATGAGCATGCCTGGCTCATCCATATCCTTTCAGAATGGTCAACTTCCATAATCCCTTGACTGCCCGCCCCAAAGAGCACACACTGGTGTGCACATCCGCCCCATCACTGTCCACTGTTCTCATACTGCTTGGGTTTTCTCCATAACACTTATTACAACAACCCTCACCTGCACCGGAATCCCCTGAGAAGCTACTTAAAATGACACACTTACCCAGAGTGAAACTCAGAGATGCCACATTAAGTCATTTAGGAAGGTGACTGGACAGTGATTTTTTTAGAAGTCACCAGAAATTGCAGTGTACGGCCAGGGATATACCTCGCATCTGTGTGATCATATAACACGGTGCATTTATTTGGAGACCATCTATTTAGCCAACTAGCTTAGGGACTCTAGGCATACGAGATCACTCACGTTTGTATTACCTGGGCCTGGATCCAAACTGGTACATAAATATCTGTTAAATGAGTGAATAAATAAATATATATTGTCTAAATAAGCAAACTTGGTGTGCAAGAAAATCAACTGGAGCACCATTAGCATAAGTCTTCCTTCAAAAATGTCAGACTTGACAATAATGCAAAGGAACATTCTAGCTTAGGGAAAGAGGTGAAATCTTCCGTGGGGCTTTAATAGGAAGGAGACCATTAAAATCAGCTCATCTGGGGGAAAAGACAACAAATAGCAAGGATTATTCTCAGAAGAGGGAAGAATTGACTGTGCAGATTTGTGGCCTTTGAGTGGTGAGTTTGGATTTTGTCAGGAGTGATGGGAGGTAGCGTTAGAAGCTAGGCATGTGCGAGAGGGTTTGGGCTTAGGGAAAGAGCTGAGATGACATGGGCATGTGGAGGTCACCATGGGAAGGTATTAGCCCTCCACTGTCTCTCACAGCCCCTCTTCTTGGTCATTGGGGAAACTGAGTCTCATAATGTGACCTCCACCTTCATTAGTTCAATTCTCTAGATCTGCACCTCTCGTGGTTTTTAAAGAGACCACTCTTCTTGAGTTTCTTCTCTTCTGCACATCTTACAAGTGAGGCATTGAATGCCTTTGTTCTAGACTGTCTTTTCAAGGATGTTTGTATCAAGATAGCCAAGGAAGAGAGAGAGAGAGATAGTGTCTCCCATGGAGCAGAGAGCAAGCATGCTTACTGTCTGTTTATAAAAAAGCTGGGATGCCCTAATCTCCGGTTTCTTTTGTAATGGAACTGTTAACTATGCAAGTGTCCCTCTGATCCCATCTGCCTTTGTCCCACAGGACTCGGGGCAAGAGGAAGTAACTCAGATATGCTGACAAGCAGACTACTGCTGGTTTGAGTAATAAATTTTCCTCTCTTCCTGACGCAGGAGTGCTTTCTGTGTCCTCAGCCATCATTCATGACACTGTGAAAGGCTAATTTGTAAGCTGGCAAGAAGTGTGAAGTCTCATACCCTTCAACATTTTGGAAAGTGTTGGCTGTAATCTCGGACTCCTTAGTGACGGCGACCATCACAGCTTCCCGTGGATTTTGACTTTGTAATTGATTTTAAGTCGTTTGTCAAGTGAGTGGCTGCACATACACCCATTTAAAATTCTGTAGGGAACACGGAGGTTAAAGGAGACTTGGGTAAGGCAAGGGGAATTCCCAAAAAAGGGAAGAGCACTCATGAGGTTTCCCTCTTTCAGAAGAGGAAGAAAATAACAGTTTAAGGTGTTGCAACGAGAGACAGAAATATGTGTGAGTAAAAGACAGGTACTTCATAGGAGGCCATGTTAGAGGCATAACATGGTAGACATTTTCCGTCAAAAGTAACATCTAAGGGATGTGAGGGACTTTGAGGTTAAATTGCGTGAGGATTAAGTACACAGAGATGTCAACTAGCTCTGTGGTTGCCATGGCAGCTGCCACTCCTAGCAATCATGGAGGGTAGGTTCGTTGTGGGATAAGTGACAGACTGAGCCCCACAAGCATTGGGTCTGTGATGTCCACTGTGCTGCTGAGCTAGAATCCCAAAAGCTTAGCCCAATCTTTAGCATGTAAACAGAGAATGGTGGGTGGTTGTTAGGGAGTCCAAGTACATATGGGGCTGGGGGAGGGCTGAAAGGGACAGCTTTAAGCTTCATAAGACAATTTTAGTATATCCACAAAGGTAAAAGTATGATAACTTTAGTCAGATCATAAGAGTGTCACCCAGTTTGGAGAAGTTAGGAATCCAGTATCCCATGGGACAGAGAAATCCATTAAGTTGTCCTGTGGTCTTTGGCTGGGGAAAGTCATGAAAAATAGTCTCCAATCTTTGAGGAGAAAGAGACTTTTCATTTTACAGGATATCATGGTTGGAGAATGTCCATGGCCTGATCATTGAAATTTATCTTTAGAGATTCAGCATCCCTTGGATGTTAATGCTGTCAGCAAATAGAGGGAATCAGGTCTACAAGTTCGTTCCTCAATCTGGAAGATCACTATAGTATAAACCCTGAGAGTTTGGCTTTTCTTTTTACAATACAAGTGACTGACTTAAGCTTTGATTGCTGACGCATTCACTTCAGAGAAGCATCCGATTCATGGGTTGCTGCCTCAAATGAACACAAGGCCAGCCCTCTGACCGGATTAGTAGCCAGGCTTTCCATGTCTCAGGTGCCCCCACCACTTTTGTTCCAGAGACCTTGGTTAATTTCAATAAATGACCATTTGGCCTCTTTATTTTTTCTCTTCTTGAGTTTTAAATTCCCACTGCTATGTTTTAAATAAACAACAGAAGCAAAATCCCAGCTCCATGTCCCCTCTGTGCATCTGCCTATGTGGCTGCAAGTATATGTAATTTCCAAGGCTTGTAAGTAATAAACTCCCCCCCCGCCATTTTCTGAATGGTTATTGCTGAGGAGGTCTTGCAATCATAGTAAGAACCACAAGGGCCGGTCTAGTAACAACATTGATTATGGATAGGCTAAGACCAGCATAAAATAATCACCTACATATTGGATAAGATTGGAGCCCTGAACAAATTGAATGTTTCTAAGGTTATGGTTAAATAATTTCAAGAAGAGGGAGATGAGGAAAAGCGGTTTTTCCAACGGGCCTTAAATCTTGCACAAAATGGTAGCAGTGATAGTTTGTCTTTGTTTTATAGTGGAGAATATAGCCCCATTATCAACTAGAAATGGAAATTTTGTTTTTGCAATTGCATGAATATTTCTCCCCCCACCATTTTTTTTTTTTTTTTTTTTGAGAGAGAGAGAGAGATGGGGAGGTGGGGCAAAAGGGGCAGAGGGAGTGAGAGAATCTCAAGCAGATTCCATGCCCAGTATGGAGCCTGACACAGTACTCGATCTCAGGACCCTGAGATTATGACCAAAGCCAAAACCAAGGATCAGACACCTAACCAACTGAGCCACCCAGGCGCCCCTGAATATTTCTCCCTTTTTTGTTTAGGGCAATTATAGGGAAACTACAGTGAACAGGTTTATTTAGAGGAATGCTATGTTATATAAATTTTGTCTTTTGTGTTTTAGATTATATCTTTTCTAACCAAAACAAGACAGTTGTTCTTCTCATGTTCTTTTTATTTCAAATTTCAGCAGGTATCTTTGTTTAGGCATATTGTTATTCTTTGTCTTAAACTTATCTATTTGTTTAACCTAAAGAGCTATAATTTCACCTATATTTTTTTCTTATTTCTGAGTCAAAGAATCATCTACCTCCTCAGCAAGGTCTTGTAATTCAGAGTGATCATTTAGCTATCCTACATTCTACTTTCTAACTAAATCTGTCACTTCACAATAAGGCCGCTGATTTTCCACCAATCAGGGATCAAGAGAAGTCTTCAGGATAGCTGCTAAGGAAAATTGTCCTACTTTTACGCTATTTCATTATGCAAACCTTATCTTGACCTAAGTTTGTAGCTAACAAGACCATCAGCTGTTCAACTCTGCCTACTTTACAGACGTTAGGAGGGGATTTTGTCCAGTAAGAAGGATGTGCTTAAGGAGTGGAAGGAGGAACGGGAAGAGGGTCTTGTGAAGGTGCAGGAGGAGAAGGGCGTATTAGGAGAAAAGCAGGCTCAAGATACGGACGACCAGAATGGAGGTCAATCCAGAGCTCTGTCAGGAAAGGGAAAGAGGGATTAGGCTTTCCTATACTGAGGCAAAGATGACTATGTTTAGAATATAGGGTCTTCATCAGGGCATATCTGCCTTTGCTCAAGTCGGGGTCAATGGAGAAACAAAGACAGAGCCCCCAAGCATACTGCGTGAATTGAGCCTTGGCTCACCCTGCTAGGTAAAGAACCCCTTCTAGCCAAGATACTAGTCTAAGTTAAGAGGAACAGGAAATGCATGCTGGAATTTGGAAACTGCCTATCAATGTAAGTCTTGTAACAAGCTGCAGAAACAGAGATTGTAGCAGTTATGCTTCATTAGGTATGGTGACTCTACTCTTCCATCCCCTCCCTGCTATTCTATTAAAAAATGATGATGTTTTAGTTTTCAGGGGTGAGAAGAAGATATGATCAAATTGACACTATGATGACATGGTAGCTGGTGGATTTTGTTCATCTTCTTTGTGGGGGACACAGATTTTTCATCCAGAAAAAAGGGCGGCGGTCCACACTGGACAGCTTCTGTGTGTTCCTCCAGGTACACACTTCACGACCTTCTCTGCCCTGCTCAGGAGGCTGATCTGTGCACCCTCTAAATGGGAAGAAAACTGCAGGTGATGGGAGGAAGGGGGTACATCTGACTGGGTATTTTGAATTGAGCACCTCATTTGGGGAAGGCTGGTGTGTGTCCAGCTTTCTCTGTGTGCGTTCCTCCCTAACTTTCTATGTTCCCTTAGTCTGGGATTCCAGTAACTATTACCTTTCATAACTTTAGGTGCAGGAATGATGCTTTGGGTACTACATTAGCACTTGTGGATTCCTACACTGCCTAATACATACTTGAAAAGAAGACATCACCCCATTAAAATATTTGTTAAGGTATACTAATCTGATTTTGGCATCTGTTTCCTACTGAGAAATTGGCTGATACTATGAATAGCTGGTCTACCTCTGCCTAAAGTTAGTGCCATCTCTCTCACTTCTAGAGTCTGAGATCACTTGAGCCAATAATTGCCTTTCTTATCTAAAGCATTTTAAATAGGCTTTTGTAGGGGCACCTGGGTGGCTGTCACCTAAGTGTCTGCCTTTGGCTCAGATCATGATCTTGGGGTCCTGGGATTGAGCCTCACGTCGGACTACCTGTTCATCCAGGAGTCTGCTTCTCCCTCTCTCTCTGCCCCTCCCCTCTGTTCATGCTCTTTCTCGCTGTCTCTCTCTCTCTCTCAAATAAATAAAATATTTAATTAATAAATAAATAAATAGTTTTTATATCACATGCAACCCTAGAGTCCTAATTGAGGAAACATTTGATGAGGAAATCTGAATTATCTTTGGAATTCAGTTTCTATTGTGCCCTCTTATCCTTGACCTGCCTTTCAAACTCTGTAAACCACAGTTTCTTCATCAGCAAATTGATGCAATTGAAGTATATCCCATCCAAGGGTGTGTAGAGTTTTAGCAAGATTCACCACGATACTTGTTTTAGAGCAGATAAAATGTACTGAAATTTCTTTTAATTCTTTAACTTCTTATTCCAAATAGTTTTTGAGGTCCAGCCACTTAATTGTTGTAGTTAATACATTTTCACCCTAAATGTTAGGGGAGGCTCCTGACAAAAAAGAAGGCAACGTTCTGTTGAAAATAGCTTAGGTGTATTCACAGTTCAGGCAACATAGGGAAAGGATCACAGATGAAAGAGAAAATGAGTGTGAAGAGTTCCTTTTAGGTCACAATGTTTTAAGTGCCATAAGTTTAGTTTTACTGTATTAAATAAAACCAACTTTAATACAGAAGTTGTGTCTATTTTTCTATAATTCAAAATAATGAATCACTTTACTTTGTAGATTTTTATAGATCATTAAAACTCTGTCTTCAAATAACCTGTGTGAATTGCTACCATATCTACCCTAGCTCCAGAATGTCAAGTAATCTGTGACCAGCAGAAATACTCTCATCCTATAAGTTTATTAAAACTGTTCTAGGGGCCTGGGTGGCTCAGTCGGTTTAGCATCTGCCTTTGGCTCAGGTCATGATCCCAGGATCCTGGGATCAAGTCCTGCATCAGGCTCCTTGCTCAGCGGGGAGTCTGCTTTTCCCCCTTCCACTCCCCCTGCTTGTGTTCCATCTCTCGCCGTGTCTCTATCAAATAAATAAAAAATCTTAAAAAAAAAGAAGTACTTTTACAGATCAAACGAAAATCAAGTGATAGGAAGATTCCTCTATGTTTGGTGGGTTTATAGTATTCAACTTTAAAAAACTTTAAGGAAGCAATATTTAGAAGGAAAAAAAATAATTTTGAAAAACAATTGTCAAATGGATTTCATTCATTTGGTTAATTTTCTAATTAGTAGGTGGGTCCAAGTGTAGTATCTTTTCTTAGCAGATATTTTAGAAATTAAAGTCAAGTGCATCATTCTTTGCAAATGTACAAATTTAAAAACTCATTTTTTAATATTATTTAATGCCATTATTATATTGCTTTGGCATGAAGTATTTAGAAATCAAGATAAACTCTATTAGCTAAAGTTCACAATGGATAGGTTCAAAGGTTTAAAAATTATATTAAATTGTCCTTAAATGTATGGTATTTGTAATAACATGCATCACATTAAAAAAAATAGCCAATAACAACTATTTTGAAAAGACAACTAACATCTTAAACTACCCCTGAGTTTCATCCTCTGTAGCCTACTATGTTACTTCTAAATTTGGTATTGTATTATTAAGACAGATATTTAAATATCATTATATCATCTTAATGACTGACACCCCAGTACTGTGATAATTAATAATTTCAAAGAATATAATCAGAGGTATAGTAAAGTAATGATTTTATTTTCAATGTGTCAGTGAGACCAGGTTCCAGCCTCACCCCTCCAGCTTTCTGCCCAGTATCTGGGTGAGGAGATAAGCAAGTGAGGGGCCTCCTTCCTCTGCAGCTGGTGGTGAGTTCGAGCCACAGAGCCTGGACCCACATGCAGGTGGGGACACTCACAACCCCTCTACCCTAAGGCCATTTTGCGTCCCTGCCTTCTCAAACCGTCTTTGCATCTTCCTGGGAGCCTGCCCTGTTCTCCCCAGCAGGCTTTTACATGTTATAAACAAACCTTCGTGCTTTTTTTGGGGGGGGATGTGGGTCATTTCAATATCTGAACACAGTTTTGGATAGGGGAGCCCATCCCTTCTTCACAGCATGACCATATCAGGGGGCAAAAATGCATGATAATGAAGTACAAGGAAAATGCTCTTAATAAATTTCATGTCTGGGCCTTTAAGTTTGTAACAACCATGGAGCAAAATTACGTAAATAAATAGATTAATAAATAAATAAATAACAGCCATATAAAAATAATAAATCTAACTGATTAAAAAAAAGTACATTTATGTACATATAATAAATTGGCATCATTCTGATGTGGTCTTCTACCAAGCCTGCTACTAAGCAGCCATGTGACAGTGGGCAAGGTACTGCATTTGCTAGATAATGTTTTGTCTTTCTGTTCGAGGGACTGAACTAACACCAAGTTTCCTTCTAATCTTATGATTTAAAAACGCGCTTTTATCTTCAAGGAGAATACATATTTAAAAGCCCTCAAACTTCTTGCAGTATTGAGAGTAAAGACACTCCTGGCCGTGGATACTGAGAAACAAGGTTCTGGAGAATGAGGAAGGCATTTCCTGTCCCAAGGAAAGAGAATATTGTAGAAGATGCTCTATCCAGCCTACAACATACGTAGTTTAGTATGTGACTGAACAAGTTGAGTTGGACATATGACAAATCAAGGTGTAAAGGTGACATTCAGACTTAGAATTTTAAGAGGAATTTAACTTATAACTAGTGTGTCAGTTAATCCTGTGAGCCAAATTTTATGAAAAACTCTAACACCCAAAAGAAATTACAAAAATTTCAATCAAAAGACAAAACACTGGAAGAAAACTATAATGTTTCAAGCAAAATTATAGCCAATTCAACCAGTCACATCTCCTTTCTTTAGGGGAAGTCTTACACAAGCTAAAATGAACACGTAAGTTTTTAATATAAACACTGGAGAAGGTGGTCAGAGACTGACCTCCCTCATGAAATTCTGCAAAGCCTTTCACATCTTCAGAAAAACGTCATCAGGATTTAAAACATAAATTTCATCATCTTGAAGCTTTGACCATATTTGCAAGATCTGTAATACATGACTTTGGCTCATTTAAGCCTGATAATTGTTGCATTAAATTCTCCAAAGTCTTCTGAAAATTAACAAATAAAACTAAACAAAACTTGACTTCTTACTAAAAAATACTCCCAAATACCAAAAGACATTTTTAAATTAAATTTTACAATGAATGGGTTGAGTGATCCTCAGGATAGCTAAGTCATTAATGAGAAATGATTTCTAAAGAATACGAATGGAGAATGCATTAATTCATTCAATCAACAAGCATTCATTGATTAGCTTATACAAGTCAATATGGTTTTAGGTGCTGGAGATTAGGAAATAATGCAGGTTAGCCACTGAGAGGCTCCTGAGCACATACACTCTGAGTGAGGATCAAGCTTTCTAAGTTCAAAGAAAGAAGCAAGGACAATGGGCTTGCTAAAGGAGTGAACTCCAGCGAAGTTGTAGTAAATCCAGTGACCAAGAGAGTCTGCATACTGCATCAGCCTTCAAGCTGTGAGAGTTTTGGGTTTTATTCTAAGGGAGGAGAAGCTGCTGGGGTGGGGGCGGGGCATAGTACTTGCTTAATCACCCTCAGCACCCATCCCAACCTACTTGTATTATGCCCTGCTATAATGCAAAGCCTGGAAAACCATCATTTCTATCTTTCCCTTACCCTCCCTTGCAGCTAAGGCTGTCCACGCAAATAAGGTTCTACTAGTTAGAGGCACCCACCTGAGATCTAATGTTTGGAAATAAAGACAGGACATAATGTTGTTGCTTGTAGATAGTGCAAGCCTGGCCTGGGAGCAGGGTGAGCCAATTTAGCAAATAAACATATAGAAAACTCAGTTATACTTGAATCAGATAAATAACGTTCTTTTGCAGGGTAAGTACCTCCATTGCAGAAGTACTTGGTAAATATTTATCCTAAAAAAAAGTATTCACTGTTTATATTAAATTCAAATGTTCCTAGGTCTCTTATAATTTTACCTGTCTATCCCATACTTGGAGACTGTGTTTTCTACCATATGCAACCAGAACCTTTGTGGGTGTTGAGAAGTAATTGTCAAGCACAGGGGTAGCCCTGTCTTCTCTGACTTGCAACTATGTAGCATATAATTGCACTAAATGAGTCCAGAGACAAACTTCTGATTGTGACCAGTGTAGCCACAACTTCTAGGGAAATTTGTATTTCCCTGATGACAAATGATACAACTCTCTTGACCAGCCAGTTTCACAGATTTGATCTGGGAGTTAATACGAGAGGGCCAGTCTAGCATGATCCCTTGCAGAACTTCCGAACTCTTGAAAATAAGTTTCATGGCGGGGTGCCTGGATGGGTCCGTTGGTTAAGCGTCTGATGTTGGCTCTGGTCATGATCTTGGGGTCCTGGGATCGAGCCCTGCTTAGTGGGGAGTCTGCTTGTCCCTCTGCCTCTCCCCCCTCTCCCCGCTCCTGAGTGAGTGCACACTCTCTCAAATAAATAAATAAAATCTGTAAAAAAATGAGTTTCATGGAAGCATTGAAGCACTGGAGTAAAATATACTACACTCATTTAAGGTGTGAAATTTGATGAATTCTGACAGATCTATGAACACTTGGAAAGTTGGTACCAACATTAAGATATAGAATACTTACATTATCCCAAAAGTTTTCTTATGCCCTCCCTTCACCTTCAACCTGCAGGAAACCATGTATCCACTTTCTGTCATTATAGGTAATTTGTATTTTCTAGAATAGTATATAAATGCAATCCCACAGAATGTACTTTTCTGTAATTGTCTTTTTTAACCTAGCATAATGTTGTCAAGATCCACCCACAGTGTTGTGTGTGTTGGTAATTTGCTTTCTATGTACTGTAGAATAATATTCTATTGTTATAAATGCCACATTTTGTGTATTTATTCACCTATTGCAGGACATTGGGGTTGCCTAAATTTTGAAATTATTATGAACAAAGCAGGTATGAAAATGTACATACAAATCTTGGTGTATGTGTAAGCATATATATTATTACAATTACTGAAGTATAGTTGACACACAAGATTACATTAGTTCCAGATGTATAACATAGTGATTTGACGAGTCTATATGAAATGTTCACCTGATAAAGGAAATTTTCAACTTTCAGTGTTCATGAGCTCTTCTCTGAAGAGCCCAGGGAGGCCACACTGTAACATTTACCAAAGTCAGAATGACTCAGCAAAATCTCAAACCGTGGGCTCGATTTCTGACCTGAGCACACATTGTACATCTGCTTTGTTAAAATAAATAAATACTTTAAAAAATAATAATAATAATAACCAAAAAATGAGCATTCTGAACACAAGAAAAAGAAACTTCCTGGTTCTCATAAGATTAAAGTCATAGAGCCCTACATCTACTGAAAACCTAAGTCTGTAACTTTCTGGAATGTCCTTCATCATGATGTTTTGTGACTCTTTGTATAAAAACGTATATAACCCTGGGCCAAATGTCCCTTCCCTGGATCACTCTCTTCTTTGTGAAGATTGTGTATCCTGGGCAGCTGTCCTAACTTGGGCTCAAATAAAATGTTCTTCTTCCTTTTTTTTTTTTTTTTCTTAGAAATTCTAAAAGGTGTATTCATTTTGTGTTGTCACACCACAGGTGTAGCTACTGTCTGTTACCAGATACCACCATTTTATCACTGACTATTCCCTGTGCTCCACCTTTTATCCCTGTGACTTATTTATTCCATAACTGGAAGCCTGTATGAATATGTTTTTAATCTCTTGGGTAAATTCACAGAAATTATAGTTTCTAGGTCACATCAGAGTAGTATATTTAAATATTAAAAAAAAACCCTGCCAAATAATTTTCTAAACTGGTTGCACTTTTTATATATTCATCAGAGTGAATGTGGATTCTAGTTCACATACCACTCACTCTTGGCATTGCCAGTCTTTTAAATTTTGGCCATTTTATGTATGTTCCAGTAACATCCCTTTTTTTCTTTCTTAAAACAAAAGAAAATATATTTATCATAACCAGAAGTCAGATGTAGGATAGAGACAAGAACTGGTTAGAAGGCTGGCTCAGTTCAGTGGCTCATCTTATTTTTCTACCAGCCTAAGCATCTTGGCATTGTCCTTTGACTTTCCCCTCTGATGTATATAAGCTGCAACAATCTTGGCATTATATCGAAAGAAGACTTGTCCATAAGAAGATAGAGAACAATAATTTTATTATTAATTTTATGGTTCTTTTTTCCTGTTAAGGTTTTTGATCTGAGAGATAAGCTGACATTTATAGTTAAATCTGAGGTACACATTCATTCAATCGTAAGAAATAATATAGGGAGATTCCATGTGCCTTTCCCGAGTTTCCTTAAATGGTAACTTCTTGTAAACTTCTAAATACAATAACAAAATGAGGATATTGACTTTGATACAATCCAGGTATGGAATATTTCTGTCTCCATAGAGATTCTTCACTGTGCTCTTTTATAGCCTTATCTACTTTGATCTTGCTCCCACTCCTTGCCTGCAAACACTAATCTTCTCTCAGTTGCTCCAATTTTATCATTCCAAGCATGTTTAAATGGAATCCTCCCATATCCAACCTCTTAAGATTGTTTTTTTCACTCAACATAATTCTCTGGAGATTCATCCAGGTTGTGCCTGTCAAAAGCCCACTCCTTTTCACTGCAGAGTAGTATTATTGGTATGGATATACCACAGTTGGTGTAACTATTCACTTATTGCAGAACATCTGTGTGGTTTTTAGTTTTTACATATTATGTGAATGTAAGTTTTCACTGATCCAGAATAAAAGTCCAAGAGTGGAATTACTGAGTCATAATATCATTGCAGGTTTAGTTAGTTTATTTATATTTATATTTATTTATTTAAGAAACTGCCAAACTTGGGGCACCTTGATGGCTCAGTCAGTTAGGTTGTTCAGCTCTTAATTTTGGCTCAGGTCATGATCTCAGGCTTTTGAGATCGAGCCCCACATTGGCTCTGTTCTGAGTGTGGAGTCTGCTTAATATTTTCTCTCTCCTTCTCCTTCTCCCTCTGCCCCTTCCTACCTGTGCTCTCTCTCTCAAAAAATAAATAAAATTTTTAAAAATGAAAAGAAACAAAGAACTGCCTAACTATTACCCATAGTGGCTGTCCTGTTTGACATTCTCGTCAGGGGGGAGAAAAGATAGATAGATAGAAAGAAAGACAGACAGGCAGATAGACAGACAGATAGATATTCTAATAGATACATAGTAACATTTCATTGTGATTTTAGTTTGCATTTCTCTAGTGACTAATGATGTCAAACATTTTATGATCTTATTTGCCATCCATACATCCTTTCAACTGAAGTGCCTCTCTTATAATCTTTCATCATTAAGTATAATGCCGGCTGTAGGATTGTTGCAGATGTTCTTCATCAAGTTTCATACAATCCCCTCTATTCCTATTTTTCTCGCCAACTGATGTCAATTTTATCAATATCTTAATTTTTTGATATAATCATATGATGTTTCATTTTTAGTCTGTTTATGTAATAGATTATTTGGATTGGTTTTTGAATGTTGAACCAGGCTTGCATCCATGATATAAAATATTGTGAATTTTTGTGTCTGTATTCATGAGATATATGTGTGTAGTTTTCTTTCTCTATGCTGTCTTTGTCTGGTTTGGGATCAGAATAATACTAGATTCATTAAATGAAATAAAGATTGTGTTTCTTCCTCTCCTATTCTCTAGATGACATTGTAGACAATTGGTATTAATTCTTCCTTAATCATTAGGTAGAATTCTCCAATGAAGGATTCTGGCCATGGAGATTTTTTGGATAGTGGGGATCATTTTTATTTACGAATTTGATTCCCCTAAGAATTATGGGGCTATTAAAATAATTTGTTTCCTGTGGATAAGTTATAGTAGTTTGCAGTAGTTCTTGGAGGAATTGGTCTATCTCATCTAGTTTGTCAAATTTATGTAGTCTGTTTTATTCCTTTAGTAACTTTTTGATGTCAGGAGGATCTGTAGTGATACATCTTTCTTCATGTCTGAAATTACTAATTTATGTATTTTTTTCTTTATCAATCTTTCTAAAGACATCAATTCTATTGATATTGTCAAAGGACCTGTTCTTTTTGTTGCTTTTCTGTTTTTAATTTTTAATTTTATTAACTTTTCTTCTGCTTGCTCTGAGATATTCAGGGTTGGTTTGGGTTTTTGGGGGGGGGCTACTGGATTTTCTTTTTATTTTTTAGATTCTTGAGGCAAGCACTGTGATTATTGGTTTGTGACTTTTCATATTTATAATGTATGCATTTAGGGCTGCTGATGTTCCTCTCAAGACTTCTGTAGCTGTTTCCCATAAACTTGACAAAAGGGGGTTGGGGTGGTAGAAGAAATGGGTAAAAGGAATGAAAAGGCAGGAATAAAAAAAAAAACAGGCAAATACTGCAGATATCTGCTAAATGTTGGTTCAGCTGTATTAAATCTGTATATGTAAAAAAAAAAGATTAAGAAGAAATATAGGCTTAGTGAGTGTAGAAAAGTAATGGAATAAGGTACTTAATTTAAAATATTTATGAACCTGTACTACTCATTATGCATGAGTACACTGATATCTCAAATGGAATATGTGAATAAAATTGGTTAAAATCATTACTAGAGGGAATTCATTTTCTAAAGGGCATATAACAAAGAGTGCTATGTCAGAACATGTAAAGTCATCACACTGTACTTCCAATACCTTCTAACGATTGAAAAATAATTATTTTCATAAAAATAAATTCCTCATACCGAGAGCAGACTTCTGTCCATGTTTGCTAATTAATAGCATATCATCTTGCAATATGCTATGAGGAAAATGAAATCTAACAAAGAGTTCCCACATTCATAAAGTTGAAGACTAATCATATAGACTAGCCACACACAATGAGAAATTAACTAGTGATATGATTTTGAAATAAGAAAATATTTACCTTGGCAGTGAGTGGTGTATTATCAGATCTTTAAAAAAAAAAATCTGATAAGCATTTATTGGAAGATTTAGGTACTGCAAGGAACTGTGCTGGGTCCTATGGTGGGTAGCTAGAAAAATACAAGTAAGTTTTGGTTGTTAAGAAGCTTAGAAGCGGTAAAAGGTAATTATAAATAAAGATTAAAATTAGATAGTGTATGACGATTCCTAGAGGGAAAAGGGCAAAGTACTTATAAGTATCCACAGGTACTTATAAGTATCCAAATTATAAGTATAATGGTGTATATTTAGCATTTAATTGGAAATTGTATGGAAAGGCAAAAATCTCAACAGCCTGAGATAAGGTAGTTGGCATTGCAAGTAGAAAAAAAAAAAAAAAAGCAAAAGAAAGGCATGGGGAGAACCAAGAGAATGATACTGTCAATAACCACCATCAGAATTTGGAAGAAAGAGGTCACTGAAGAAGTAAGGGAAATGCAAGATTTAGGCAAAATCAGTAATTGTGAGAAGTGAGGATGATTTAGTGAGTGTTCTGTTTATGTGGGGTCAAATGTTAAGTAATGGGTGTGCAGATGATAGAATGCAAAACCTATAGCAGGCAGGGAGAGCAGGGGCTTTAAGCATAATTAAGTATGTGACTAAAAGTTAGAAAACAAGATTAGGGTCATATTAGGGGAATTTAATGGACAGCCTAAAAAATAGGGAATTTTAATTGGGAATTAAAATTTTTTATATTTTCTATATAATTTTTTATATTTTCTATATTTTCATGTGCATATTTTACCTAGTTTGATTTCTTTCTTTTTACAATAGAATGCTTTCAGTGCCTGCAACTGAATCTCAATTGTTATAAAGGTTGAGAGCAGGGCCAAAGTATAATTTTATTTTACTTTTTTTTGTTTTAAAAGAACCATTCTCACTGACATATGGCAAAAATAATATACATTGAAAATGAAAGCAAAGAAACAGCTAGAGTGATTACTGAAATAGTTCAGATAAGACAGAAATAGGTGGTTTCCCCTAAAAGCTCAGCAGAAAATAGGTAATTCATTTTTTGGTAACAATTTATTTATTTGCTAAATGTTCCTTGTGCTTATATTAGTGACCAGATATTGAGTGTTCAAAGATAAAATTCCTTAGTCACTATCTTCAGAAAACAAAACGGGAGTGCAGATACAGAAGGAATGTATATACGATTACACTCACTTTCACCCACCTGTCTACCTACCTGTCCATCCATCTATCTGTCCCTTTTTTCCCCTCTCTCCACCCCATTCTCTCAACCCATCCTTCCATTTCTTTTTCTGATTCTCTACTCGATAGTTTTTGTGGACAATTCTCCCACTCATGCCCTTCCTAATTTCACCCAAGGAAGTGAAGCGATGTCCTAGGATAAAAATACAAAGGCATTATTCCATGAGAACAAGCAATATTAACAAGACAGAGATCTCTTTGCTCTACTCTCCACAATTCAAGGATCCATTGATGGGAGATTTTGTCATTCTTGATCATAACGGGGAAATGGTCACAGCAGTCTCTGAATGAAGGGTGGGCAGGTTCAAAAGCCACAACCGTAAAAGGAAATATATACACTATATCCCACTGGGAAAAATAAGGGAAAATACAGTTTATTAAGAATCCCCAAGCATCTTTTGCACATCTTTCGGGGAAGTCTTTCTTTTTCTAGTTTTATTGAGATATAATTGACATATAACACTGAATAGGTTTAAGGCGCGCTACATAATGATCTGAAATATGCATATATTACAAAACGATCACCACATTACTCGTTAACATCCAGCACTTCACATATTTACATTTCTCCTTATTAGGAGAACTTTCAGGATGTTCTCTCTTAACAACTTTCAAATATGCATTACAGTATTGCTAACTGTTGTCATCACACCGTACATTATATCCCCAGAAATTATGTATTTTATAACTGGAAGTTTGTGCCTTCTGACCAGCTTCACCCAGTTTGCCCCCCAACCCCCACTTGGCAATCACAAATCTGACCTCTGTTCTGTGAGTTTGTTTGTTTTAGATTCCACAAATAAGTGAGATCATATAACATTGTCTTTGTCTGATTTATTTCACAAAGCATAATGCCCTCAAGGTCCATCCATGTTTTAAAAAATGGCAGGGTTTCTTTCTTTTCATGGCTGAAGTTTTTAAAGGGTGAAAACATCATGGAAAAGTAAAGATTTTTGCTTTATATCCTGGATTCTGATTTTTTGTAATTACTCTAATTGAAATACTCATCAAAAAAATATACATAAGTACCCTTAATTTTTCCTATTCTGATAAGTCAAATGCTAAAGCCACAAGTAAATAATGTTGTCAAAACATAGGAGCTCAACTTCTGAAGCTGTGTTTAGCATCCTTATGTTTATAACTCATCTAATGCTAACAAATGATGGATAAAAGCTGAATGACAAAACAAAAACAAACCCCAGGCAACTAGAAATAAAACAGATAAACAAAAAGAAAGAAATCAGGGTCAACTTGTTACAAATCACAGTGGCTGTAGATATTTTCTTCCTCAAGAGGGGACCTGTTTACTTTCTTTTAAAGAATACTAAGAATAGACTTAGAATGTTTCTCCCTTCCACAGTAGCTTTTGCTGAACCCAGCTTTGGCCTAAGCAGAAAACTTATGTTTTGGTTTTGGTTTTGTTTTTTTTCTAATTGTTGGTGTTTTCTAATATTCATTAAAAAAATTTCAAATGACAGTGCTGGATAGTGCCATTTACCTACAAAGTTCATAAAGCCCTTTTCAGCAAAAGGGTGCAAAATGCTTTCAGTATTTTAATATAGATAATGAAAATAAAATACTAATGAAATAAATGCACTTAACTATTAATCCACCAGATGATAATGAGGATGATGATGATTTGTAAATCATCCAAAATTAAGAGGAAGCTTAAATGGTTATGTAGATTACAAAAGGGGAATGCCTTTAAGCAAAGCTAAGCTCATTAAAAGAGCTATATTCAGCTTACAGGAGGAACTGCACTTCATAGCGAAAGGTTTATGGTTTCTTTACACCCCCTAATATTTTTTCAGGACATGTCTTTTGTGGCCAACAAATCCGGTTTAGCAGCATCGCGCATGGAAGCAATTATTCAAGAAGGCCACATCCTGACTTTCTATTGTATTCAGAGGTTTTATTCTTGCACATAAGACTAAAACTTCATGCTTCACAGGAGAGATGGCGGGATGTGTTTGTAAGAGTTTTAAGAATGAGACTACTTTATTCAAACCCTCACTGTGACTATAGCCCAAGGAAATGAATGTAAAGAAAATCACCAGCAAAGCAATCATCTTAGTCTCTTTATATTTATCTTAGAACCTACTTACTGATTCGATTCCCATCCTACCTGCTTTCCATCCTTCTAACTGTTCTGTTATCTTATTATAAAAGTGGACAAAAACTATTTATCTATAAATGACCAAAGTCATCATTGGAAGGGCTAAGTGTAAAGTGGAGAGGCATCTAATCATCTGCAGGCATATCTAATGATAATCTTACCTGATAGGGGAAAAGAACTTAGGAAAACACACACACACACACACACACACACACACACACACACACACACACACACAAGATTGATGTTAGATCTGGTTCATCTCCTTGGATCAATGTACTTCGGGAACAGGGCCTGAACCAGACTAGGTTTTGGGAGTAAGAGTGTGTAGTACACACCATAAAACTAATTGCTATTGTCAATGATCAAGATCAGTCATTGCTTTTTGGAAGACCCCACTATAAATATAACAAGGTCCAAATCTGTGGGAGGTGTTGACATTCCCATATGTTTTACTTTTGATAAAGATGGCTTAGACAGGTACTTGTCCCAAATTTATTTTCATTTACACTATTCATATTAAATATATTGCTTAACTAACTTTCAATTTGGGCTTTCATTACAGTATTCCAAGTTTTATAAGAAGGCATAACAGACTCAGTATTTCTTTCCCCAGAAGTTTATCTAGAGCCATGTGAGAAAAATTAGAGAAGTTCTAGATAAAGGGAGGAAAAAGAAAGAAATTCATTTGGATTATAAGTAGAAGAATCTTATTTTTAAATGGCATACATAAATAGAAGGCATCTCTTTGGGGAAGTCTGTAAATAACTAACCTTGAACAAATTATAATAGGCCAAGATATCTGACCCTTCCTAGTTTCTTTTCTCTGCTGGACATATAAAGCATATTTAGATTTGCATGATTTAGTCCCTTCTTGTCTAATCCCCAGCCCCCACACACCACCTGTCACCAATTGCTCAGAGGAGTACCAGGGTTTGCTTCAGAGGAGCAGATGCAGATTCCGGAGGAAAGAGAGAGGGTATCCCTGAGGCAAGGAGGAGAGGACTCACAAAGAACATTACTTAGGGATTTTGAATAAAGCAGTCGGGGTCTGTATGATGAGTAGCAGAAAAAAAATGGGATTTTAGAAAAACAAAGTATTGCAGGTTGTTATATAACCCTTTCATGGTGTTCAAGGACAATGGTCAATATGAAATTGCATATGGGTTCTTCTGGGATGATCTTTAGGGCCATAAATGTTGGGATTATAATCTCTCTCAAATTTATAGAGAAAAACGTACCTTTGCTCAGGGGGACTCAAACTGTTCTGTGTTTTGGAAACAAATGACATTCATTGTTACTACTGCAGTTGTTTCTATCACTAAACAGTTATATTGGTAATCTGCTTAAATAAATTGTCAATATACAAACAATTCCAGAAAATAATAAAATAGCCAAGACAGCCATACTTTTCTAAATATGGGACTGAAAATATAGTTTTCCTATTATATAACAATCACTGGGGTGTATACCAGAGATTGATAAGAAATCAACTGTTTTCAGTGCAATCCCTATCAAAATACCATCCACTTTTTTCAAAGAAATGGAACAAATAATCCTAAAATTTGTATGGAACCAGAAAAGACCCCGAATTGCCAGAGGAATGTTGAAAAAGAAATGCAAAGCCGGTGGCATCATAATTCCGGACTTCAAGCTCTATTACAAAGCTGTCATCATCAAGACAGTATGGTACTGGCACTAAAACAGACATAGATCAATGGAATAGAATTGAGAGCCCAGAAATGGACCCTCAACTCTATGGTCAACTCATCTTTGACAAAGCAGGGAAGAATGTCCAATGGCAAAAAGACAGTCTCTTCAACAAATGGTGTTGGGAAAATTGGACAGCCACATGCAGAAGAATGAAACTGGACCATTTCCTTACACCTCACACAAAAATAGACTCCAAACGGTTGAAAGACCTAAATGTGAGACAGGAGTCCATCAAAATCCTAAAGCAGAACACAGGCAGCAGCCTCTTTGACCTCAGCTGCAACTTCTTCCTAGAAACATCGCCAAAGGCAAGGGAAGCAAGCGCAAAAATGAACTATTGGGATTTCGTCAAGATAAAAAGCTTTTGCACAGCAAAAGAAACTGTCAACAAAACCAAGAGACAACTGACAGAATGGGAGAAGATATTTGAAAGTGATATATCAGATAAAGGGCTAGTATCCAAAATCTATAAAGAACTTATGAAACTCAACACCTAAAGAACAAATGATCCAATCAAGAAATGGGCAGAAGACATGAACAGACATTTTTCCAAAGAAGACATCCAAATGTCCAAGAGACACATGAAAAAGTGCTCAACATCGTTCGGCAACAGGGAAATCCAAATCGAAACCTCCATGAGATACCACCTCACACCAGTCAGAATGGCTAAAATGAACAAGTCAGGAAATGACAGATGTTGGCGGGGATGCGGAAAAAGGGGAACCCTCCTACACTGTTGGTGGGAATGCAAGCTGGTGCAGCCACTCTGGAAGACAGTATGGAGGTTCCTCAAACAGTTGAAAATAGAGCTACCATATGACCCAGCAATTGCCCCCTACTGGGTATTTACCCCAAAGATACAAATGTAGGGATCCAAAGGGGTACATGCACCCCAATGTTTATAGCAGCAATGTCCACAATAGCCAAACTGTGGAAAGAGCCAAGATGTCCATCGACAGATGAATGGATAAAGAAGCAGTGGTATATATACACAATGGAATATTATGCAGCCATCAAAAGGAATGAGATCTTGCCATTTGCAACGACGTGGGTGGAACCAGAGGGTATTATGCTGAGTGAAATAAGTCAATCAGAGAAAGATCATATGACCTCACTGATATGAGGAATTCTTAATCTCTGGAAACAAACTGAGGGTTGCTGGAGTGGTGGGGGCTGGGAGGCATGGGGTGGCTGGGTGATAGACATTGGGGAGGGTATGTGTTATGGTGAGCGCTGTGAATTGTGTAAGACTGTTGAATCACAGACCTGTACCTCTGAAACAAATAGTACATTATATGTTAAGAAAAAAAGAAAAAAGAAGAAGATAGTAGGAAGGGAAAAATAAAGAGGGGAAATTGGAGGGAGAGATGAACCATGAGAGACGATGGACTCTGAAAAACAAACTGAGGGTTCTAGAGGGGAGGGGGGTGGGGGGATGGGTTAGCCTGGTGATGGGTATTAAAGAGGGCACGTTCTGCGTGGAGCACTGGGTGTTATACTCAAACAATGAATCATGGAACACTACATCAAAAACTAATGATGTAATGTATGTTGATTAACATAACTTAATAAAAAATAATCCAATTAAGGATATAGTCTTGCACACTGTAAGACTGTAAACTGCCCTATCATCAGGCTGCAAAATGGAAAGAAAGAGACTAAACAAAGACACACTGACCAAAGATGAAATAGAAGTATAGAGTAGCTATAAATTATAAAACTATAAATAGGAATATTTTCTCCATTTCCCTTAGCAACTTGAATAAAATATCTAACTCAGTGTTTCTTTGTGTCACTAACTGATACAGTGAGGAGTCACAGCAGGTAGATTTCTTCTTCGGCTCTCTGGGGCAGACATTCTGATTTCCTAACAATTAACCACTATCGTGTTTGTACTTACTAACGAACAATTTTTGCTCATGACATTCACTCGGTTAACAGCACTGATAACCTAGACTTGCTTGCAACTAGTTGAGCTGAAAGGCTCATCTGGTCAATGGTTTCTAAGCAGAACTCCCCTTGGATGTTCCTGAGGTTTTTTGTGTTTTTTTGTTTGTTTGTTTGTTTGTTTTATTTTATTATATTAGTCGCCATACATGACATCATTAGTTTTTGATGTAGCGTTCCGCGATTCATTGTTTGCCTATAACACCCAGTGCTCCATTCAATACATGCCCTCCTTAATACCCATCACCGGGCTAACCCATCCTCCCCCGCTCCCAAAACCCTCAGTTTGTTTCTCAGAGTCCATAGTCTGTTTGGTTGTTTTTTTTACTAAAAGGGTGGGCTTTGTTGGCAGTAAGATTTTGCCTTTCTGCTTTTGCCTTTCCTCCCACCTAGAAATCACATGTAATACTTTGGTGCAGAAGCTACCTTGTGAGCCTAAGGAAGAAAGCTACACACCAATGATGGCAGAGCCCAAAGGGAGGAATTTGGGTTCTCAATGGCAGCCTAACGGTAATTTATAACAAGATTTTTAATAGAAGAAGACTTGTATTAAGTTGTATATTAAAAAGCTTCAGAGATTACCAACTGTCAAAATATCTGAGAGGTATCTTTCACTAAAAAAAATAAAAGATAAATGAATGCTAATAAATAAAAGATTAGAGATATGTAAGTTAAAACTATAGAAGTATAAAAATATTACATATGGTCAGGAATTTACTATGAATTCTGTGTATTTTATAGTAAACATAAAGATCACGACCAATTGTAATTAAAGTCGTATTCCTATTAATTTTTACACCATGTTTATAATACAAGGTGTATAAATATTCTAAGTAATTTATCATTGGTTTGAAAACTACAAATAAGCAATTATCCCAAAGGAGCAAGTATACATATGTATTGCTACTCACTTCTCATAATTATAGAATAATACGCACAGTATTTTAAATAGGAATTTAAAGTCATTCTTCTGAGCTAATTGGAGGAAAATAAGTAAAGAAAGAAAGTCAAAGAATCTCTTTTATAAAGCATCTATTCTGTTATTTTAAAAATTCTTTAGACTCAACTGTCTCCAAATAAGACCCTATGTTTAAACACAATTATGATGAGAAAGCAATAATATGATAAGAATTATGCACTCCCAATCTGCTCTTGTATTCACTTAATTGTCTATGGAAAAATAATTATCTTAATTAAATTTACAATTTAAATATTATCAAGCATTCTAATTATGGTATCAATTTACTTCAGTACACTATGGGATGATTTAAAATCATGACATTTTTCTCAGAGTCATAAAACCTACATTTAAGATATATTTGCAAGTCATTCTACTGGAGAATACACAAATAGACTGATTTCCCTTTATGAAATTATTATCATATTTCTGTCATAGAAACTGAACAAGATAAAAGATTATTTGGAATTTTTCAAATTTTTATTCACAGTTACAGGTCTCTAGGCTCCTTATCATGGTAATTTTTCCCATGATTTGTTGATGCCTGAAATAGTTTTCATGCTAATTCTACTGAATTCCCAAGTATTAAGACACGAAAACATTCTAAATCAATATTCAATTAAATCTTCACTTGAACACATATATTCTGAAGTCAATATGACTCTTTAAAAATAGTAACTCAGTTCATTTCTTCATATAATTATATTTGAAATTAACTTACTCAAAAATATTAGTATAACAATAAAAAGGAATTCCTGCTTTTAGTCATTAGGGAGAAACTCATACCAGACTAGCCTGCTTACCATAAACAACTATAAAACAAGAAAAAAAATAAACAAATGCTGACTTGCCCATGTGAGACAAGAGGCAGCACACACTGTGGAAACTCACAGAAGAGAAACAGGGGAGGTGAGTTAGGTAATGACCCAAACCTTCTGCCTGGACCTTCCTTTCAGAGTGGGGTATAGGGAGAGGGTGTGCTAACAAAACACAGAGGGGAGGAGCTAGGTAAGTTGAGAAGGTAGGAACTGGGGTTTCAAGCTGCTGTTGAGGGGCTAAAATTTGCAGGTACAAGCAAGAAGGAAGCTGTGCAAGGAGCAAGTTTGAAAAAGTTCACAGATAAGCACAAACTGGGAGAAAATATTCTTGGCATATATACGCTCTGCATTCAAATCAATAATAAAAAAGAAAAAATATTAATTAAAAATGGACTGGGCACTACTAGACACTATGTTTTTTTTTTTTAAGATTTTATTTATTTATTTGACAGAGAGAGAGAGACAGTGAGAGAGGGAACACAAGCAGGGGGAGTGGGAGAGGGAGAAGCAGGCTTCCCGCTGAGCAGGGAGCCCGATGCCGGGCTCATCCCAGGACCCTGGGATCATGACCTGAGCCGAAGGCAGACACTTAACTGCTAAGCCACCCAGGTGCCCCACTACTAGACACTTCATAAAGCAATATACGTTCATGGTCAATAATCCCATGAAAAAGTGGTCAACGTTTTTCGTCATCAAGGGAAAGCAAATTAAAACCACGAAGTCACTACACCGCACTGCCATGGGGATGGCTACAGTTAAAAAGAGTGACCAAACTAGCAGAGATATGCAACAACCTGAACTCTCCTATGCTCCGGATGGGAATGTAAAATGGTACAACCACTTTGGAGATATGACACTTTTCATAAATTTAAATATGCACTTACTTTATGACAAAACAGTAAGAGAAATGGGGAAAATTGACCATCTAAAGATTGATTCGTGAAAGTTCATCAGCAATATCTGTAATGAATGCCCATGAGCATGAGAATGAGCCTTATTGATACAATGGAAATACCACACTCTTATAGGAAGGTAGGCGTGACTGACATATGCAGCAAGTTAAGTGAATATCAAAGACATGAGAGGGAAATAATTCAGACCCAGATGAGTGTATACTGCATGTTTCCATCTGGATGTCATTCTAATCCAGGCAAAACTCACAACAGCTGCTGTCTGGCAAGAGGAGAGTATTGAAATAGCAATGTTCTCTATCCCGGTAATGACACGGGTGATCTGATCAACTGGGCAATGTGATGCAATTATCAAAACTGATCCAACTGTCTGCTTATGGCCCGAGTATTTCATTGTATTCAAAATATACATTAAATTTAAAAAAGAAATATAAGAATAGAAACTACGTATGCTGTTGTTAATGGTTAGATTTCTAGGCTATTTGGCCTTTTCTTTTGATTTTGACCTTGAACATTTCCCCAGGTGAGAAAATGATACATAACTATAACATCGTAAGTTTAAAAATAGAGTTTGAATTATTTTTATATTAAAGTTTCAACAAGGAACATTTTATATATAATGAAACATAAGCTGTAAATCTAAGTGTGAGTTTCATCAATACAATTATTTTCTAATATTTTGCTAGTTGCAACAGGTGAATGAATGAATAAATATTCATTTACATATGAATAAAAGACTGGGTTATAAATATGTTATTTCTTTTTCACATACTAAAAATATTTTGAACCATCAGGATTATGAGAATGACTTATTTTATTTTATTTTTAATTTTTTAGTAAGTAAACTCTATACCCACTGTGGGGCTCGAACTCACTACCCTGAGATCAAGTGCTGCATGCTCCACCAACTGAGCCAGCCAGGCACCTCCAGAGAATGGCTTATTTTAAACACATTAGTAATAAACACTAAACACAAATGAGCCAGTAGTTAAAACGAAAAACAACTAAAATTGGAGAAAATAAATTTTAAATACTATTAGGCTACATGCTGACCTACTGGTACTGTGTGGCTTTCTTATTTTTACCAACACACTTTACTGATGGATAGAGAGCTGCCCTGTCTTACTGTGCACTAGAGATCACTTGTCGGGAGATTTCAGTATGTACAGATTCCATAAGTTACTGTACCATTTTTTCTTAGGTGAGTGGATCTTCCCCAGAAGAAAGGCATCTATCGGTAGATAGGGAAACATAGAGATGCAAATATTTAACTATACGTGTAGTTTACATATATAGGTTAAGTATTATAACAAATCAAGTTATACTGAAGATTATTTTCTTTAAATCTGTATTAAAATATGTGCTATTCATTATCAAGAGAATAAGGATTTTAATGACTTTATCAGGATTTCAAAGGATTTATAGAACATCTGTGGGCAGTTCGCTCCAACATTTGTTTGAGAAAGTGGAAAGTGCAATTATTAATTAGACAATGGTGTAAAGTCCCAAAACTGGGGACAGCAGGTGCCGCTGCAACCTGATGAAGACATCAGTGAGATCTCTGGGGGGTAACAAAGTAACTGAATAGCTTTCAGGGGAAGATCAGATTGCCCACTTTGGTCCTCTCACTGAGCGTGCAGACATGCACACATGCACACACGCCCCTTTCAAAGAGATGCTTACAAATTTCTTGTGTCCGTTGGGTATTCGAATGTTACAATTTATGACTTCTGAGGTTTTTATCTGAAATATTTTAAGAAAATTCTAATAAAAACATTGTTTTCCAATAGTGTGTTACTTAATGTGTTGTACCATCAACTCAAATTTCGGTAAAAGTAGAATTACAGAATGTTTACCCTTTCTGAATATAGTGGTAGATTGTACCTCTTCGGGTTGCTATCAGTTGAGGACAAATAATCCTATTTTTTAAAAAAGATCTGTTTATTTTTTGAGAGAGAGAGTGCAGGAGGGGCAGAAGGAGGAGAGTGAATCTCAAGCAGACTCTGCGCTGGGCACAGAGCCTGATGCAGGGCTTGATCTCATGACCCTGAGATCATGATCTGAGCGGAAACCAAGAGCTGGAGGCTTAACTGAGAGTGCCACCCATGAGCCCCAAGGACAAATAATCCTATTAATTTGACAAACACAAATAGCAAAAGCAATAACATTAAGAATTTTCATGGTAACCAGTGCAGAGTAAAATCCTCACACATATGTTATACATAGTTGTATAATAAAGACAGACGATAAGATAATAATTGATATAAAATTTATCAAATTTGTAGACCGTATAGGTCTTATTTTCCATAATTTTAAATAGCAACTAATTTCAAATTAAAAATAAGTTTACTTTAGGGATAAATACGCTGTGCAAGGAGCAAGGAAATACAAAGCGCTAGGGAAATGTTCAGTTTCTAGACGGTGTAGACAGATTTGAGTAGATCTGTGCATTTCTTTCCTTCCTTTCCTCCCTTCTTCTCTTTTGTGCTTTGTCCCAACCTTCCTTTCTGCCCTCTTTTCTCTCTCCTTCATGGGATGCTCTTCAACCTTGGAAAGCAGATCTCCATATTCCATTTGCTTCTCCTTTGATAACTCAGAAGTAGTAATTACTGCTTTCTGACATGTAATTTCCAAAAGGGGAAAAAAATAACCTTTCTTCCCAAACTCTACCCATGCCACCTTTTGCTCCATTTAATCTTACCCTTTAAACGTGTTTCAAAGCTAAAGAAAATATCTTAACAGAAAAAAAAAATTGTTTCTTGCAGATACTGATGAGCTTTTCCACTCCTACTCTTCAACAGTTCCTGCAAATGCTACTTACTTTCTCTGTTTCTTCCATTTCGACACTGTCTCCAACAAAATCCTTTACTGCATTTTAGGAAAAGAATGACAAAATACCTTGATGTCAGGTGTTAATATTTATGAAATGATTGAGTTTATGTCAAAATGTCAGAAGAACATTTCTGACCCAAAAGATAGTAAGTCATAAATGTACTCAAAAAAATGAGGTATATAAATCAAATAAAGATTAAACCACATTGACAAAAGTGTTAACATTTGTCAGGCATGGTGGACTAGATACTACAGGATACATCCATTACTCGAGAGATATATATCATCATAGTAACTCATTTAAATTAATGGAGAACATTTCAATTTACAACCCAGGAATAGTTGACCTTCTTGGCAGGACCAACCCCATGATTTCATAGTACCTGGTTAAGATTAGTATTAAAATTTAACCTTTCAGATCCACAATTAAAAGTAAATTGCAGCCCCTAAATCTGGTAGCATATAAAGTTTCATTATGGAAAATGCATTTCAGCATTTTATTGAAAAATCTATTTCAGTAAATTTTCTGAAGGGCAGAGAAATAGTAATCCCTTTTATGATTTCACTTTAGCCTTCATTTTCCTTAAGCAAAACTTCAAAACTCATATCATATACACAAAATATGAAATGATCTTTATAAAGTAGCCTATCCCAATGAGTTTTTACGAAGATATTTGCAATGGGTTCTCGGCAAAAATGGAACAGTCTTGGAGTATGGGGGTGGCTCAGTCAGTTAAGCATTTCACCTCCGGTTATGAGATCTCAGGATCTCAGGGTCATGAGGTCAAGCCCTGTGTTGGGCTCCACACTGAGCTCAGAGCCTGCTTAAGATTCTCTCCCTTTGCCCTTCCATTGTCATCCCCCCCCCCCTCAGATGTCTCTCTTAAAAAAAAAAAAAATGGAGCAGTCTCTCAATGAAAACTTAATTGATTGAAAGTAAATTTAAGTATCACTCATCATAAGAGAAATACAAATAAAAACCACAATGAGATACCACTTTATACCTGTCAGAATGTCTAGAAACAAAAAGACAAGAAACAACAAGTGTTGGCAAGGACATGGAGAAAAAGGAACCCTCACGCACTGTTGGTGGGGATGCAAGCTGATGCAGCCACTGTGGAAAGCAGTATGGAGGGTCCTCAAAAAATTAAATATAGAATTACCATATAATCCAATAATTCCACTATTGGGCATCTACCCAAAGAAAACTAAAACACTAATTTGAAAAGCTATATGCATCCCTGTGTTTACTGAAGCAACCTTTACAATAGTCAAGAAATGAAAGATACCCAACTGTCATTGATAGATGAATGAGTAAAGATGTGATATATACATATTCAATTAAACATCACTCAGCCATTGAAAAAAACAAGAGCTTGCCATTTGTGACAACATGGATGGACCTAGAGGATATTCTGTTATGAGAAGTAAGTCAGAAAAAGACAAATACCATATGGCTTCACTCATAGGTGGAATCTAAAACAAAACAAATGAGTAAACAAACAAACAACAACAAAAATGGTAGAAAAAGACCCATAAATACAGAGAACAAAGTGATGAATGTCGAAGGGGTAGAGGGATGGGAAAATGGGTGAGGGGTGTGTGGTAGATACAGGCTTCCAATTACGAAATGAATAAGTCATGGGGACAAAAGTCACAGCCAATGGCATTTAATATAGTTAATGGCATTTAAATAGCATTGTATGGTGAAAGATGGTAGCTACACTCATGGCGAGCATAGCATAACATACAGAAAATGTTGAATCACTATGTTGTACACCTGAAACTAATGTAACATTGTGCATCAGCTATAGTTCAAGTAAAAAAAAATCTCCATAATAGATAATATAAAAATAAATTTAAAAATACTAAAAACAATTCTAGCACTTATTCACTATTTTGATGTGAAAAATTAATTAATCTAGATTCAGTGAACATCTTAAAATCCCAGTTATAGATATGGTATAGTATATCAAAAGGTATACACATACAGGAATAATACCAATTCTCAAATTAGGTATAGAATTAGGTATATTTAGAATTAGGTATATTATAGAAATATATTATAATATATATAGAATTAGGTATATTATAGAAGCTATAATAGTTATAAAATAAAATCATCTTATGAACACTTTCTGATAAGAACAGACATAATCATGTGGTAAGAAACCCAAATCCCTCTGTAACAGTTAAAAATCTATATTGAAAGTGACAGAAACAATTCAAATTAGTTTAGACAGTCAATGTTATGTCTTCATATAACTGAAGATTCCAGTTGTAAGTTTTCAGATAACTATTTATCAAGTAGTTTCAAAGTTGTGACGAGGGCAAAGTACATTTCCCTTCTTTTCTCATCTCTGCTTCTGTGGTGTTAACATTCATGGGAGGGTTCAAGGGCTTGCTGAGCTACTTTTATATTCTTTTCTAAAAATATTTTATTTATTTGACAGAGGGAGAAGGAGAGAGGGAGGGAGAGAGCACAAGCAGGGAGAGCAGCAGGCAGATGGAGAGGGAGAAGCAGGCTCCCCGCTGAGCAGGGAGCCCCACAGGGGACTCAAGCCCAGGACCCGGAGATCATGACCTGAGCTGAAGGCAGAGGCTTAACCGACTGAGCCACCCAGGCACCCTGCTACTTTTATATTCTTACTCTAGAGTCAAAGCCCCAGAATTGAGACCAGGTGGCTCTCACCAACCCGAAAGACATCAGGTTCTCACTCTTGAGTTACGGCCAAGAAGATGTGACGCACACACCAGATGATACTACTCAGGGCCCACACATGTCACCAGGAGGATGCTCACCTAAATTATGGGCTGGGAAATCCGGGTCCAGTTAGGGCAGACAAGAGTTGGACAGGGGAGCTGGAGAAGCTCCAGGTCTGCTGATCTAGAGGCTTTTACAACAAGAGCAAGCATTTTCACGTCAGAAGAGATTTTGTTACTGGAAGACAGTAGAAAGACAATTGTACATAAGATAAATGGCCTGCCAAGGCAACATTTCTAAAAGCTCTGGGACACTATTAACCTCATGTCTAATTTTTAAGTTGTTTGCTTTTTGGCAAAAGCACAGTCAAGGTAAACAAGTAGCTGAAAATTCAGGCATTTAAATTTCAAAATATAGATATAGAAGTGCTCCCAATGAAACACACTGCTCTGTATTTTATAGTCACCGTCTATTTGCACAAAAAAAATATGCCACAGGCAAATGATTCAATTAAATGCACATAATAAAGCTATATATTTGACATGATATCACAACTGGAGGGGAAAAAACTATATAGTCTGTTAACTAGCAGCTTACATAACCATGCAACATCAAAATGACAATATAAAACATAAAAATGAGAATGTACTATTTCACTTCAATGGGATGACTCCTTGATGGTACAGAAATAGAAATAAAACCCAAAATATCTTTTAAAAACATTCACCATCCCTGGTATTCAAGTTTCACTAGTAGTTGTTCAGAAAGAAAATAGAAGCATGAACGCAACATTGTTAATGCTTTCCACAGCAGGAATGGAAAGCCAAGAGCCCTCAGTTAGATTTTGAAGCTGATGAATATTAAAATAAGAAAATCAGATGCACTGCATGTGTGAATGGTAACAGACTCTTCAGAATCCCAATTTCACATTTGCAGTCAATTTATCTCTTCATCCTCCTAAAGTAGATAAATTGAATATTGCAGTTAATAGTTGGATAACGCTTTTAAATAAAGCCACGCATCTGTCTATTCAGCGGAGATACATATGCCATTGTGCCTTCCATCAGATCTTACCATCTCTTTTTGTAAGTGTAAAAACTCAGGAGAAGAAACAAATGTCAAATTTGCCAAAGATTTTTCTTTCTCAGTTGCCTTATATGGTAGAGACTATTTCTATCAGACATAAGATCCAGAAGAGATGCACTTTGATTCTGTTAAAAATTTACATTTAAATTCTTATGGATGGTAGGTTTTTTCCTTTGAGCAAGAGAACAATGCCATTAGCTAATTTCCTCAAAAAATTTTGAGTATATAAGTATTCTCAAAATTAAAAAGATAGGGAGGAGAGTTGTAAGAAATAAGTATTCTGTTAGGTGACTTTAAATAAGAAAGTATTAAAAAATTGCCTCTTGCTCATATAATCATTATAACGAATAAATATGATAGAACAGCACACATGAATGTGAAGAAAAGTCACTAACTCTTTCCACTTTGGTGAGTTAGACAGCAGTTAATGCAGGGGCACGGCATATTGTCAGGCATTTGACAAGCTAGTACCCCAATGTTTTAAATTATTCTGAAATAGCCAGAGGTAAAAATTTAATAGTGACCACCACAAGCAGGGGTAAAGACAGGGTATGAAAGGATGAGTTTCCATATCAGTAAGGATGAGAGGTAAGTCAGGAAGAAGGAATGACAGAGATGGATTTCAGGGAAGGGAGCATGCAAAGGGTGCAGTGTGCATTGAATGACCCCTTCCAACAACGGACATGTGCACAGAGGTCTGGATGTATCAGGTGTTACAACTGTAAATGCACATCCCTTTTCTGAAAACCTTGTTAACAGGCAGGTGCCATACGCAGATTTTTAAAAGTAATTTATTCCATATGCAGAAGATTGTATAAATCTCACTGGAGTCTAAAACTGCATCTCATTATCAAATAATTAATATTTCTACAGTGAAATGCAAACATCTGCAGCAAGTGGGCAAACAGAGTCAAAAACGAGCCTCACAACAGGTCAGTATAGGTTTTGCCACCAGATGAGTTACAAAAAGTAAATTATGCTCAGAATTTCTTTTAATATAAAAATTCTAAATAAGGGACTATATACCTTAATTCTTACATTTATGTTTAATTGGGTGTCATTTAGGACAGCGGAAAGAGGGAATGACAAATAGGTTGATGAGATCAGCAGAGGCTAGAGGTCATAGAGCCCTGAAATGTTAGAGCCAAGGTTTGGAAATGAGGGAGATTAGCATGCCCCCCATCTTCCCTGCTAGACCCTACGGGTCTTATGCGGAAGACCTCTTGGGAGCTGAGGGGTCTCTAGGGCACTACCTGAAACCATCCCAAGAGAGAGGACGAGAATATAAACTGGGACAGAGAACACAGGTGAGAAGAAATAGGAAGAGTGACATATCTGAATGAGATTTTTTTTTTTTTTAAGAACAATTCACATTTGTCCTAAGAAAGCAGTTAGTGGGGCTCTGCGTGGCTCAGTCAGCTGAGCACTGACTCTTGGTTTCAGCTGGGTTCATGATCTCAGGAAAATGGGATCCAGCCCCGCGTGGGGCTCCGTGATCAGCCAGAAGTCTGTTTCTCCATCTGCCTCCCCCCCCAACTCTCTTTCTTTCTAAAATAAATAATTCTTTAAAATAACAAAAAGAGGGACTGCTGGGTGGCTCAGTCAGTTAAGCATCAGCCTTTGGCTCAGGTCATGATCCCAGGGTCCTGGGATTGAGTCCCGCATCCGGCTCCTTGCTCAGCAGGGAGTCTGCCTCTCCCTCTGCCTCTGCCCTCCCCCTGCTTGTGCTCTCTCTCTTTCTTGTCTCTCTCTCTTTCTGACAAATAAAATCTTTTAAAAAAATTTTAAAAAATGAAAGCAGTTAGCACTTCACTGGGAAAAAAATAATTAAAATATTTATACTTAAATACAAGAACTATATCATGAAATAAAAAAGTGCACATTCTTCATGACTATGCGTGTGTGTGTATGCAGTGGGCATGTATCTTTGTACACACACACACACACAGTGCTCATGTAAGTCCAACGAACGATTTTGGGTTAGCGTTATATACTTCCCTCCCAACACCTAGATTTTTATCTCAATGGAAATATTTAACCTTATGCTTAGAAAGGAACATACTGATAATTAAAATATTAGTGATTTTTAAAAACATGGAATAGGGTTAAAAACCAAAATAATAAATTATACTTTTTATATTTTACTTTGAAAGGATAATTATCCTCAAATGATCTACTGTATCTGATCGCATACCTACAGCTCATGTATCTGGAAAGTCTCTTATCAGTGAGAACAAATTAGCCTGCAAAAAGAGAGAAAGACTGAAGACCAAGACACGGACACAGTCCCAAAGCTACCCAGGCTGTGTCCTGCCCTCCAGGGTCCCATCCGGTCACCCGCGGGGTAGGCTGAAGTCAGCCTGCTCCTCCCCTCATCCAGGTGGGCACCTTGGCATGGGCTGTCATCAGTCTGGAGTAGGGCTTATCTCTCTAATTGATTTTGTGCATTGATTGAATTTTTCTCATCATTATGGGGCAAAGGAGACTCATTAGTCTCAGAGGAGGGCCTTTTATGAATTCGCAAAGGCACCTCTCTATGCCAGTAGTGGGACACTTGTCTAAACCACCCTTCCCTTGCTTATTATCTCAGTAGTTGTAACTGTAGGAAGAGCCATGAACACTGGTTCTCGAGGCTGCAGGACGTGAGCATCGAGGCTCCACGTCTCTGGCTCCGTGGCTCTCTTTAAAGCCTCAGTCTTGCCTCTGGTGTGGTGTACCCGTATTGAAGAGAAGGAGCCAGGTTCTGCTCAAACAAGTTATCCAAGGGACTGGGGCTACAATAGGGATGGAAGCCAGAAGTTGTCAAATCCTTACGAGGAGAAACACATTTAAACATTTACAAATTGAGTTAAATTCTGAAAATGGCTATAGCTGAATTTGTACTCACAGAGTGAGAAATTATAACATAAAAGCTCATTATATGGGTCACCACCACATTCAATTTCCTTTAATACAGCCTAATTTCTGGTTTAAGTTTGAAGTACATTATTGATATATATGTTCATAAAATTTGGGACGACTATGAGTTAAACTGAAGTTTGAATGGAAGAAAAATTTTATAGTACTTAGGTATGTGAAAAATATATGAATTTTATTTTTCAGGATGTTAGAAGCCACTTCAAAATTAAAAAGCATACCTATGGGAAATAAAGACCTTACAGTTATTCTTTGATTTATTATATAAGAGTTACTTTAATAACTATGAAAACTTTTCAAACTTCAGCATTTTAAGCTATCCAGAAATCCTTAGAGACAGACAGGTGGATAGAGAGAAAGATAAAGGTATATTTCACCTGAGAGTGAAAACTAGTATTAATCAAAAGAAAATCAACCTTAAAAATATTTGTGAAATCCCATGTGCATTTGTATGTATGTACAAAGATCTACATTTATATACATGTATACCTGCATAAGCATAGAGTGCCATGAAGTAAATAAGGAATAAAATCTGCAAGGGGACCAATGGTTCTTTGAGGTTAAGACAACAACAGCAACTAGCAAAAATAGGCTCACACCAAAAAAAATATACACTGATGATTGAAAGTAACTAAAAATCAGTATAGAAAGAATGCTTTTCAAAATTTGGATTACTGAGGCTTAAAGTGCTTAGTGCTCGGTTCAAAGTAAAGCAGCTAGCATTTTGGTGATGGCTTCAGGAGGCACAACATCAACACGGAGGGAGTGGGACTAGCCTGCCAGACCCCTGTCAGGCAGCCGTGGCCCTTGGATGCGCCTGAGAAACTTCCGTGGACCACCGTGAGGAAGGTACTCGGTGGATCATCAGACGGGGACATAAAAGGGAATACAGAGAGACTTGTCACCCTTGGAAATTGAGAAACTGAAGCATGCACATTTAAGAATTTCTAGGCTATCATTGACATCTTTCCACTTCTGACCATTTCTTCTCTGGTCAGTGCGAATGCATCCGTGTGAGCTATCGGTGACAGACCCTGCCTTCTGCACCTGTCAGAATCCTTGCAGGGCTGGTCGGCTGACTGCACTACCCTGTCTGAGCTGGTCGTACAGGGACGCATGCTGCAGAAGTGACTTCTCAAAGCCACCGAAAGGGGGGCAGGCCTGCGCCAGGCAGGATGGCTCAGAGGGATGGCGTGTCAGCAGACAGGTGTAGGCCCACACAGAAATGCGGACACTCTGTGGTTCCACAGAGGATCTTAGGAGGCTGACGGTGACATGGTACAGTGCACAGGCAATAAATAAAATAACTGGCCCATTACAGAACAGAGGTGGAAATATTAACCAGGGTTATTTTAGTGGATTCTGATATAGGTGTCACTGCTGTTTACTTGTTCTACTTCTTTCAGAGTATAATGTTATCACTACTCATGCTGTACATTTTACTCTTTTTTATTACTAAGGAAAGTGTTATTTTCTCTTTTTTCAAGATTTTGTTTATTTATTTGAGAGAGAGAATGAGTGCACAAGCTGGGTGGAGGGACGGAAGGAGAGTAAGAGGGAGAAGCAGACTCCCCGCTGAGCAGGGAGCCCGATGTGGGGCTCGATCCCAGGACCCTGGGATCATGATCTGAGCTGAAGGCAGATGTCCAAATGACTGAGCCACCCAGGTACCCCAGAAGAGTGTTATTTTCATCAAAAATTGAGGTGAAGAGTGACCACAGATTCAGCTCCCAGTTTCCTGACAGGGAAAAAAAAATAAAAGTGATCATTTTCAGTTACGTATATTTCATAATAAAAAAAATCATTGATCAGAGAAATGAAATCTATTTTAGGTCTCACATAGAGGCAAAAGATAGTTTTCAGGGACATCCTTACAGACTGTTTTATAAAAAATATTTTTAACAACCTCCCTTTGATAGAGACAGCGACGTGACTTTAGGGATGCCTCATGGCACAAGGTGACACAGACGATACACAAGGCATCATCATCAGGCCAGGTAGGTAGGCATCATCCCTGCCTGAGGGCAAACAGTGCATCGTTTCTCCACCTGCTCATATCCTTCGGGGGCTTGGCCTTTGTCTAGGACCCTGTACCTTGTTGATCCAGACTTACTCTTCAGTCTTAACACCGCATGTTCTGCCACCTGTCTGCCGCGTGAGGTCCATGCTGTCCCCAACGCAACCCTCTCCCCCCTTCTCTGCGCCCTTCCACCGGCACCTGGGCCCTCTCCCGGTCCTCGCTTCTGGGGCACTGCCCGCGGAGGGCCACGCACGATCTTTTCACAACTCTCTCCAACACAAAGCCTTGCCTGACACCTGTAACCAAAACCTTTTTTGTCCTTTTAATCTCCTCGGAAACATTCCTAAAACTCATGTGGCAATGATATCATGCACTTTATTCTATCCTGCGTGCTAGCTGCAATCCCTGCCTTCTACGAAATTATCATCTACACTCCCAGCGGACCATAAAGTTCACGGAGGGTGGAGGGAGCACAGGCTGCATTTTCCTTAGCTGCCCGGTACCGGTGATATTAATGCCACAGCGCGGGTAGGTGGGTGGATAGAGTTGATTTCTCTCTACCGAGGGATTCTCTTCATCGTGCCCTTTGCTGCTACATATTGTAGTCATCAAAGAGGAGGAGTTATATCCTGAAAGCTTAACTTCTGGAGAGTTTGCTGTATATGAATAAAGGACTTTTCTTAAGAATTCCAAGAGCACCTCTGCATCATATCAGCAGGATTTGGCGCACTACCGCACACAGACCAAAACCAGCCCACGGGCTGTTTCAGTCAAGTTTTATCAGAACACCGCCACTCACTTACTTACGTAAGATCTAAGGCCACTTTTGTCCTACAAAAGCAGAATCAAGTAGTTACCACAGAGACCCACACAGCCCACAAAGACTCAAGTATTTATTATATGGCCCTTCATAGAAGAAAAATAATGTACAAAAAAAGCTGTGCTAGTAGGTTAAAAGTAACAACAACTTAGGGGCACCTGGGCGGCCTAGTTCATTAGCGTTGGACTCTTGATAAGTCAGCTCAGGTCATGATCTCAAGGTCATGAGATGAAGCCCATCCTCGGTCTCACTGCTGAGCGGAGGCGGGTCTGCTTGAAGATTCTCTCCCTCTGCCCCTCTCCCAACACATGCTCATGCTCGCTTTCTCTCTCTCTCTAAAATGGATAAATAAATCTTTAAAAAAATTTAAAAACAACTTAATAGTCCAATAAATTAGAGACACAAAATTCAACAGTTTCTTTTATTTTAATGGCAAAACTTCTCTGAGCACTGATTCCTATTATGTATTATATGCATTCCTATTACGTACTGCCAATTTTCAAATCATTTCCCTGAGTTCCCAAAATGTTTTTGACACAGGAATCTTTTTTAATGGATTGTTATCTCAGGACCAGTTATCTGAGGATCGCCAGTTTGGCAAATGCTGCTTTAGAACACCTCAAGAAATACTTTTTAACCGAATTGCATTTTTTCCTTTAAAGTGTTGCCCTCATCTGGTAATATCTAACTCTCTGCAAATTCACTTATTATTCTCATGATTTTCTCTGATACCATTAAGCCACTTAGCCAACTGCCCTGGCCCATGATAAAAGGGCCACTTATGCTTCCTTGAGGTAGAACTTATAGCATACCTTGTGTTATAAACAAGTTAGGTGGTAATTATTTGAGTGATGTAGATAATTAATATCAAAACAGCTGCAAATGTACTTGAGGAGAGAATCTGTGCTCTAGGATTTAAATTACTTAATCTAATTTAAATGGATCCAGAAATACCAGGCTTTGGGTACATTAATATGATTGATTACACAATTATAAACCCCATTAGATGTAGATACTACCTGCTATATTTTCTTACAGTTCTTAAATTACTGCTTTCCTCAACCTCAAATGCTTCCCTTAGAAAAGAGAATCGGCCTCACTTACACCCCTTTAAATAAACTGATCCTTCAACTTGAGTTAACATGTTGATGACAAAAAATGAAGCTAAATTACCAAAATATGTATTATTTTTCCCAGAGGCTTAGAAGTGTGCACAAATTATTTAGTGATTCCTTTCATTTAATCTAACAGGGGATACAGAAATAATTATAGATCAGCTGACACACAAGTGTGCCAAAGAGACTCCCTATCTACTATACATATGTGCATATGCACAAATACAAACACATCAATTTATGTTATCAGTAATTCCTCAATAAGAAACTATTTACATTGCAAGTCTTTGAATGGTCTGAAATATACAATTTGTTGTGAACTTACCTTGAACTATAAATAGCAAGAAAGTTTAGGACCCGAAATTTGTCTCTTTTCAATTATTAGTTTCATGCTTCTATGCACTCATCAACAAAATGGAATCATAATTTAAAAAACAAATTATGTTCCTTTGCATGAAAATTTTATCTGAAATATATTGTTCCATAGGAATTTAAATAGGCTTATATGAGAAATTAAGCTACTGTTGGAAATATAAAGCCTCACGTGCATTGAGATATACTTAATATAGACATCTTACGTATACAAAGAAGTACTGTTGGCACTTTTACAACTTGAGTAGATTTTTAAAAATTGCAGTCATAATTGCTGACAAGGGAAAATTATTTCAACTCTTCATTTTCAAAATATTGTAAATCTATCTACAAAACTGTTTTGTGTCACATTTATAGTTATATTATAAATATAACATTGTAAAATTATTCTTTACTATTTTAAAATATGAGGTAGCAAATATTGATGGAGTGCCTACTATGTCATAGAATTGTAATAAATGCTATAAATATACTGGTGGATGAAAGAAACAGGTTCTTTCTCTGGAGTCTACATTCTAAAATGTAGAAATTTAAATTCGTTTTAAATTCTAAAAACGAATTTACAAAATAGGCAGACATATATATATATGTATATATATATATATACACAAAATACATATTTTTTCATAAAATATAGATACACACTATATTTTTTCATAAAATATATATGCACTATAATTCTAAAAATGAATTTAAAAATAGGCAGATATATATATATACAAAATACATATTTTTTCATAAAATATAGATACACACTATATTCTTCATAAAATATATATGTACTATATTTTCATAAAAATACATACATACTATTTTTTTATAAAATGCAAATTACAATTATGTATTTCTTCTTTGAAAGTATTTGTTTTTCTGAAATATAATGTTCCACTTTTAACTGAGCTGCTTAAATAAAAACTTCAGTCACTACTACCTCAACTTAAAAGACATTATTCTGTGCCTATTTCCATAAGCTTCTACTTCTAATTTTATTTCTTTGGATTTAAAATAGTTTTAGACCACTAAAATGTATTTCTCCTTGCTTCCACTGAAGCGACTGTTAGCCAAATTTTATCTTAATTTCTGTTTTGTTACTCCAAAATTCCAAAAACCATTTCTTCTGCAATCAAAGCACAAGCCTCACTTCAGAAACACATAAAAGAAAATTGATTTTCATCCTGAAAATGTCAAACTTCTGGCTATAATACTCAGCTATGATTTTCTGAAACAGCAAAGTTCAAAAAGGGCCATCGACCTGGTGGCCCTTTGACACATGATGATGGATGCAACGTGTCTCCTGCTTTACTGCTAGAACGTCCTCCCCAAGCAGGAGACGATCAATGAAGAATAATACATTTAAACTGGGGAGAAGGTTTGCTTGTTTTAATGTATTAAAAGAGGAAGATCCTGGCATTTCTCTTGTCTGGGGAGAGACTTTACATACTCTGTGATTAACTCTTTTCTCTCTCTTCTGGCTTAGAGGAGTTTCTTTATGTATCTAATGAACTTAAGGTGAGAGATGTAACAGGTCGCTCTTCTTCAAAGGAAAAGAAAAGATATTATAAAAAGGATACAATTTTAAGAAAAGTGTAACCACTACTCACCCTGGTGTCTTGTCTTTCTGTCAACCACGGGTTGTGGCAACTTCAACTGTTTCTAGTAAGGGATGATATTTCCATTTTCCTATAGAATAAAGTTACTGATCAATATCCCATCAAAAACAAAGGCTCTATTCAAGCGCAGAACACAAGAACAATTCATTTTCTTGTTATACTCATGTTTGCAAGGAATTAATGCATATTCTGAGGAGTAAGTCTTACAATTAAAGTTTTGAAAGAAGCATGCTTCTGGCTTAAAACTTAACTGTACGAACGTGTGCCATCATATACCCTCCACGTTATATTCTTTACTCAAGAAAGAGAAAATCACTTTCACGTGCAAATGTTTATGCCATTTTACCAGAATCCTAACAAGGAAGCATAGTGTAAATTCTCCTTCAATGATATTTTTAAAATATGGTGTTTTATAATATGGTAAATAGATTGAAGACAAATAAGGACAAGTGTATAGACGAAGGCTACTTTTGAGCCTACACCAAATTTAACTTCCAGAATGATATACCACATCCTTATTATCTTTGGCTCACAAATCATGCATCTCTGCTTTTCCAGAGGAGAAATGGGTAATTTTAGGATACTGTAAATGTAAAATCTCAAGACATTTTAGGTACTGCTATTATCCCCATTGGGTTTTAATCTTCCTCACAGTTACAGAGCATGTCTTAATTATTCATCACTCTTATCCACAGCTGATACTGTATTGAGTGTGTACGTATCAGGAAATAGGCACAGAAATAGATGAAAATAGCTATAGTTTGCTTCAAACTTTTGAAAATGTTTTCTTGAAACTCCCTAGACTCTGAGGCTAAAGGACACACTTAATTTATGGAAAAAATACTTGTTTCTCACAACCAAACTTTGTGAACTACTGAATAAGTGGAAACAAATGCACAAAAAATTTAAATAGTGCTTCTAAAATTATTTACATTTAATAGTAGCAAGTAAATACTGTCATGAGAAAGGCGAGAACTATAAAACTCTGGGACATACCATTGAAATTTGATAATCGTGTGTTTTATGAATATATAAAAAATTTCTGTTCAACTTAAAAATTAAGAAATGCACAAAAGTCAACTTTTATATCTCTTTAAGGATTAAGAAATATCTGACTTTAAGGACAAATAAATAGGGGAGTTTTTAAATTTAAAAAAAAATGAGCAGCATATTCATCTCTTTTTTCACAATTAAATGAGCTTAACATCCATATTTGAAATATATCATTGAATATGGATGGGGTTTGACAGGATCTTCGCCACCCTCCATGCCCACTCTGCCTTCTTGGTGGCATCTGGGGCGTTTTTGTACAACTCTAAGGCTCTACAGAACACAGTTTGCAAACTCTTGACATAGATGGGTCCCTCACATACTTTAAGAAGAGCTATTAAAAAGAATATTGCATGGACTGAATAAAATTGAGTTTCTCAGTTGATTTGATCAACAATAGCCATAATAAGAGGACAGTTATTACAGTGAACTCCTAACTCTTGTTGGGCTCTGAGTATAGCTTCCTTGGAATACTTCCTTTGAACCAGAAATACCTAGATTTTCCCTAGGACTTTCCTATGTTTCTGCATAGTTGCTGAACCCTCAATTAGTCCCATTTTAAATAAACCGTTTTTCTTTCTGTTTTTTTCTTTAAAGATTTTACTTATTTGAGAGAGAGAGAGCATGCATGAGAGAACACAAGCGGGGAGGGGTTGGGGCAGAGAGAGAGGGAGAAGCAGACTCCCCACTGAGCAGGGAGCCCGATGCAGGACTCAATCCCAGGATCCCAAGATCACAACCCAAGCTGACGGCAGATGCTTAACCAACTGAGTCACCCAGGTGCCCCAGACAAACCGTTTATACTATACTTGGAGTCTATTTGATAACACAGTGGAATCGCTCACCATGGTTTCTGAGTAATGGTTACACAAATCATAAAATATAGCAGAAATTCTAGAAGATTTATAGTATTTAAGGCCTCCAGAGTAAGGAAATAGAAGATGAATGAAACATAAGTTTATGTAATTTTATTATATGTAAAATCTAATTATGTAAAAAAATTAATTTCATGTGAATGTGTGTAGATTTAATCATCATATTTCTGAAGACCAAATATTTACTTAAATTTTTACTTTTGTAACACTTATATCACCAGTCCTACATTTGAGGAGTTATAAATCTAGAGCCTAACAAGATGGTCCTGGCACAAAAACAAACACATAGATCAATAGACATTATAGAGCCCAGATATAAACCCACACCTACATGGTCAATTAATCTAGGACAAAGGAGGCAAAAATATACAATGGGAGAAGACAGTCTTCAACAAGTAACATTGGGAAAACTGGACATAGACATGCAAAAGAATGAAAATGAGCCACTTTCTTACACCACGCACAAAAATAAACTCAAAATGGATTAAAGATCCAAATCTGAGACCTGAAACCATAAAACTCCTAGAAGAAAACATAGGCAGTAATAATTTCTTTGACATCAGCCATAGAAACATAGTTTGAGATAGGTTGCCTCAGGCAAGGAAGACAGAAGCAAAAATAAACTATTGGGACTCCATCAAAATAAGAAGTTTCTGCACAGTGAAGGAACAATCAACAAAATGAAAAGACAACCTACTGAATGGGAGAAGATACTTGTAAATGACATACCCGATAAAGGGTTAGTATCCAAATATATAAGGAATTTCTACAACTTAACACCAAAAAATAATCTGATTAAAAAATAGGCAGAGAGGCTAAATAGACATTTTTTTTTCCCCAAAGAAGACATACAGATGGCAAACAGAAACATGAAAGATGCTCAACATCATTCATCATCAGGGAAATGCAAATTAAAACCACAATGAAATAGCACCTCACACCTGTCAGAATGGCTAGAATCAACAACACGAGGTTGGGTGAGGATGCAGAGAAAATGGAACCCTCCTGCAGTGTTGTTGGGAATGTAAAGTACCGTAGCCACTCTGGAAAACAGTATGGAGGTTTGGAATTAAAAAACAGAACTACCCTAGGATCCAGTAATTCCACTAGTGGGTATTTACGCAAAGAACAAAAACACTATATGAACTCTTGTATTTATTGAGCCTTATTTATAATAGCCAAGATACGGAAACAACCCATGCGTCCATCAACATAGGAATGGATAAGGAAGATATGGAAGTATATACAATGGAATATTATTCAGCTATTGAAAAATTAGATCTTGCTGTTTGTGACAACATGGATGGACCTAGAGGGTATTACGGTAAGTAATAAGAGTGAGTCGGTCAGAGAAAGACAAATACATATGATTCCACTTATGCGTGGAATCTAAAACATAAAAGAAATAAACACAAAGCAAAAGTAGACCATAAATGCAGAGAACCGATGGTCGTCCGAGGAGAGGTGGGTGGGGGATGGGCAAAATGTGTGAAGGGGATTTTGGGAGGTACAGTCTTCCAGTTATGAAAGGAATGGGGCACAGGATAAAACGGGCGGCACAGGGAATATCATCAATAATACTATAACAGCGTCACGTGAGGACAGATGGTCAATACACTTGTGGTGAAAGGGCAGAGAAGTGGAATCGCAATGTTGTACACCTGAAACTAATGTCCATTGTGGGTCAGCTATACTTCAGTTAAAAAATAATAATGAAAAGGAATCAGAAGTCATCCCTAGAGTATATGATTTCAGTAAATATTTTGTACATTTTCAAAAATTGGGAGGTAGGATAAAGGTAACATCAGGTTAGTTCCAAGTCCTGAAGTATTTCATTTTCTGTGAATGTCAACACTTAAAACTATTTTCCTAGATTGATACTTCAACAGCACCCCCTCTAGAGTTCTGTGTCGTACCAAGAGTAAACCCAAGATTTCCTACCTGCTTCGGACTGCCCCAATAGTACATGGACTAGATAGAAAAAGCAAAGATTCTATTTCTTTACAGAATACAACCCCACACAGCATTTTGGAAACATTTTACCTGATGAACGCAAACAAGGGCTAGAATCAATGCCCAGGAAACGAGTGTGTGTTTTAGAGAGTCTTGTTCATGATTGGCCTCTAGGACGTAGTAGTATAGCATTGAATCAATAAGATACGCTGTTCAGCTCTTAGCAGGGTCACCAAATACAAGTGTCTACAAGTGTAGACAGATTTACGGTGTGATCTAATTGAACGACTGCTTCACCTATGACAATACCTGAATAATGAAGTGTTTGGGTATTTATTAAAGTCAAAGACTGCTCATTTCAAAAACAAACAAACAAACAAACCAAATTTTAGTCCTGAAAACATCATCTACAAAAGGGCAATGCTTTGAATTTTGAAACTAATGTAAACATAAGAGAAATATAAATGGATAAAAACATGAAATTATACGGTGTTTTGCCATATAAGAATGGATGTATGTGTGTGTATGACGGACTGCTAATTACCAGAGGTAATTCTTTATTAAAACAAACAAACAAAACGCTCAGGGGTGAAGCAAAAAGACTAGAAAAGATTCATATAATTAACTAACTAAAAAAGATTCATATATAACTGACTGTTATATCAAATACTTAAAAGTATTTAAGGGTAAGCAAAAATAATATGAATTCGGTAATACTTAGATTTACTTTGTGGCGTAAATACTCTTACCAGCCATCAGTAGACATGAAATTGTACAAAAGTCAAATCACACAGTTGTTCGATTAGGCATCGAGGGAAGGAGGTAGCCCTGGCTAAAACAACAATGCACTCTATGCACTGGGACCAAAAAGTTAAAATTTACTGTTTCTCCATCTACCATTTGTCATCCAGCATGCCTCCATTCAAGATGGGATCTCAAATTCCTACCAGCTCCCATGCTGTCCTCTCCTTTTTCTTATCACCACCCCAACAAAGTCATTCACCTTTTGTAAATCTGCATATTTTAAGCCCTGATGGAGTAAGGCAGAGGGATAGGTGGAGAGGCAATATTTTAAGTAAAAGAGCAGGGTGTCAACCCACTTTGCTATTTGGCCTTTGACAAAGTTCTTTGCCTACCTACCGTCTAATTTACTAGTTCATGAAGTCGGTATGTTGGAGCCAATGAATTCTAAAATGTTTTGCAGATCTGCGATTCAAGACCATGAAATTTTAAATCAGAAGTAGACACTGGCTTCAACTCAAGAATTAATAGCAGTCAACTGGTGATGGGTTTTGATGTGATTGAGGATTTGATTGCTGATATGGGAGAGAATGCTGCATTCAGGACTTAAAACGTCTGAGTAGTGGTGATCTGTGTCACACAATTGTCACATCTATGGTAGATGTGACTGGAAAGGAAAAGAAAGAAAATGATAAAGAACCTTTTAGTGGCAGAAAGGACCTTCTTGAATCCAAGGGATAAGAGTCATTTAGAAAGAGAACTATTTTGAATATTACACTTCAAACCTTTTAGAGAAGATAACATGAAGTCTACCCAGTCGTCAAGGAATGCATTTTGTGATCACTTACCTTCTAAAAAATTGAGAGTCTCAAAAAAAAAAGTCTAAACAACCAAAATATTGCTTTTGTTTCTTTAAAAGCCCTTAGAAAACTGATTTTCAGAGACATAAAGATTATAAAATATACACCTCCAATATATATGTCAATATATTCAATGAAGGATAAGTTTATATTTCTGAAAAAAATACCAGTATAAAATGGAGAACTTTAATTGACTAAAATAGTACTTTGTTATAAAAAGAAATAAGCCACTAATAATTATTTATCAGTGTCATTTCTTAAACCTAAGTACTCATCTACTCAAAATATCGTGATTATTTTTCTTTTCAAAGTAAGGGTATAAAAGTGTTCAAATGAACATGGGTTTTGATGTAATAGTTTTAACTTAGTCAAAGAGAGGCACAGTAACCCAGAAACAGCTGCTAGGTGAACAGCATTTTTGGGGGACCAAAGTGATTAATATATGACTTTGCAGAATGCTTAGAGACTATTTTGCATAACAAGATGCTCAATGAATGGCCACTTCAGAGCATTTGGATATTATAAATCATTATAATGCCAGTTTGAAATCTGAAGGCCTTCTAAGACTCAGCATGCTACAATAACTCCATGAAATTATTTTCGGCATAGTTCAAGAGCATGCCTCTCGTCATTACTTTCTCCTGCTGAGAGAGCTCACACGGAACACAATTCTGTAAATTATGTTTCACAGAATATGTGCGGTATCATTAAAATGTAACAAAAAATTTGAAGGTGCAAAAAGGCGCGATGGAGCCTACATGCATTAAAATAAAGGCGGGATTTAAATATATGTAATATTAAAAGGACTTCTTTTAGATTGTCTTTGCTTGAGAAAGCTTTCATTAGAAACGGCATTGTTCTCTGCAAGTTGGAAAGAGTTTCACAAGTTCTAAAAGCCTTTTCAATACACAGATCTACAAAAAAGATATCTTATGCAAATTTAGGCAACAGTCAGTCCAGGAAATCATATCTGAGAGACCCATAACCAATGTTCTCATTCAGAATCCAGTGCATGCTTTCTCATACAAGCAGTCATAGAGCTACATTTGACAAATGCTGGGAAAATGTGTGAATTCTGTAGATAATTGATTATGCTTCATCATGGGTGATACAAAGCACCATGGAATCCATAGCTGTATTTTTAGTGCTTTTCTTTACCTCCGGTAACCCATCGAATCTCTATCTAAACTGGCAAAGCCCCAGTAAGACATCAGGGGACTGTATGATGTTAGTGGGGAAGGGGACAAAACGGGAATGAGTTTCCTTCTGTGGTAGAAAGACCACATGTGTTCGCAGGCGTATGTAAAGGGATGTGCGGCAAGCAGACTGTGCAGATGGTCACCTTTCTTTTTTTTTTTTTTTTTTAAGATTTTATTTATTTATTTGAGAGAGAGAGCATGAGAGGGAGCATGAGAGGGAAGAGGGTCAGAGGGAGAAGCAGACTCCCTGCTGAGCAGGGAGCCTGATGTGGGACTCGATCCCGGGACTCCAGGATCATGACCTGAGCCGAAGGCAGTCGCTTAACCAACTGAGCCACCCAGGCGCCCCAGATGGTCACCTTTCTTAAAGGGTTGTGGTACTCTGCATACCAGCAGCCTTCTTAGATTGATCTAGTCTCCCAGAAAAGCACAACTGGGTTAATTAAACAAGGAGGTTGTTAATTACACTGAGGCTGAGGTGGTTCAAGGCAGCCCATGGAGTGAACCCCGAGTCTGAACCCATAAAGGCCTCCAGGTTACAGAATCACAATGCTAAGGACCACCAATCACAAAAGAGCCAACCTGGCTATAACCGAGAGCCAGTCGATAGTTCCCTTACTTTGTGTGTGACTTTTTTCCATAAGACTCTCTGTTTCAAGCTCCCATCAGTGGAGCCTCCAAACCATTTCAATCTGGTGCTGCCCTGTGCGAATCAATAAATGCTCAAATAAGCACAATCTGTTGAATATGCCTCAGTTTATCTTTTAACGGAAGCTCAAGGACATTTTGTAATTTGTATTTTTTAAATACAAATGCAGTTGAAGGTTTAATGAGCTGGATCTTCTTAAAAGTGCCAATTTCATCAAGCTGTTCATTGCTCTAATCCAGTATGTAACTTGTTTATAGGCTGACTACACACACACACACACACACACACACACACACACACACACACACATATGTTATTTATTTTTTATACATTTCTTTTCTCAGTTTGTGGCATCCTTTAAAGGGAGGCAGAATACGCCACCCGAAACTATGCCACTTTGTTATAAGGATTCTTTTGAGCTATAGGCACTTAGAAAAACTGCAAATATGAGAAAAACACTCTAACCTTCCTTTTCTTAGAAGCAGGAGATGAAACGTCCGTGTGACAGGTACCCTCCCGGCCCCAGAAGGAAAGCAACATTCTTACCATGGACAAAAGGGAGAAGTGAAGGCTGAGAGACTTCCACAGCAGCCGACCTTGTTAAAACAATTCCGTTTCCCTCAGCCTCTCCTCCTGACCCAGTTACTTCTCCACACCTGCCTCTTTATTCAACCCACTCCTATAGCAGGTAGGTTTCAACATTTCTCTGCACCTTTACTTCTTAGGAGGGCTATCATGTCGTATAAAACTCATATAAATGTGTATGATTTTCTCCTGGTAAACTGTTTTATGTCAGTCTGATTCCCCAGCCCGGCTGAAGAATCCTAAAAGGGTAAATGCAAAACTCTGCCCTCCCTACACCTTCATCTTGTAACATTGGACATAGACGTTAAATAATTATACACTAAAAATATCTCATTTTCCCCTTGTATTTATTTTTCTTCCTTTAAATTGAAAACTTCTTTTTAGCACAGAAATTTGACGCTTACTTCTATTTATTTTTATATTACAAAATCTGCACCAAATTGATTTTGATGTAATGACTGTTAATGGGTCCCGAAATGAATTATTACCTTCAAAACTTTACTATTTCACACTTGGCACTACATTTTGTCAACCCATCCTGGAAACCAAAACATCCATATTAAAGACAAATATTTTCATCTTTGTTACAAAAATAGAATTGTATTCTCAAATCCTGGTTAATGGAATGTTACTGTATAATTATTATTGAGCACCAAGACAGGTAATCTATTTTAAAATTGATATTTAATTATTTGACTGTATTGTTTTAAGATTTTATTTATTTACTTGAAGAGAGAGAAACAGCCTGAGCAGGGGGTAAGGCAGAGGAAGAAGCAGGCTCTCCACTGAGCAGGGAGCCCAAGGCAGGACTCGATCCCAGGACCCCGGGATCATGACCTGAGCTGAAGGCAGATGCTTAACTGACTGAGCCACCCTGGTGCCTCTGATTATTTTTATTTTCAGAAGGTACATTTTGGTTTGGAATTTATATGCGAAACCGTTTTATATGCCACCCATTTGGAATTAAGTTCTTCCAGTCAAAATTCTTGAAACATCTCCACCTGAGCTAAGATATGTGGAAGACAGAAAGAATAGTGGACACAGATCCCTGTTCTTGGAGAGGGTCCATCTAGGAGACCAGCAGGCTCTGGTCCTCACAGGACTATAACTTAGGGAACACTGTGATAAATCACCAGAATACCATGCACCCCTGAAGAAGACATGTGGACAGGCACGAGGTCGGGAAGAAGTCAGGAGAAGGCTTCAGAGTGTGCCGGGAGTTTGGACAGTACCTGAGCAGACGATGAGATTCACCAGAGAAGGGCAACGTGAAGAGAGAAGAAGTCAGCACCAACAAATACCAAAGCCAGGGCGCCTGGGTGGCTCAGATGGTTAAGCGTCTGCCTTCGGCTCAGGTCGTGATCCCAGGGTCCTGGGATCGAGTCCTGCATCGGGCTCCCTGCTCCTTGGGAGCCTGCTTCTCCCTCTGCTTCTCTCTCTCTCTCCCTCTCTCTCTCTGTCTCTCATGAATAAATAAATAAAATCTTAAAAAAAAAAAACAAAAACAAATACCAAAGCCAGAAAAGAAGATGCCTGTGTGATGATTTTCAGGCTTTCTGTACAATTGCACAGGCTGTGGAGGGTGGGGGACAGATCCTCAAGGCCCACCTGCAACGCTAATCACCCAGGCTGTGTACCTTTGAGGCGGGAGATTTTCATGTGATTGTTTCTAATAAGAGATGCATCCATTTGTACTTTGGAAAATTAAGCTACTGGCACAAAGATCCCTTGAAATGGGGGAGAATGGTTAGGAGGCAGTTGCATTCCTGCACCCATTTATTCACCTGTTCCTGCGGCCAGCAGTGACTCGTGACGGGCCTGCTGTGAGCCAGGTGTTGGCTGAGCCCCGCAACCACAGAGAACATACAGGGCGCAACTCGGGTAAGGTTAGCCTGTCGCGAGTGGTGTGTGAAGCTTTCTAACTTGACAAAACACACACACACAGAAAGCACAAGATAACAGATTGTGAGATCTGGTGCACGTTTATATAATGGTCTTCACGGCAAAAACATCATGGAAATCAGTCAAATGCCATGCTGCAAAAAATACACCTCACCTTTTAGCCCCCAGGTTAACTTCCCCATAATACAGAAAAAAAAAAAATATATATATATATAAAATCCCTGTAGATACCTAAGATTAATTCCCTCATGAACAAATGGGCAAATGACACAAGTCGATCTCACCCTGTCTTACAGGGTTGATAAGATGCCCAAGTCTAACCTTTCCAGGTACACTTCTAAAAACTCTTAAATTTTAGTCTTCAGTAAACACTCATATATCAGTTATTCTATAACAGGTTTGTGTCAGCCCGTGGAAAACTTTTTGTTGCTTGGCTGCAAATGGCATATTGTGTAACTCTTCTTGAGTACTTATATTCTAGTGTGGGGGAGGGAACACACTCATAAAAAAATAAAGAAAAACATTTATAAACTTTGAAGGAAACTGGCTTTGAAGAGATTATGCCAGGGCCTAAAATAGAGACTCAGATTAGGAACAAACCAGGATTTATTTCATATTGTGTGTCAAGATGGAGTGCTCTGGCGAGGTGATGTTTATTTTTTTTTTATTTTTTTATTTTTTAAAGATTTTATTTATTTATTTGAGAGAGAGAATGAGATAGAGCATGAGAGGGGGGAGGGTCAGAGGGAGAAGCAGACTCGCTGCTGAGCAGGGAGCCCAATGCGGGACTTGATCCCGGGACTCCAGGATCATGACCCGAGCCAAAGGCAGTCGCTTAACCAACGGAGCCACCCAGGTGCCCCGAGGTGATGTTTAAACTGAAGCCTAAAATAAGTGAAGAGAGGCACCTGGGTGGCTCAGTTAAGCGACCGACTCTTGGTTTTGGCTCAGGTCATGATCTCAGGGTCGTGGGTTCGAGTCTGACATCGGGCTCTGCACAGACTCTGCTTGAGATTCTCTCTCTCTCTCTGCTGCTCCTACCTGGCTCGTGTGCATGCTCTCTTGCTCTTTCTCTCTAACATAAATAAATTTTTAAAAAAATAAAATAAGACATGTGAAGATGACAGAAGTTTGGGAGAAAGACCATTTCAGATAGCAAGAATAAGACAAGTTAAAGCGGGCGCCTGGGTGGCTCAGTTGGTTAAGCAACTGCCTTCGGCTCAGGTCATGATCCTGGAGTCCCGGGATCGAGTCCCACATCGGGCTCCCTGCTCAGCAGGGAGTCTGCTTCTCCCTCTGACCCTCTGACCCTCTTCCCTCTCGTGCTCTCTGTCTCTCATTCTCTCTCTCAAATAAATAAATAAAATCTTTAAAAAAAAAAAGACAAGTTAAAGCTGTGCTGGGAAGAAAAGTAAATAGTCTGAAATTCTATGACTTATGATTCATTGAGTTTGGGTAAGAACATTTTTTTTGTTTGCTTGTATTTTTAAGTCTAAAAGTTTAAAATCATTTAAAAAGAATGGTTTTGGCGTGCCTGGGAGGCTCAGTCGTTAAGTGTCTGCCTTGTCTGCCTTCGGCTCAGGTCATGATCCCAGAGTCCTGGGATCAAGTCCCGCATCGGGCTCCCTGCTCAGCAGGGAGTCTGATTCTCCCTCTCCCGCTCCCCCTGCTTGTGTTCCCTCTCTCGCTGTCTCTGTGTCAAAAAAATAAATAAATAAAATCTCAAAAAAAAAAAAAGAATGGTTTCAAAGAAAGTTTTACTTCATAGGTTATTTTTGTAGTGATAGTCCCTGAATAGATAAACCTGATAAGGCAAGTAACAAAACAAAAACAGTAATAGATATAACACAAAAGACATTTTTCTATTTTAATTACTTTAGTTCCTAAGTGGTATTTTATATTATTTTGTAGTATTTAAGATAGGAATATTTGACAATATTGGGTTAACCAAGGTGTTTAGCTTTGATCATTAAATGTGCTTTCCAAAGTAATTGACTGAGTTCCATTCAAACTGTTTAATTTGCACTCTTATTAAAACACATTAATTGATTATTTTTAATTTATGGTGATACTGCTTTACGTCTGTTTCTGCAATAGGACAAAAGGGGCACCTTGAACTGTGCATCTGTGTGCATCCAAGTCCTTGTTCACAAGAACTTGATCATTGCCCTTTGTCGCAGGTTAGTTTTTAAGAAGTATTTTTAATTGATTGACAGTAATTATCTGAGAGTACTAATAATTAAAAAGTGGAAACATTTAGGGTACAGTGCTAAAATTTGAGGAGCCTACATCAGTCCAAATGCTTTTTGCATATAAATGCATATGGGGCATTCTAATTTTTTCCATAATCTATTTCCCATTGAACTATTTAAGGAGAGGGATGCATGACATTTAGCTTAAAAATGGTTTAGGGGTGCCTGGCTGGCTCAGTCAGTAGAGCAGGTGACTCCTGATCTGAGGGTCATCAGTTCAAGCCCCATGTTGGGTGTGGAGCCTACTTAAAAAAAAAAAAGGTTTAAAAATGTTTTGAAGGTGAATATTCTTCTGAAGTCTTTTTTCTTATGAAAGAAAAAAATGTTTATTAAATAGGTATCTAAGTAGTAGTCTATCATTTACAAATTACAATAAAACTTTTTGAATATAGTGTTATTAAATGTATATACTTTGTCTGCCCACCTCACTGGACTTTAGTCTACTATGATTTCTCCTTCATTGGCAGCCCTGTCCTTCCCTTCAGAGTTCTTTTGTGATTGAGGGGAAGGTGCAGAGTTTGGGGGTGACAAAGTGGATCTTAGGGGCACATAACAAAATCTGGCAAAAAAAAAAAACAGCTTTGGCACTGTGGGCTTCAAATGATTTTCTAGCATGGAGATACCTATTGCATATTTAGGCTCCAAGGAAGTATATTAGAAAATTAGTGACCCTGCCACATGAGATATTTTATTTCTATATATTTAAAAACCGAACAAAATGATACCAGTAACAAGCAAGTACAAAAAATCAACCTGACTTCAGGTGCAAAACTACGTTTTTATGTCCTATATCTCTTTACCTACCATTAAGATACATGCCTACTCTGACCACCTAAATGCACACACAGACACACATATGCTTGTACATGCACACAATGTAACACAGTGGCCAATAACATACAACCTGGGATAAATCTTGCCTGTGCCCCCAAATAGTTGTAAACTCAGGCAAGTTATTTAACCTGTTTTCACTTCCCTTATCCATAAGCAGATATGTGAAGCACATCCTGCCTTGTGCTCTTGGAGAAGTAAATGAATTGACGTGTAAGTCACCTAGAACAGTGCCATAGATAGTAATCTCGAAGTCCCATTACTACTGCTACTATTTTAATACATAGCAGTAGAAAGTCTGTGGCAAGAAGACAGGAGAAAATTGGGGTTTTCCTGGGAGGAATGAAAAGATTTAGATTTTGTGGAAATGAACTGTGCCCAGCAATTTGGGAAATCATTCGGCAAGATGGTGACCCAACAGACAAGCAAGTGAGAAAGTGACTAAGGATCATCTGACTGTGGGGAGTACCGTGGTGAGTCGCTGGGCCAGGAACCCCCCCATTACCAGGAGCAGGTGTCTTGAGGGTGTCTGTGGCCTCTCTACCAGCTGTCAGCTTGAGAAGGGAAGCAGTGGACCTGGCAGGCCTCTAGGAGGAGGGGGCGGGCGGTGGGAGGCAGTCCTGCAGGGCCACACAGTGGCTCAGAAGGGGCAGCATCACCCCAGGAACCAGAGAGGGCCCAGAGGAGGCATGGGAGGACCATGAACCCCCCAGGACCCTTAGAACAAGACAACACCCCACTGCAGTCCTATGACCACTGCCTAGGCTCCGGGATGATTGTGCTCCAGCTTGCCTGTTTCCCAGCCCAGCAGGCACCATGGAGATAGCACGGCAGCCTGAGGTCGGGGTGCCAGGCCCTCCCCAGCCAGAGGCTCTGAACCTAGATTCTCAGCTGCCTACTCTGGGACGAGCCTCCAGAGCCAGGCTGGGGTCATTTTCCCAAATGCCATACCCCACTGGGCCTTCAGCAGATTTGTGAGCCTAATCTGAGAAAGGCAGTATTGGATCTGGCCGACTAACCAGGGTTGGAGACCAGTGTAACTACAGGTAAAATCCAGAGTTGAGCTCTTGCACAGAAAAGAAGGCAGCTGGTGCAGCTGGGTGAGCAGTGCTGGGCTCTGCCCCTTCCTGGCTGATACTCTGGGCCTGTCACTTCCCCTCGGCCTCCTTGGTCGACTCCGCTGAAACTGAAGTCTCGTGCGGGAGAGGGAGCAGGATCTGGGGACTGCTCAGGCAGGACAGCCCCTCCACCACCCCACACAGGGCCTGCCAGCTGCAGCCTCGCCCAGCACTTGAGCAGGCTCAGGAACCGGGCCTCTGTCAGGCTGCACCTGCAGGTGGGGAGGCCGTCTCTCCTGGTACCCTCCTCAAAGTACCACATCCATATTCTCATCTGATTTCCAAGTGCATTATGAGATACAGACTTACTATGTGTTTGTATTATTATTTTACAGTATATTATTATTATATTGCACATTGTATCATTATCATTGTTTCTAGTAAAGCCACTTATCTAATGTCAAAATCTTTTAAGTTATAGAATTAGTATTAGAAACCTATTCTTCCCAATCTGAACATAGGTACATCCTGCATTACACCATTTGTTTTTCTGAATGTCCCTTTTCAGAAATATTGATACAGGATCCTGTAACATCTTAATCATCACATTGTTACTGTCCCTTCAAATATTTGACAATATTTCTGAAAAGGGACATTCAACACTACATCAAAAACTAATGATGTAATGTATGGTGATTAACATAACATAATAAAATTTTAAAAATGCAAAAAATGATACAGGATAAAAATTGCATTAGGTATTTCCAAATCATTATATGCACTGTAAGTTATCACTGATGAAATCAGAAATCTGAGACCAATTACAAAATAACCCTAAAACACGTATACAATATGGCCTTTAGAGATTTTATTTATTTATTTATTTATTTACTTACTTATTTATTTATTTGAGACAGAGGAAGAGAGACGGAGCATGAGCGGGAGGGGCAGAGGGAGAGGGAGAGAATCCCAAACAGACTCTGCACTGACTGTGGAGCCTGATGCAGGGCTCAATCTCACGGCCCTGAGATCATGACCTGAGTTGATACCAAGAGTCGGATGCTTCACTGACTGAACCACCCAGGCGCCCCAACAATGTAACTTTTAAAACAAAGTACAAGGAACACCTAATAAAATAAATAAAGGAAGTAACTCAAAAGCTAAAACAAAAACCAAATCTTTACATAACAACAAGAGCAAAACCTAAGTTTGTATTTTTCTTTTCTAATTGGAAAAAAAAATGTGATCTATAGTATCAGATGCATGGCTGCGGTATCATCGGTTTTCTAAGGAAGTTTATTATCATTATGTCTGGGAAGACCTCACTTTCTGTTTGTCCTGGACTATTCTAGTTTACCCCTAGTTTCTTGCATCACTTCCATCAGGACTTTGTTCCAGATTCTCCATTTTTAACAAAATGCCACTCTTAGTACTTAGACAAAAACAAGTCAGGATTATTTTGGTAGATCCTCACTTTTGGTTATAGAAGCTAAAAGGCACATCTCTCTTTGCCTGATCCTGTCTTTCCAGAACAAGGTAATTCCAACCGGTATTGCACTCCCAGCCCCTATGCCCTCCTGTGCTAGAAGGAAGTCCTCAAAGCTGTTGTCCATGGCCCCCACGTGGTCCAGCAGCCAGCTGAGGCACAGGTGGTGGCTGGCAGGGTCAGTGGGAGGAGGAGAGAGTTAGAGAGTTTTGGTGGAAGTGGGGTGCCTATAAGAAATGTGAGTGCAGCCTTCCTGCTGTAGAGCTCATAGAGAGAAGTCATTTACTGTTTGGTGTAAATCCACAATGAATGTTCATCTGTTGTTTTAGTATTTTAGTGCTGATTTCATTTTCAGCCATAAACCCTGTCTGCAGCCCATGCCCCCCAAATGCAGATATAATGATAAGGTAAATACTGAATTTCCATTTCTCAAGAACGTCGATGTTACTTGCACAAAATGCTTGTTGGCTTTTACCATGTTTATCACTGGCCACGTGGAAAGCAGAAAAAACTGAACTGCTGGAGAAGTAAGAACATGAATTATGGAGGCAAATAGCTGCATTAACAAGACCGTGCCTTGATACAAAGATTTAACACCTGTAGCTGCATGAGGTGTATTTACATACTCATGCAGGAAGCATGACCTTGTCTTCAGATCAGATGACTCTTCATTACAATGCAATCCAAGATTGCTTCACAGGTGCACCAAAAGTTAAGCCGTGGATACTGGTTCTATTAATAGATAAGAGTTTCTAAATTGTCAAATGATGCCACTTTTATCAGATTAGTCAAATACAAAATGAGTCCAATTAATTTTAATAGTGGATTATTTTCATACAATTCATAAATCAAAGTGAATGTTTTATGTTTCTTCAGTTGAATTTGAAAAAAGCTAACATTATTAATTCAAATAGAAGGTCAAATAATTCAATATATAAGGTAAAATAATTTGCCATCGTGATAATAATATGAACTAAATTTTTAAAGCAAGAGAATCAACAAATTAGAAATGCACTTGGAATAGAAGGCGTCTAAACCTAAAATATTTGTATATATACACAGAGATAGTGAATCACAATTTTTTGATCTACAAATATTTGAGGCCAATGTCTAGGCAGTAGGCAGTATGGATATTGTCTTTTTGCAGCTCTTCATTAATCAGATGTTAGAAATGTTGGAGCCTTTGCTGAATTACTTTGTAAAATAACGCAGGTGTCCTAAAACAATAGTGTATCTTTCTATAAACTAGTCCTCTAAAATGTGGTTGCATTTGTTCAAGAAAATAATCTTTGGAATCTTTATCAAAATCTTTCAGCAAGTATAATGACACATAAATCAACTTTTGGAGCTTCTTACAAATTACAGCTATTGAGAATAAAGATTGCAAAGAAGAAAAGATCTATGAATAAGACCCTAGGAAAGTACGTTTTGATGGAATGAGTTAAAAGAATAAATAGTGAAAGAGTAAGATTTTATTTTGAATTCTATAAATGCTCTTTAGAATCCCTTACGGAAAGAATCTTTTTGATGAACTTCATAAGGTTTCTAGTTTGCTTTGTTTTGTTTTTCCCAGCTTCTAAGTTTGGCAAAACATTCATAAGATTCACAAAGAGAGGTAACATATGTTCACTTTTGTTACATAAAACTCTTTTCATAAAGAAGTCCTCTCTGTGGAGGAAACGGACAGTGCCTGGAAAATAATTTGGATTGCAGTATGGACACACTTTAATATTAAAAAACCATAGCGTTGGGATTATCTTCCCGTTAGTGGAGTTTATGTGTGGCTTACCTTAGAACGTGTAAAGAAAGGATTTTCTCAACTACAAATTAAAAGCCTACAGGGAAAAGTCATTGAAGACATCAACAATTTCATATTCGCTAATCATGGAATACTACTGGAGACTGAAGGCTATGTTAGCAAATAAATTAAAAATTGAGACAATGTTGAAGAGATATGTTATTTATAAAAGTACCATAAACATGACTTTAGAAAGATATAGAACTAAGGGATGGATTCAAGTACTTTAAAATGCACCAAGAATCATTCTTCTGTTATATTTTTATATTTAGATAAAAAACTAAAGAGAAGGTTTTGTTTTTGCTTTATGGATGTGGATACATGTTCATTTTTTAGTTAGTTCAGTTAGAGTTTTAGTGTTCAAAAATGCTAGGTGTAGTTCATAAATACAGTACTATGGTAAAATAAATTCAATTGGTAAATACATATAAGTGATCATTTTTGTCCCGTGTTGCACTCTCTGCAGTGCCCTGGTTCGGACAACTTCTTATTATGAGATCATCTTAACTCAGCCCCTCGGCCGCAGACTAGCAGCTGACGGAGCACCTGCATAAATACTGTCTACCCTATGACCCAGCAATTGCACTACTGGGTATTTACCCCAAAGACACAGATGAAGTGAAAAGAAGGGCCATATGCACCCCAATGTTCATAGCAGCAATGTCCGCAACAGCCAAACTCTGGAAAGAACCAAGATGCCCTTCGAGAGATGAATGGATAAAGAAGATGTGGTCCATAGATACAAGGGAATATTACTCAGCCATCAGAAAGGATGAATCCCCAACTTTTACATCAACATGGATGGAACTGGGGGAGATGATGCTAAGTGAAATAAGTCAAGCAGAGAAAGTCAATTATCATAGGGTTTCACCTATTTGTGGAACATAAGGAAGAGCATGGAGGACATTAGGAGAAGGAAGGGAAAAAAGAAGTGGGGGATATTGGAGGGGGAGACGAACCATGAGAGACGATGGACTCTGAGAAACAAACAGGGTTCTAGAGGGGAGGGGGAAGGGGGACGGGTGAGCCTGGTGATGGGTATTAACGAGGGCACGTACTGCATGGAGCACTGGGTGTTATACGAAAACAATGGATCCTGGATCACTACATCAAAAACTAATGATGTATTGTATGGTGACTAACATAACATAATAAAATTTAAATTAAAAAAAAAAAGAAAGAGTCTCCATGGAACTTTCTATTTTGAAAGAAAGTAAAGCCACAGAAGAGTCATCCCATATGTGTACCCATATGTCTTCACCAAGAATTATCAACTTTTAGTATTTTGTCATTTTGCTTCTCTGTATATGCTTATACACATACATCCCTTTTATTCCTGTAAAATTTACAGTTAGGATGCTGACATCATAGCATGTCGCCACTGGTCATGAGGATTCCTTTGTGCCTCAGGACTTACTTGGGATGTTTAAATTAATCAAGCCTACCTTTTGGCATAGAGTCATTAAAATAATGTCAGCATTAAAGTTACCAATAAATCACAATCACTCTCGACATTAGTAGATGAATACATTATATTTTTCCTATATTTGATTAATAATTCTTAAGAACCTATTATGCCACTTTCTCTTTTCCTAACAAGTAAAAAACATGACAGTCATAGTCCACACAAACGGAGGACTTATAATCTAGTGAGGGGTGACAGACGCAGAGGAGGTAATAAGCAGACAATAAGTCGAAGAGCTTTGAAGAACAGAGATGAGGGCGAGTTAACAGGCAACCACCGGGATTTGTCTCCGATAGAGGGCATAAGGTAGGCATTCTGGGGAGCTGCGTTTCACACAAACTCCAAAGAAATAGAAGGGTCGGCCATGTGAACATCTCTAGGTGGAAAGCTACAGTCATAGGAAACATGAAGAGCACAAGCTTCACAGAAATGTGAGTTCTGTTGGATGGAGGAAGGATGGGAGGAGGGTGTAGTTCAAGGGCAGAGAAGGATGGAGAACCACATCGGTGATGACATCAGAACAGCTGCTGGGCTGCATGTGGGGACACGAAGCCTTTGGACAACACTGCCTGGCCGTGGGGCCAAAGCCAGCCCACCAACTGCTGTGCGCAGCGCACGAGCCAGCAACTTTCTCTGCTTTATGTTTTTAAATGTTTGTTAATAAAACATCAAAAACAAAGAAAAGGAACATATAGAAGAGACTGTGTGTGGACCACAAGGCCTAAACAGCCGTCTGCCTGTTTGCAGAAAAAAAAAGGGCAGCTTCAGTTTCAAGGAAATTTTTCAGATTTTAGAATGAGCCTTTGAGGGTGGAGGAGGCACGTGGCATGATTTAGGTTTTATGTTAGTCCGCGGGGTGCGGTGAACATATTCTGCAGATGGGCAAGAGCAGAAGCAGGATTCAGCGTCCGGGCAACAGGTCGGGATGGTGAGGTGCAGGCGGCGGCCTTGGCACAGCCGGACGCGGCCTGGATTAGGGATGGAACGTGAAGGGGAAGCCAGCAGGGTTTGCTGACAGAGTGCTATGAGGAGAAGGAAACAGTCGAACACAAGTCCTATACCTGTAAACTGAATTACCGTGTGACGGTTTTTCTGAGAAGGGAAATGCCTACCGAGTACTGTTTGATACAGTGTTCAGGTCACAGATGAGCTTTTTATCATGCCTAGAACTAAAAAGAGAAAAAGACAGTTGCAATGGAAAATAAATGCAGCAAACATTAACAGTTATAGAAGTGATCATCTTTCTTAAATACGATTTTTTTTAAAGATTTTGTTGATTTGACAGAGACAGACACAGCGAGAGAGGGAACACAAGCAGGGGGAGTGGGGGAGGGAGAAGCAGGCTTCCCGCGGAGCAGCGAGCCCGATGCGGGGCTTGATCCCAGGACCCTGGGATCATGACCTGAGCTGAGGGCAGACGCTTAACGACTGAGCCACCCAGGCGCCCCTCTTAATTACAATTCTTTAGTGTATTTCCATTTTGATCATTAGCCTCTTTCTCTGACACCAAATTTCAAAATAAAAGCTTAAGAGTGGTGAATGTATTTTGGTAAAGAAATGGAAACAATCATACTCACTCTAACTCTACTGTGTCATTCAGAAGACCCTTGCTGCATCTCTACTGAAATCAAAGAACTATTTTCGTTAATGTGCTTAAGTAGCCCATAAACATTTTCTCATTTTGCACAGCTAATCTCAAATAATCATTTCCCCCATTATTTTAGTCACAAGACAATTTCCAAAGCTTTATGGTGTCTGTTTTAAACAAACTCGAAGTCCTTTAATGTTATTTCCACTCTTAAAAAATTCAATAGCATTTGCTACATACTCTCTTCTTATATTTAAAAAAAAAAAACACCTATGTTCTCATTATTTCAGTATCCCTATTCCCCTGTGTTATTGCACCATAATGCACTCAACCACTTGTTTCCTGAAGGGCTTTTGACTTGGCCAATACTGCAGAAAGAGTTAACATGGGACTTATGAAGAACATTTCCTCATCATCAACAATTCTAAAGAGAAGAAGAAAAAATCTTGAGAGAAAAATGGTTATTCATATTAAAGAAACCTCTCATATCATTGCTTCAGATAGGCTTTCTCCTGTCAAGAGAGTATGATGATGTGGATATTGATCTGATGCTGCTAACAGAACCCCCGGAGGGACCACTGTGGGTTCCAACATCAATGGCCACGCTGATGATTAGCAGCGGGCAGCTCCAGGAGCAGGGCCGTAATTCCACAAGCCATGCATGTGTTTCCTGGTTACAGCTTAAGTTTGTTTATTTATTTATTTATTAAAGATTTTATTTATTTATTTGACAGAGAGAGAAAGAGAGAGTACCAGCTTGGGGAAGGGCAGAGAGAGAGGGAGAAGCAGGCTTCCCGCGGAGCAGGGAGCCCGATGCGGGGCTCGATCCCAGGACCCTGGGACCATGACCTGAGCCGAAGGCAGACACTTAACGACTGAGCCCCCCAGGGGCCCCACAGCTTCAGCTGAAACATGCCTTGTACTATTCACAACACGTTATTGTTTACCAATAGTTCATTTGTCATCAGAGGACTATCTACAAATGACTTGAATACCCCGACATCTCTCCTGCTGGGTATGGGGGCATACACGATGAGCATGGAAGGCAACAGGAGCATATACCAATCCTGCCCACTTCACAGAGATTACAGAGTTTGACCAAATTAACTAGTTAGCAGTAAAAGAAAGAACCCACCCGTTGCTTTGCAAATTTACTAGTCATTTGCCTACATTGAGCAAAATGGATCTTTGTTTTTTGTCTTAAAACATGACAATAAGAATTTTCATCTATTTTTGAACTCCGGCAATTTAAAGTTGGAAATATTATTTAAGATCCCATACACATAAAGATTTTTTTGATGTGCTGCTTAGCAATTTGTTAGAAAAAAAAAAAACAAAACTCTGTCCTCTTTCTTGCATCATTTACTATTCAAATACCACAAACTATCACCATTTTTTGCTGCAAGGAGATCATGAAATAGCTTCATGTGTTTGTAACTGAAGAGGAGCAAATTAGTACCACGATCTCATGGTGCGCCGTATGGGACTGTAGGGGTGCGTTTCCACTCTCCAGGACTTGGTTCTGCTCTGAACTAAGGAGAAGCTCTGTGGTTAGTGTTGAAGAGCTTCCTTGTCCCATCAACACATAGTCAATCTCAGCTCTACATCTTATTAATTCTCTTCATGTCTCGGAGCATCAGATTCTTGTTTGAAAAATGAGGATTATAGCACTTCTGAGACACTCTTATTGAAATCAAATCATGTTTATCAACTGTCGAAAGTAAGTGTTGACATGACCGTGGATCAGCTGAAGTCCTGTGCACTGGGGACTGGAGGTCCCGCTTGTTCAAACACAAACACTCTGAGAAAAGGTAAGTACACATCTGTCTTCTGACCCAGCGATCTCAGTCCACAGTGTATAGACACGCTGGAGGAAGGAGTACCCAAGGCCATCCAAACAATTTTCCCAGCAGATTTATTCACCACACACCAAACTGGACAGTATCTAAATACTCCTAAGATCAAGGGAGGCAAACTATGGTCTGTCCAAACATTAGTGAAATGAAGTAACTTCTGATATACAAAATATGAATGAATCTCATAGCCTTTAGGTTGAGCAAAAAGCAGCCGGATACAAGACAGTACATACTGCATGAGTCCATCGGTATGAAATTGAAGAAATGAGAAGATGAATCTACGCTGATCATCAGCATGGTGTTACATGTTGGTGGGTTATTAGCTCTGAAGTTATAAAGAAAACTTCTGGGATCATAGAAGCTTTCATATCCTGATGTGAGTAGTGTTTATGGGGGTTAACACATACAAGATAGATTATCCAGGGGTATATATGTGAAAAATGAAAACTTGTTGAGGAAAGGTGATCATTTTATTATATGTAAGTCATGATTCAATAAAAAACTATTTAAAGTAGTATGCATAGAACCTGGCAAATAAAGCTTGAAAGAGACGGTAGCTATAGATCAAGGTAAGTGTCACCTATAGCATTTAGAAATCAATTTCCAGTGACATTTAGATAAAAGTGAACATAAACTAGTCAGAGAAAAACACATTTTAATAATTTGATAATTGACCAAATGCTCTTTAATTATATATCACACAAAAGGATGTTTAGGATATCATCTGTACCCCAGTAAAATATTACACAATTGGGATGGTAGGAAATACCAGAAATATTAAGAGAAAAATAATTTATCATCCATCAGTGAGACCAATAGGATGCTTGATGAAAACGTTTTTAGTGCCACAAGCCTAAGATTTGAGATGGTAGATATAACAGGCATCACTCTATATGTGACAGTTGACCCACTTATGAAATCAAACTAAATTCTCCCATTATTTTTTTGACATTGATAGAAACGAAGAGCAGATACAATCTGTTGCATTGAATAAAGCATTTGATAAACCTATTTTGACAGATGTCTAGGACAATATTCCTCCTCCAGAAAAGAAACAGAGTTTTTGTTTTTGTTTTTGTCTTGTTTTCTAAGCAAACTGGAATAGTATTACTTTCACATTTTGAGCCAGATTTATAGTAATTAACAGGTGGACAAAACAGATATTAATATATTTTGTTGCTGTTTTGATCCAGTCTTTTATTAAAACCCCTCGGTTAGAGACTATAATTTTTCATTCACTATGGAACATGATGTCTTCATTATAATGTAAGATTAAACTTTTCTATTTTTGACATACTCTGTTAGCTCTAGTTTAAAGCACTGTCACACGCTCATTCTCACGACTATCCACTTTTCCATCTGTACCTTTTAAGGTAAAGACACAGATACATATATTCACATAGATATCACTTATCTCCCTGGGTTCATTAGCTACATTGGTATTTCTTTTTTTTTTTTAAGATTTTATTTATTTATTTGAGAGAGAGAGAGAATGAGAGATACAGAGCACGAGAGGGAAGAGGGTCAGAGGGAGAAGCAGACTCCCCGCTGAGCGGGGAGCCCGATGCGGGACTCGATCCCGGGACTCCAGGATCATGGCCTGAGCCGAAGGCAGTCGCTTAACCAACTGAGCCACCCAGGCGCCCTACATTGGTATTTCCAATGAATGTAAGTATCCAAGTATCTTGACACATTTTTCTTTTTTCCACTTCTAGCATCCTCTTATCATTTTAGGTGATATTTACATTTGATTGCCTAAGGAATGTTGTATCGGGAAACTAAATGACCTGAATAAAGGAGCACCTAGTTTGATATCAGATCTAGATTCAAATCTCTGCCTTCCCACTTACCAGAAGTATGGCTTACCCATGCTATTTGATCTCTGGTAGGCTTACTTTAATCCCTTTTGAAATGGGAATGATCATCCCATTACAGGATGTTTGCAACAATAAAGATTGGATCAGGTGGCTAATTTACTGTCGCATAATCCCTGAATAGAGGCACATACTTTAATGCAGGCTCATTTCTTACACTGCCTTGAAATCCCAGAAAATATAAGAAAAGTACTCTCAAGCCAAAGATAAACACCTGCACGTTTCATCACTGTTTTTAAACAATTTTCATGGGACACATACAGTCCCCGACCGCCCCCCGCCCTTGTTCTCAGCCTCTCATAGCATGATACTGTGTTTAAACAAGACAGCAAACCACTGCAAATCCCAAGTGTTCGGGGATACTGAAAAAAAAAAAGTTAATAAGAGTAGAATAGACTTTATTTTAAATCATGTTAGTCTCCCCAAGAAATGTCTGGCTATCCAACTGTCATGTGTAAAGAAATAATATTGTAATAGGATAAAGGGACTGTTAATTCTCTCCTTAATTATCCTGGCCTGTGGGTATTCATTTCAGTATTTGAGAGATGCGAAAAAAAATGTGGAGCCAGCACTCCACTTCATTAGCTAGTTCACCAGCCTCAGCACACCTAGTTTAAAGAAAAAAAGAATTTTTTTTTAAGTTTTTTTATTTATTTGATAGAAACACAGTGAGAGAGGGAACACAAGCAGGGGGAGTGGGAGAGGGAGAAGGAGGCTTCCCGCGGAGCAGGGAGCCCGATGCGGGGCTCGACCCCAGGACCCCGGGATCACGACCTGAGCCGAAGGCAGACGCTTAACGACTGAGCCACCCAGAAGCCTACCTAGTTTAAATCCCTATTCCTTCAAAGAGGGGGCTAGATGTTTGAACCCTCCATTTGTCTTTCCATAACCAAAACCACTGGGGAGTTTCTTAGAGGACTTTTTTCAGCTGACCTCTGTTATGCTGCTATTTATAAGGGAAAGAGATTGGCAGGAAGAAGAACGGACTCACACTGGCCTAGAAGACAGAATATACGGTACAGTCACTCAGGAACAAAGGAGTGAGTCCCCTCTGATTGGATATCAAATGTCTGGGAAGCTGACTTGGAATGTTTCACAGTAGCTTCTGCTGTTTTCTGGGTCAATTATTTCTTTAATGCCCTTCTCAACTTTGATCAAGTTTCCCTCCCAGCGTTCCAGGATGGAAATGTGGGAGTTTCAAAGATGAACCCAGAGGAATTTCACTGTAGCACAAAATTAATCTTGGTATCGGGGATTTCCTGACCTGCCTATTAAGGTGTAGCTTACTTTTTTTTCGCTAGTCAATTTTTTCTTGGTAAAATGCAAATAAAATCAATGCGGCATTTCATAGATAAGAGACCCGTCCCCATCTCTCCTTCCCCCTACTCTCTCTGTAAGTATACGATGTGTTTTATATACCCATACGCACATAATATTTGTATCCTACTGTGCAAGAATACAGATGAGAAAACATATAAAATACTCCTGCAGGGACTCATTATCCATCCTCTCAAAATAACCCCATTCTTTTGATAACTGCAAGAGACTTTTAAAAAAAGGTAAAATAAATGTTGCTTTGGAATATTTGGGATGAATTCTGACAGATGTATTTGCTGCTTCGTGTGAGGAAAGTTGTCCCCACACGGAGTGCATTGCTCTCCTAGAGAGCACTATTCACCTTTGACTGACAGGTCATGCCGGACCTTCTTTCCCTCCCCGTTAGATGGGAAATTCGAGAGCACCTTGTGCTAATGTGGGAGATGACCAATATTCACTCACAGTAAATGCTGATAAAAGAGAATACAGAATCTAGAAAAACAACAGTTACATTAAACTATGACACAATATGCTCATTGACATTCATTGTGCTTAGATATAAAGCCCGGTTCTGTATCATAAACACTTTCTTGGAATCATTGCCAAAATTCCTATGTCTAGTTATACTTATTCAGAGAATATATATACAATTATGTGAAAATTAAAGAAGAAAGCTCATAGATATGATTCCCACTAATAAACCTAATTTTTTATATCATTGTATGAAGCATGCATATGAGGCTCACTGCGTGCTTTACTGACGATAACAGTTTTGGTATCCCTCATCATTTCTTTCTCATAGAAGTAAAAACAGAAAGGTAAATGGCTTAATTTAAATTCAAATTACTAATCCAAGAAATTAAATTACCATAGGCTAAGTTATACACTTCATCTATGAAGAATGACATTTTTCCACTTATGTGTGTTTCATAATTTTTTGTATGCATGCAGTACTTGAGATATTTGTTGTGCAGGCTCATGAAATAATCATTAAATAGTCATCTCTCTATGTGGAAACCCAGGCAGCTCGTTTTCAGGTTTTCCCTCACTCTATTGCATATGTCCCTGAGGCTAATGTAAACATACTGAAAGTAGTGTTACAACTTGACACACAAGTTTTGTTTTGTTTACTGTTTTGATTTTTTTCTAAATTTTTATTTAAATTCTAGTTAATTAAGGGGGGCCTGGGTGGCTCAGTAGGTTAAGCATAGGACTCTTTTTTTTTTATAACTGGGGTTGCCCCTTAAAACATCCCTCTTTAATAATGTAAAGAAATATTGTTGTAATGCATTTGACACTTTTTAGATAAGCTATATATAGATATATATGTATATAGATATACAGAAATTGGGACACAAAAGCTTCAGGTGACATCTTCAAATGTTAACAACTATAGAAGAGAGAGGGCTAGAAGTACAATAGTGGTCATGATTGCCAAATTAAAATATAAGGATATAATTTATAATTTTTTAAAAATGTTTTATTGTTATGTTAATCACCATACATTACATCATTAGTTTTTGATGTAGTGTTCCATGATTCATTGTTTGTGCATAACACCCAGTGCTCCATGCAGAACGTGCCCTCCTTGATACCCATCACCAGGCTAACCCATCCCCCTACCCCCTCCCCTCTAGAACCCTCAGTTTGTTTCTCAGAGTCCATTGTCTCTCATGGTTCGTCTCCCCCTCCGACTTACTCCCCTTCATTCTTCCTCTCCTGCTGTCTTCTTCGTATTCTTTTTTCTAAACATATGTTGCATTATTTGTTTCAGAAGTACAGATCTGTGATTCAACAGTCTTGCACAATTCACAGCACTCACCATAGCACATACCCTCCCCAATGTCTATCACCCAGCCACCCCATCCCTCCCACCCCCTACCACTCCAGCAACGCTCAGTTTGTTTCCTGAGGTTAAAAATTCCTCATATCAGCGAGGTCATATGATACATGTCTTTCTCTGATTGACTTATTTCGCTCAGCATAACACCCTCCAGGTCCATCCACGTCGTTGCAAATGGCAAGATCTCATTCCTTTTGATGGCTGCATAATATTCCATTGTGTATATATACCACATCTTCTTTATCCATTCATCTGTCGATGGGCATCTTGGCTCTTTCCACAGTTTGCCTATTGTGGACATTGCTGCTATAAACTTTGGGGTGCACGTACCCCTTCGGGTCCCTACATTTGTATCTTTGGGGTAAATACCAGTAGTGCAATTAAGCATAGGACTCTTAATTTTGTTCGGGTCATGATCTCAGGGTCGTGAGACTGAGCCCCACGTCGGGCTCTGTGCTCAGCACAAAGATCCTCTTCCTATAACCCCTCCCCCTCTCACATTCTCTCTCTCTCTCTCTCTCTCAAATAAATATTTAAAAAAACATAAATTCTAGGGTGCCTGGGTGGCTCAGTTGGTTGAGCGACTGCCTTTGGCTCAAGTCACGATCCTGGAGTCGTGGGATCGAGTCCCACATCAGGCTCCCTGCTCGGCGAGGAGCCTGCTTCTCCCTCCAACCCTCCCCCCTCTCGTGTGCTCTCTCTCTCTCTCTCATTCTCACTCTCTCAAAATAAATAAATAAATCTTTAAAAAAAATAAAATAAATAAATTAAAAAAATAAATTCTTGTTAGTTAGCATATAGCGTAATATTGGTTTCAGTAGAATTCAGTGATTCATCACTTACATGTAACACTCAGTGCTCATCGCAAGTGCTCTCCTTAATGCCCATCCCCCATTTAGCCCATCCCCCACCCACCTCCCTCCATCATCCTTCAGTTTGTTCTCTAGCATTAAGAGTCTCTTATGGATTGCTTTTGTCCCTCCTTTTTTTTTTTCCTTTCCCATATGTTAATCCGTTTTGTTTCCTAAATTCCACATATGAGTGAAATCATATGGTATTTGTCTTTCTCGGACTTATTTTGCTTAGCATAATACTCTCTAGCTCCATCCACATTGTTGCAAATGGCAAGATCTCATTCTTTTTGATGGCTTAGTAATATTCCATTGTACACGCCACCTCCTCTTTATCCATTCATCAGTCAATGAGCTTTTTCCATAGTTTGGCTTTTGTTGATAATGCTGGAGTGCACGTACACTTTCAAATTTGTATTTTTGTATCCTTTGGGTAAATACCTTGTAATGCAATTGCTGGATTATTGGGTAGTCTATTTTTAACTTTTTGAGGAATCTTCATACTGTTTTCCAGGGTGGCTACACCAGTTTGCATTACCACCACCAGTGTAAGAGGGTTCCCCTTACTCTACATCCTTGCCTACATGTGTTGTTCCCTTAGTTATTAATTTTAGTCATTCTGACAGTTGTGAGGTGGTATCTCATCATGGTTTTGATCTGCATTTCCCTGATGATGAGTGATCTTGAGCATCTTTTCATGTGTCTGTTTGCCATCGGGATGTCTTCTTTGGAAAAATGTCTATGCATGTCTTCTGCCCATTTCTTTTTTTTTTTTTTTAAGATTTTATTTATTTATTTAAGAGAGAGTGAGTGAGAGAGAGAGAGAGAGAGAGTAGAAGCAGGGGGAGGGGTAGAGGGAGAAGGCTTGCCGCTGAGCAAAGAGTCCAGGGCCGGGCTTGTTCCTGGGACTCCAGGATCATTACCTGAGCCAAAGGCAGACACTTAGCTGACTGAGCCACCCACATGCCCCATCTTCTGCCCATATCTTAACTGGATTGTTTGTTTTTTTGTTTGTTGAGTTTGAGAAGTTCTTTATAGATTTTGGATACTAACCCCTCATCAGATATGTAACACAGTACTGAAGTCTTAGCCTCAGCAATCAGACAACAGAAAGAAATGGAAGGCATCCAAATCAGCAAGGAAGAAGTGAAACTTTACTATTTGCAGATAATATGACACTCTATATAGAAAACCCAAAAGACTCCACCAAAAAACTGTTAGAACTGATATATGAATTCAGCAAAGTCACAGGATATAAGAGCAATGTACAGAAATCTGTTGCACTTCTATACGCCAACATTGAAGCATGAGAAAGAGAAAGTAAGGAATCAAGTTCATTTACAATTGCACCAAAAACAATAAGACACCTAGGAATAAACCTAACCAAAGAGATAGATCAGTACTCTGAAAAATATAGAACACCTATGAAAGAAATTGAAAAGGACAGAAATACATGGAAAAAAAAATTCCTTGTTCATAGTTTGGAAGAACAAACACTGTTAAAATGTCTATTCTACCCAAAGCATCCTATACAATTAATGCAATGCCTATCAACATACCACCAGCATTTTTCACAAAGCTAGAACAGATAATCCTAAAATTTGTACGGAACTACAAAGACCCTGAATAGCTAAACTAATCCTGAAAAAGAAAAGCGAAGCTGGGGGCATAACAATTCTGGACTTCGAGCTCTATTACAAAGCTGTCATCATCAAAACAGTATGGTACTAGCACAAAAACAGACACATAGATCAATGGAACAGAATAGAGACCCCAGGAATGGACCCTCAACTCTATGGTCAACTAATCTTCAACAAAGCAGGAAAGAATATCTAATGGGAAAAGGACAGTCTCTTCAACAAATGGTGTTGGGAAAATTGGACAGCCACATGCAGAAGAATGAAACTGGACCATTTCCTTACACCAAAGACAAAGATAGACTCAAAATGGTGAAAGACCTCAATGTGAGACTGGAATCCATCAAAATCCTAGAGGACAACACGGGCAGCAACCTCTGTGACCTCAGCCACAGCAACCTGTTCCAAGACACATCTCGAAAGGCAAGGGAAACAAAAGCAAAAATGAACTATTGGGACTTCATCAAGATAAAAAGGTTCTGCACAGAAAAGGAAACAGTTGAAAAACTAAAAGGCAGCCTATGGAATGGGAGAAGATGTTGCAAATAACTTGATACACAATAAAGTAAACTACTGGGTTCTCTAAATGATGATGAAGCCATTATCTAAAAATCCCAGTGTTGAACAATCACTACCTAAATAATGTCAGTCCCAGGGAATGTGACCTACGTGTGTGGGAACAGTGTGCCGGGCACCATGCTGAGCTAAACACACACACACACACACACACACACACACACACACACACACTCATAAGCTTGGTACTATCATTTTCATCATCGTACGGAGGAAGAAGATGGAGTTTAGTGGCGTTAAGAGCCTTGGAGCCTTGGCCAAGGCCTTGTACTTACAGAGCAGCAATTGGAACTGTGATGTTACACTGCCTCAGGTACTGTTTCAATAACTGGTCTTTTCTCTCTTCATCATTCTTTTCTCTCAAACCGGGAACATGCTAGGTATGAGAATAAATAATATCTATGCAACTCCTACCGTGTACCAAGCTGTTGAAAGCAATGCTCTGGAGATGAGCTATTACCACCAGTTTTTACATCTAAAGCAAGTGAGGCGTTGGCAGAATAAAGCTGCCCCTAAATCACAAAGCTAGAAAGCGATGGGGCCATGGTAGATGAAGCCAGAGTCCCTGCGGACCGTCACCACCATGCTTGCTCTCAAAGCAACGATCATAAGACAGTCCTCGTTCTCAGCCATGTGACTACTGTAACAGAGAAATAAGGCACATGCACGAGAAAAAAATGCCAGCAACACAAGACAAATATGATGAGCAACAGACAACACGAGTGTGGATGAGAAGTCCTGCTGGGATTTAGAAGAGGAAAAACCCATCTTTCTCTCCATCTCTGCTTCTTCGGAACTTTTGTCTTGCTGTCATTACAAATCCATATCCAATTCAACACATGTTGCACATGCTCTAGCTCCTCTTGCTACCTCTGGTTACCTTGGTTTCCCTCACTCTGCTCTGTCTAGCAGTCATGAAGTCTCATGCACAAGGCAGAGAGGAAGAGAAACTTCTTTTACCTTATTTTGTAAATGTAGGAGAGAAATGCATGCATGATGGCTTGAAACAGAACCCAATGGTAAGTAAACTGTCACAAATAAAAATGACCAAATTTAACATTTCGGTATTAGAAAATGGATTCTAGAAATATTCATGACTTTCATAGAATATGATATTTGCTTTCTCCTTATTTTTTTATTATACAATAATAGGTCTGACTTTCCATTTGATAATCCTTGAAATTGCATTTCTTATCCCACTTTTCTTCATCAGTAATCCTCTTTGGAAATCTGCAGTGTACACACCGGCTCGACTGCATAGACATGAATTCCTTCTTAATTAAGAGTTATGGCCTATCACACAAAGAAAAGAAAAATCATATCTATCGAGGTCCTTATTTTATCTACCGCCCTAGACAGTAATGCCCAATCCTCAGGGAATCTCCTTTCTTGGTTTGGAAGAGTGCCTATTTTGAACCTCATCTTGATGTCCCATGGCATCTTTTGTTTCCTTCTTCATGTCCCTCACCTCTGCTTTGTTACTGGATTTGTATATTCAACTTCTGACACTCAGTGCTGTCTTCCTCCCGGTGATGTATTGTACACACTCTGGTTATCAGAGTACCCTACCTATTGTTGCCTCAAAATCAACATGCTGCTGTGTAATTTATCTTTTCCTCTAAACAGACTTTTTTCCTGAGGCTTAAAACCATTCCCTTATCTTTTTAATGGGCCCCTGACCTGAACTCTCTGTGCCCTGGGACCACTATATTGTATTAAAATTTAGTCTATTTTCTCTTTCAAAATAGCTCTTAGATTACTTCTTCCTTCTTTAATGTCTTCAAGTGCATTCATACCCTCACAAATTCTCTCCCCATTGTAACAACCTCCTGGTGACAAGAGACACAAATTGTAATGATCCTAATGACAGAAAGCCAGTGGATACTCAATCTCTAATTATAAAATTCAGGGTTAAATACAATTAAATCACATACTATTAAAAGTACTAAAGTAAAAGTACTCCATTGAAAGTCATCTCTTGGTGTTTCTATAAGCCATATATATCTGCCAGTGAAGAAAAATAGTGTTTGTCTATCAAAAAAAAATCTTTTGATTTGGATTACCCAGGTTTCACCAAAACACATCTTTATCAGCCTTAACTATGGGTTAATTTATGAAGATACTCTTGTAGAGGTAGTGGTGGGGGATGGACAGGAATGGCTTTAAAAAAAAATAGTGCATCATGATGATCTTTGAGAAGGAGAAGAGAAAATTATTGTACTTACTCAATAATTCCAGAATATAGTTGTCTATATTTCTATTTATACCTGCAATTCTTTTGTCACCAGAGACGCTTAAAGCAGTTAGTCTAGAATGTCCATCTCTTCTTCCACCAAGTGAGCCAATTAGTTAAGTGAAAGGAATAACTACTTCTCAGAGAGCAGATTAGAGCAAAGTTATTTAGCTTTGAAGCCTTCCTTTTCAAGAAAATGTTAAGATACCAGCACTACAAACTGACACCCCCTTCTGATCAGGTAAGTAAGGGAACATTTTTTCTTACAAATCAACAGAAAACAATTCTATCTATAAAGCAATGTGTAATAACTCTGGAATTCTTATGTCTCTATTTCTCCTATAAACTGCTTCTTTTGCTGTAAATCACACTTTCCAACACTTGCAGAGGGAAGAAAGGCCAGGAAATCTATATCTGAATAATTTTGCTATTGATTGCTCTATAATTCTGGGAGAATTGTGGCTCCTTAATAATTACACTGCAAGTTTCACATTAGGTTGAGTGGCTGTAGATGACCTTGGACTTCAACACAGTTGCTTACATAAGTTTTTATTTTCAATATTTTATTTTGACGTAACTATAGGTTCACATGCAGTTATATGAAATGATAGAGAGGATGCAGTACACCCTTTACTCTGTTTCCCCAGTGGTCATCTCATGCACAGCTATAGTGCAATACCACGCTAAGATACTGACTTTGTCAAGATACAAAACATTTCTTTTGATCTTTGAATTTTCAAAATAACATAAAATCAATAAAACACATCAAGTTTTGATTCTAGGTTCATAAACAAAATTACCATTAAAACCCTTTTATCTATTGTTAGGGGTTCCAAAATAAAAAAGGAAGAAAGGGCCAATATTTCCTCTCATCCATTTCCACAACTGAAGGGCACAATTAGGGGCGCCTGGATGGCTCAGTTGTTAAGCGTCTGCCTCTGGTTCAGGTCATGATGGGATCAAGCCCTGCACTGGGCTCCCTGCTCAGTGGGAAGTCTGCTTCTCCCTCTCCCGCTCCCCCTGCTTGTGTTCCCTCTCTCACTGTGTCTCTCTCTGTCAAATAAATAAATAAATTCCCCCCCCAAAAAAGAAGGGCACACTTACCTAGTGTTTATTGCAATCATTTATATTATCTTCTTGAAATGCTATATTTGGTTTGTAATTGGCATTCCAGGGAGATAGAATTACAAGGTAACCTCTCTTAAGCACCTAACATTTATTTGAATGTACCTATTGATTTGATAAGATACCAAACTTATATGTTAAATGCTTCACAATTCCCTAAAATTGATGATTACCATATGGAGATATTGATAAATTTTACAGGATAACGAATTCATTTTAGCGCACTTATTTTTTTCCCCAGAGACTGAATGTAATAGAATGCAGGTCTTGTAGCATAAAATTGCTTATATCTTATTTTCAGATAATGTCTTACTTATCTGTTAGTTGTCACACTGGAGATACAAGTACTATGTTTCATATATCACTCTGAAATATTTTTAAAAACAAAGCCTTACAAGGTAACCTAATATGTGGTACCTTCTAGAAATTATTACAACTTTCCCATATTTAAAATTCTTTGGACAAGTAAAAAAAAAAGGATGATTTTATTTGTTAAAGGACTATCATGATTAATTTAAACACGATATTTTTATTTGAGTATTTTTTATGGTGGTAAACATATATTGCATAAAATTTACCATTTTAGACATTTTTTGCATATTGTTTTAATGGCATTAAGTACATTGACATTATCACGCAAATGTCACCACATTCATCTCCAGAACTTCTTCTGTCTTCCCAAATTGAAACTCTATATCCACTAAACAGTAATTTCTCATACATATGCAGTATATACAGACAGTGGAATATTATTCAAAGCTATAGTAATCAATTCATTATAGCACTGGCACAAAAACAGACACGTAGGCAGAGCAAGACGGCGGAGGAGTAGGAGACCTGGATTTCGTCTGGTCTCAGGAATTCAGCTGAATAGGGATCAAACCATTCTGAACACCTACGAACTCAACAGGAGATCGAACAGGAGAGTAGCAACAACTCTCTGAACAGAGAAGCGACCACTTACTGGAAGGTAGGGCGTGCGGAGAAGTGAATCCGAGGCGATATTCGGCAGGATAGACGGCGGGGGAGGGGCCTCCGTCGGCCGCTTCTGGCAAGTGCTAGAGCCGCGGAGCACAAAATCGGACCTTTTAGAAGTCGGCTCCGCGGAGGGACGTCACTGCAGTGGCTAAGCGGGGGGTGGAACCCTCGCGGGACAGTGTGGTCTCAGGACCCTCGGGGTCACAGAAAGACCGGGGGTGCCTGAGTGCGGCAGAGCTCCCAGGTACCGGAGCGGGGAAGCCGGCTGCAGAGACGGAGCCGAGGCGCGGGCTCTCAGCTCGGGGTGGCCATAAACTGTGATCCGCGGCCCAGTCGGGGCACGGCTCCTCCAGCAGGGACCCAACAAGCGGCAGAGCCGGGGAGACTCCCCTTCCTCCCCCGGGAGGAGCGGCGCGGGAGCGCACCGCAGGGATCTGCTGGGTTTGGAGACTCCACACGGGGTCGGGTGCCAGAGATAGCAACGCTCGGTCACAGGCCGGGTGAGCACGGAGTGCGGCCGGAGACCGGGGACGCGGGAGTGACTGCTTTTCTCTGGGGGCGCACTGAGGAGCGGGGCCCCGAGTTCTCAGCTCCTCCAGGTGGAGATTGGGAGGCCACCATTTTCACCTTGGTCCTCCAAAGCTGTACGGAGAGCTTGCAGGGAACAAAAGCTCCTGAGAGCAAACCGGAGCAGCTTCCTTAGCCCGGACCGACAAGGGCGGGGCAATTCCGCCTCCGGCAAAGACATTTGGAAACCACACCCTCAGAAGAACAACACGAACAGTCAACCAAGACCAAGTTTACCGATCAAGGAGAACGGGAGAACTCCAGCGCTAGGGGAATACTGCACATAGAATTCATGGCTTTTTTTTACCATGATTCATTAGTTTTTCAAAGTTAATTTTTTTAACTGGTTTTTTTTTTGAATTTTTCTTTTTCCCTTTTCAACCAACATCTTATCAATCCCTTTTGTTTAAAAAAAAACATTTTTATTTTTCATTTTAGAGACATATTCTATCCCATCATAGTAGTTACCCTTATTTTTGTCATATATATATGTTGTTCTCTCTTTAAAATTTTGAGATACAGTTTCATCTAACAGATCAAAATATACCCTAAATGTCTAGTGTATGACTTTGTTCTAGTCTCCGGCCTGATCACATTCTCCCTTTTTTTTTTTTTTAAATCTTCATTCTTTTTCAAACAACTTCTTATCAATTCCTTTTATAAAATCTTTTATAATTTTCAGCTTTACAGTCATCTTCCATCCCTTCATTGTATCAACCCTTATTTTGTACATAGATAAGTCTTTCTTTCTTTTAAATTTTAGGAGGCACTTTCTTCTAACAGACCAAAATACACCCAAAATCTAGCGTGTTGCACTGATCTATTCACTAGCCTGATCATATTTGATCATATTCTGCTTATTTGTATTGTTCTGTTTTTGTTTGTTTTTTATCTTTTTCTTTTTTTTTTTCCTCTTTCTTTTTCCTTTCTTTCCCTTTCTTATGCCCTGGTTTCAGGTCTTTTCTGATTTGTATACAGTATATTTGCTGGGGACGTTGTTAACCTGTTAGCATTTTGTTCTCTCATTCATCTATTCTCCTCTGGACAAAATGACAAGACGAAAAAAATCACCTCAGCCTAAAGAAAAAGAGGTAGTACCATCTGCCAGGGACCTACTCAATACGAATATTAGTACGATGTTAGACCTAGAGTTCAGAATCATGATTTCAAAGATACTAGCTGGGCTTGAAAAAATCATGGAAGTTATTAGAGACACCCTTCCTGTAGAAATAAAAGAACTAAAATCTAACCAAATCGAAATCAAAAAGGCTATTGATGAGGTGAAATCAAAAATGGGGGCACTAACTGCTAGGATAAATGAGGCAGAAGAGAGAATCAGCGATATAGAAGACCAAATAATGGAAAATAAAGAAGCTGAGAAAAAGAGAGATAAACAACTACAGGATCACGAGGGCAGAATTCAAGAAATAAGCAATAAGATGAAACAGCATTAGAATAATTGGGATCCCAGAAGAAGAAGAAAGAGAGAGGAGGGCAGAAGGTATACTGGAGTAATTACAGAAGAGAACTTCCCTAATGTGAGGAAGGAAACAGGCATCAAAATCCCGGAGGCACAGAGAACCCCTCCGAAAATCAATAAAAATAGGTCAACACCCCGACATCTAATAGTAAAACTTACGAGTCTCAGAGGCAAAGAGAAAATCTTGAAAGCACCTCAGGAGAAGAGATCTGTAACCTACAATGGTAGAAACATTAGAATGGCAACAGACCTATCCACAGAGACCTGGCAGGCCAGAAAGGACTGGCATGATATCTTCAGAGCACTACACAAGAAAAATATGCAGCCAAGAATACTATATCCAGCTAGGCTGCCATTGAAAATAGAAGGAGAAATCAAAAGCTTCTAGGACAAACAAAATTAAAGGACTTTGCAAACACGAAACCAGCCCTGCAAGAAATATTGAAAGGGGTCCTCTAAGCAAAGAGAGAGCCTAGAAGCAGCATAGACCAGAAAGGACACAGACAATATACAGTAACAGACACCTTACAGGCAATACAATGGCACTAAATTCATATCTTTCAATAGTTGCCATGAATGTAATTGGGCTAAATGCCCCAATCAAAAGACTAAGGCTATGAGATTGGATTAAAAAACAAGACCCATCAATATGCTGTCTGCAAGAGACTCATTTTAGACCCAAAGACACCCCCACATTGAAAGTGAGGGGGTGGAAAACCATTTACCATGCTAAAGGACCCTAAAAGAAAGCTGGGGTGGCAATCCTTATATCAGACAAATTAGATTTTAAAACAAAGACTGTAATAAGAGATGAAGAAGGACACTATATCCTACTTAAAGGGTCTATCCAACAAGAAGATCTAACAAATGTAAATATCTATGCCCCCAACATGGGAGCAGCCAGTTATATAAGGCAACTAATAACAAAAACAAAGAAACACATTGACAACACAACAATAATAGTGGAAGACGTTAACACCCCCCTGACTGAAATGGACAGATCATTTAAGCAAAAGATCAACAAGGAAATAAAGACCTTAAATGACACACTGGACCAAATGGACTTCACAGACATATTCAGAACATTCCATCCCAAAGCAGGGGAATACACATTCTTCTCTAGTTCCCATGGAACATTCTCCAGAATAGATCACATCCTGGGTCACAAATCAGGTCTCAAATGGTACCAAAAGACTGGGATTATTCCCTGCATATTTTCAGACCAAAGGGCTTTGAAACTAGAACTCAGTCACAAGAGGAAACTTGGAAAGAACTCAAATACATGGAGGATGAAGAGCATCCTACTAAAGAATGAATTGGTCGACCAGGAAATTGAAGAAGAATTAAAAAAATTCACGGAAACCAATGAAAATGAAAACACAACTGTTCAAAATCTTTGGGATACAGCAAAGCCAGTCCTGAGAGGAAAGTATATAGCAATACAAGTCTTTCTCAAGAAACAAGAAAGGTCTCAAATACACAACCTAACCCTACACCTAAAGGAGCTAGAGAAAAAACAGCAAATAAAGCCTAAACCCTGCTGGAGAAAAGAAATAATAAGGATCAGAGCAGAAATCAATGAAATAGAAACCAAAAGAACAGTAGAACAGATCAACGAGACTAGGAGCTGGTTCTTTGAAAGAATTAAGAAGATGGATAAACCCCTGGCCAGACTTATCAAAAAGAAAAGAGAAAGGACCCAAATCAACAAAATCATGAATGAAAGAAGAGAGATCACAAGCAACAACAAAGAAATACAAACAATTATAAGAACATATTATGAGCACCTCTATGCCAGCAAATTAGATAACCTGGAAGAAATGGGTGCATTCCCAGAGATGTATCAACTACCAAAAGTGAACCAGGAAGAAATAGAAAACCTGACAGACTTATAACCACTAAGGGAATTGAGGCAGTCATCAAAAATCTCCCAAGAAACAAAAGCCCAGGGCCAGATGGCTTCCCAGGGGAATTCTCCCAAACATTTAAAGGAGAATTAATACCTAATCTCCTGAAACTGTTCCAAAAAATAGAAATGGAAGGAAAACTTCCAAACTCATTTTATGAGGCCACCATTACCTTGATCCCAAAACTAGACAAAGACCCCATCAAAAAGGAGACATACAGACCAATATCCTTGATGAACATGGATGCAAAAATTCTCACCAAAATACTAGCCAGTAGGATCCAACAGTCCATTAAAAGAATTATTCACCATGACTAAGTGGGATTTATCCCTGGGCTGCAAGGTTGGTTCAACATCCGCAAATCAATCAACGTGATACAATACATTAACAAAAGAAAGAATAAGAATCATATGATCTTCTCAATAGATGCAGAAAAAGCATTTGACAAAGTACAGCATTCTTTCTTGATCAAAACTCTTCAGAGTATAAGGATAGAGGGTAAATACCTCAATATCATAAAAGCCATCTATGAAAAACAGACAGCGAATATCTTTCTCAATGGGGAAAAGCTGAGAGCTTTCCCCCTAAGGTCAGGAACGCGGCAGGGATGTCCACTCTCACCATTGCTATTCAACATAGTATTAGAAGTCCTAGCCACAACAATCAGACAACAAAAAGAAATCAAAGGCATCCAAATCGGCAAAGAGGAAGTCAAACTCTCACTCTTTGCAGATGATATGATTCTCCATGTGGAAAACCCAAAAGACTCCACCCCAAAACTGCTAGAACTCATACAGGAATTCAGTCAAGTGGCAGGGTATAGAATCAATGCACAGAAAACCGTGGCATTCCTATACACCAACAACAAGACAGAAGAGAGACAAATCAAGGAGTCGATCCCATTTACAACTGCACCCAAAACAATAAGATAACTAGGAATAAATCTAACCAAAGCGGCAAAGGATCTGTACTCAGAAAACTATAAAATACTCATGAAAGAAATTGAAGAAGACACAAAGAAATGGAAAAACATTCCATGCTCATGGATTGGAAGAGCAAACATTGAGAAGATGTCAATGCTACCTAGAGAAATCTACATATTCAATGCAATCCCCATCAAAATACCATCCATTTTTTTCAAAGAAGTGGAACAAATAATTCTTAAATTTGTATGGACTACAAGAGACCCCGAATAGCCAGAGGAATATTGAAAAATGAAAAGCAAAGCTGGTGGCATCACAATTCCGGACTTCCAGCTCTATTACAAAGCTGTCATCATCAAGACAGTATGGTACTGGCACAAAAACAGACACATAGATTAGTGGAACAGAACAGAGAGCCCAGAAAGGGACCCTCAACTCTATGGTCAACTCATCTTTGACAAAGCAGGAAAGAATGTCCAATGGAGAAAAGACAGTCTCTTCAACAAATGGTGTTGGGAAAATTGGACAGCCACATGCAGAAGAATGAAACTGGACCATTTCCTTACACCACACACAAAAATAGACTCCAAATGGTTGAAAGACCTAAACATGAGACTGGAGTCCATCAACATCCTAAAGGAGAACACAGGTAGCATCCTCTTCAACCTCAGCCACAGCAATTTCTTCCTAGAAACATCGCAAAAGGCAAGGGAAGCAAGGGCAAAAATGTACCATTGGGATTTCATCAACATAAAAAACTTTTGCACAGCAAAAGAAACAGTCCACAAAACCAAAAGACAACCGACAGATTGGGAGAAAATATTTGCAAAGGACATATCAGATAAAGGGCTAGTATCCAAAATCTATAAACAACTTATCAAACTCAACACCCAAAGAACAAATAATCCAATCAAGAAATGGGCAGAAGACATGAACAGACATTTTTCCAAAGAAGACATCCAAATGGCCAATAGACACATGAAAAAGTGCTCAACATCGCTCGACATCAGGGAAATCCAAATCAAAACCTCAATGAGATAGCACCTCACACTAGTCAGAATGGCTAAAAGTAACAAGTCAGGAAACGACAGATGTTGGCGGGGATGCGGAAAAAGGGGAACCCTCCTACACTGTTGGTGGGAATGCAACCTGGTGCAACCCCTCTGGAAAACGGTATGGAGGTTCCTCAAACAGTTGAAAATAGAGCTACCGTATGATCCAGCAATTGCACTACTGGGTATTTACCCCAAAGATACCGATGTAGGGATCCGAAGGGGTACGTGCACCCCAATGTTTATAGCAGCAATGTCCACAATAGCCAAACTGTGGAAAGAGCCAAGATGTCGATTGACAGATGAATGAATAAAGAAGATGCGGTATATAGACACAATGGAATATTATGCAGCCATCAAAAGGAATGAGATCTTGCCATTTGCAACGACGTGGATGGAACTGGAGGGTGTTATGCTGAGTGAAAAAATCAATCGGAGAAAGACATGTATCCTATGACCTCACTGATATGAAGAATTCTTAATCTCAGGAAACAAACTGAGGGTTGCTGGAGTAGTGAGGGGTGGGAGGGATGGGGTGGCTGGGTGATAGACATTGGGTAGGGTATGTGCTATGGTGAGCACTGTGAATTGTGCAAGACTTGAATCACGGATCTGTACTTCTGAAACAAATAATGCAACATATGTTAAGAAAAAAAAAAGAAGAAGATAGCAGGAGGGGAAAATGAAGGGGAGTAAGTCAGAGGGGGAGATGAACCATGAGAGACGATGGACTCTGAAAAACAAACTGAGGGTTCTAGAGGGGAGCAGGGTGGGGGATGTGTTAGCCTGGTGATGGGTATTAAAGAGGGCACGTTCTGCGTGGAGCACAGATTGTTATGCACAAACAATGAATCATGGAACACTACATCAAAAACCAATGATGTAATGTATGGTGATTAACATAACAATAAAAAATTAAAAAAAAACGAATAATGCAATATATGTTAAGAAAGAAAAAGAGGAAGATAGCAGGAGAGGAAGAATGAAGGGGAGTAAATCAGAGGGGGAGACCAACCATGAGAGATGATGGACTCTGAAAAACAAACTGAGGGTTCTAGAGGGGAGGGGGTGGAGTGATGTGTTAGCCTGGTGATGGGTATTAAAGAGGGCACGTTCTGTTTGTAGCACTGGGTGTTATGCACAAACAATGAATCATGGAACACTACATCAAAAACTAATGATGTAATGTATGGTGATAAACATAACAATAAATAATTTTAAGTAAAAAAAAAAAAGACATGTAGACCAATGGAACCGAATGGAGAGTCCAGAAATAAACCCAAGCTTTTATGGTCAGTTAATCTATGACAAAGAAGGCAAGAATACATAATGGAGAAAGACAGTCTCTTCAACAAATGATGCTGGGAAACCTGGACAGCAACACACCAAAGAATGAAACTGGACCACTTTATTACACTATACTCAAAAATAAACTCAAAATGAATTAAAGACCTAAATGTGAGACCTGAAACCATAAACTTCTAGAAGAAAACATACGTAGTAATCTCTTGGACATCAGCCTTAGCAACACTCTTCTGGATCTGTCACCTCATTTGAAGGAAACAGAAGCAAAAATTAATTATTGGGACTACATCCAACTAGAAAGGTTTCACACAGTGGAAAAAGCCATCAACAGTACAAAAAGGTAAACTATGGAATGGTAGAAAATATTCGCAAATCATGTATCTGCTAAAGGGTTAATATCTAAAATATTTAAAGAAGTCATATATTGGGGCACCTGAGTGGCTCAGTCATTAAGCATCTGCCTTCAGGTCGGGTCATGATTCCAGGGTCCTAGGATCGAGCCCCACATAGGGCTCCTGACTCAGTGGGGAGCCCGCTTTGCCCTCCCCCTCTGCCTGCCTTTCTGCCTACTTGTGCTATCTCTCTGTCAAATAAATAAATAAAATCTTAAAAAAAATAAAGAAGTGGTATAATTGAATACCAAAAAACCTAAATAATCCAATTAAAAATGGGCAGGGGACTTAATAGATTTTTCCAAAGAAGACATCCAGGTGGCCAACAGGCAAATGAAAAGATGTTCAACATCACTCAACATTGGGGAAATACAAATAAAAACCACAATGAGATACCACCTCACACCTGTCAGAATGGCTAACATCAAGAAGACAAGAAATAACAAGTGTTAGTGAGGATGTGGATAAAGGGGGACACTCGTGCACTGTTGGTGGGAATGCAAACTGGTGCAGTCACTCCGGAGAACAGTATGGAGGTTCCTCAAAAATTGAAAATATAAATATCATGTGATCTAGTAATTCTACTACTGGGTATTTACCCAAAGAAAATGAAAACACTAATTTAGAAAGGTATTTAATTGTACCCCTATATTTACTGCAACATTATTTACAATAGTTAAGATTTGGAAGGAGATCAAGGGTCCATCAACTGATAAATGGATAAAGATGTGGTATACACACACAATGGAATATTACTCAGCCATATAAAATAATGAAATCCTGCCATTCAGGGCAACATAAATGGACCTAAAGGATATTAAGCTAAGTGAAATAAGTCAGGTAAGGAAAGGTAAATACCGTATGATTTTACTTATATGTGGAATTCTAAAAAAGAAAAAAAACAAATGAACAAACAAAGTGAAATGGAAACAAACTCATACGGACAGAGGACAGACATCAGAAGGAAGGGTGTGGAGCAATGGGAAAAATAGGTGAAGGGAATTAAGAGGTACAAACTTCAAGTTTTAAAAAAGTAAGTCACAGGGATGAAAAATACAGTGCAAGGAATATAGTCAAGAATATAGTAATAATATATGGTGGGAGATGGTAACTACATTTACCATGGTGAGCATTTCATAATGTATAGAATTCTGGAATTCACTAGGTTGTACATCTGGAACTAAGGTAACATTGTGTGTCAACTATACTTCAATGACGCAGGATACCACATGGATGAACCCTGAAGACTTTATGCTAAATTGATTTGTTTTGCTTGTAACTTTTTTAGGAGCGCTGCTCTAACCGTTGTCATTACTACTCAGGAAATTATCTGATGGATAAGGTGGACATTTGAATATGATTTATATCAATTCCTCTTTTTCTCGTGGGCACTTAAATGACTCATTCTAGTTTCTCAGGGCGGCTTTGATTTTCAAGTTCTTTGCCTTGTTTCTGCAAATGCACCTATACTCATCAGGTGACACTCGTCATGAAGTTTGGCACAGAAAATGCATGCCTCTGGGATCTATGAAATATTATTTGGCCTTCCCAGCAATTTTACTTTGTGTAATCAGGCAAAAATGCCACATTCTTCATTTCAAGAGTCTGAGTGAACCACATGATTATTTATAAGGAAAAAAGGTTAAAAAACCTTAAAACAAAAGAAAGTCAATGACCAAGTGCTTTGCTTTAGCAGTTGAAATGTATGTATAAATATCTATAACAGTGAGTGGTCCGATATCATGGGGGCCAACAGTGTTGATTTAACAATAAGCAAATCATGGTTAGTTGTGAACAGCGTTACAAAGGGGTAGGTTCATCACTGTTGAAGCAGCTGATAACAACACCCCAACGATCCTTCAAGAAGCCACTACTCCTGTTCTCCAGTGGTTCCAAGCAAGTGGAATCCATCCTCCAGGCCCCGAGGCTGACAAATGATCTATGGGTGACACAGCACATTCCGTGTCCATACACACGGTAACTGGTTGAGCAACACATATAACCTGAGTCCAAACACTGAGGGTCGTCCATCTCAGGAAAGATTGTCAGGAAAGTAGTACCCTTCCTCATAGATTGTAGAATGTAAGCCTGGAGAGATCAAAATCCACTGTTGCCACAGAACACGGAAAGGGCCTCCCTACTCCCTGAAAATCAGGTCACCATGTATTAATCATCATTTTCCAGAGAATTGGAACCAATAGAGTGTTTAATGTATAAACACTGTGCACACACACACACACACACACACACACACAAACACACACACACAGTTGACCTGCATACAACACAGGGGGTAGGGTTGCTGACCCCCTGCACAGTCCAAAATCCATGTAAAATTTTGATTCCCCAAAATCTTAACTATTAACAGCCTACTGTTGACCAGAAGCCTTCCAGATAACATAAGCAATTGATCATTTTGTATATGTATTATATACTGCATTCTTCCAAAAGTTAGAGAAAAGAAAACATTATTAAGAGAATATAAGGAAGAGAAAATGCATTTATAGTACTGAGAAAATCTGCATGTAAGTGGACCTGCACAGTTCTAACCTGAGTTGTCCAAGGGTCAACTGTTTAAAGAAAGAAAGATTATAAGAAAACTCACAAGGCATTGGAGGCTGACAAATCCCCAGAATTGCAGTCAGCAAACTGGACACCCAGCAACACTGGTGGTATAATTCCCATCTGCAACTAGGGCCTGAGAATCAGGAGAGCCAGTGTGTTTCCAGGCCAAAGTCCAGCAGGCTTAAGAGCCAGGAAAAGCCCATGTTTCATTTTGAGTCCAAAAGAAGGAAAAAATTGAAATCCTAGTTCAAAGGCAATCAGGAAGAGGAATTCCTCTTGCTCAGACATTTTTATTTTCCCCATTCAGGCCTTCAACTGATTGGATGAGGCCCACCACATTAGGAAGAACAATCAACTTTACTCAGTCTATCAACTTAAATATTAAACTCCTCCAAGAACATCCTCACAGAAACATCAAAATAATGTTGGACCAAATGTCTGGGTACCCCTGGGCCTAGTTAAGTTGTTACATGAAATTAACCATCACACCCAGAATCATGCAGAACCTAAAGATGAATACAGAGAGCATGTAGAGATGATACAATTCGAATTGTTGCTTTTAGCCATGCTGAACCATCACTACTGCTGTTTTATTGACGTGAGCCAGCTTGAGTTGTGTTTCTGTTACTTGCAATTGAAAACAACACAAAAACTTCAAGTAATATAGCAGAGAATTCTAATGAATTAGAAATATTTCTTATGTTATTATTTTTTAAACCTTAAAGCCTTAAGTTCCATCGTTATCCTCATTTACTTCTCCCCCAGAGACTTTCCTGTAGACCAGAAAAGAATATGGATTTTAAGGGGTCCCGGGAACGCTTTCTGAAGAGTGAAATCTGGTGTGTGTGTGTTTGTCAGAAAATATATTAAGGGCTTGTGTTGTAACATAGCTGTTGCCTAGTGCTGGCCCACATATTATTGATACTCACTGATGGAATTCCAATAGGTGGAAACACGGGGAAAATAAAGATGATCAAATGGGTTTTAAGTAATGAGTTACTAAGCTAAGTATTTTCACTTGAATGAGTTCCTCTTCTTAGATTATGACTTTCCAAATTTTTTGATGGAAAAATTTTTTTTTTCCGATGCAATGATAATTATAATAGAAAACTGGGTTTGTGTGCTTTCCAGTGTCCGTCCTTAGAGAAATGAGCTTAGTGTTTCTGTGCTGCCCCCTCGGTGCATTAGAAGTTTTGTCCTCCCCACACCCCAACAGAAAATTCTGAGATCACTGCATGTGGTAATTTCCCTGAAAGGCTTTATGACATCATAGTATCACTAGAGTGTTTAACCAACAACGTGGAGTGAACTCCTTCCTGAAGATAATGCTGACATTACAAAAGAGCCCCCCGCCGCTTTGGGGACTGAGAAGTTTGCAGGTATGAGAATTCCCATCTCTCATGGCAGATACTGCTAATTGTTCAAACACATTTTCCTGCTGAGCACAATCTATCTCAATGAGAGTCGCTAAAACACAGCAGGGGGTAACACTGAAAATGCTGTTATCTGTTGCAGGCCAAGGCTAATACAGAGAGACTGAGCCGAAGCTTCTCTGCTGCAGACACACTGTGTGCACATTTCTTTGTGATGCTGGGCTGGACCCCACAAAGCACGTTCCTACTCACTGCCTACTTCTCCCGAGGGGAGGTGATGGGAGAGCACAGGCCTGAGGCAAAAATGCAGCCCCCATGTTTGCCTCTGTTCCTGTCCCTGGTGCCTTCCCTAACAATGTCCCCCACCCCCATGACTCCAGCATGCAAGCATTTACTTGAGTTAACATTTCCCAACAGTCGTGGAGCCAGTCTTACCCACCTCTATAGGATACCAGCACCAGAGCCCCCTCCTCAAAGGACTGGTTTATTCCTTGAGTCTGCAGACATTGGGTGACTCCCCTTTCAAAGCATGAGTGTCAGCTCTGTAGAGCTTCTCCTCTGGGCTTCCAAATTCTGTAATTCTTACCACTCCCATTTGCTTCCGAGGTTACTGTTTTTGTTATTATAGTGATACCATCATTCATTGAGCTCTTCTGATGTGTCAGCAGTAAGTATATGAATCTCATACTTGTGTATCACATGTACATATATTCAGTCCTTACAACAATGCTATGTGGTAAGTCCTATTATGATCCATGTTCTACAGATGAGGAAAATAAAGCAAAAGAAGTGCACTTGCTAGTGGTGGAAGGTAAGTCACAGAGAGCCAATGTTAAGAATAGCAAGGGACAATGTTAAGAAGTGAAGGCTCAAGTATCTGTCGATTCATCTGTCGTCCAGACATCCAGAGTCACCCTTGTGGGAAAAACGGCCATGGGTGAGAGAGTCAGGGGCCGTGATGGTGTAATTGTCATGATCTTTCAATGCTTTCCTCATTGAATAGACAGAAATGCACATTTCTTCTGAAAGACCAAGTAGATTGGGCATTTCAGAAACTCTGGAGGGAAAGGGGGTGCCCACTGCATGATGTAGGTTGAGATAAAGATGGGACCCATATCCAATCTGCAAAGAGATTAAGTGTTCTCACCTGTAGATAACTGAGTTCTATCCAAGACTTTTCATTTTTTGAAGCCCTCTGTTGGGTGCCTGGGTGGCGCAGTCGGTTAAGCGTCTGCCTTCAGCTCAGGTCATGATCTCAGGGTCCTGGGATGGAGCCCCGCATTGGGCTCCCTGCTCAGCGGGGAGCCTGCTTCTCCCTCTGCATCTGATGCTACCCCTGCTCATGCTCTCTCTCACTCTCTCTCTCAAAAATAAATAAAATCTTTAAAACAATAAAGTCCTCTGTTATTTGTCCTGGCTCTAAAATTGAGTTGGTCGATAAAATGCAATACACTTAAATATATAAAATCTCTTCCTTGAGTCTCAGAAATATTATCGGTAGTTTAGAAGTGCTTTATTCTTTTAACACTTATAAGTGCATTGTTGTTATCTTCAATTAGTTACTTTTGAACGAGACTACCAGTAATCATTCTACTTACATTTTGCTAGTATAAAATCTAAGCAAGGATTACCATGAAGAGGGCTCAGTTCAAAGTGTACAAGTCTGAGTTAGTGGCTCCAGAAAGTACAGAGTTATGACGGGCTGACAACATCCTAGCTTCTGAGAGCAAACAGAGTCAGAAATGTATAACCTTGTACAGACCCCAAACTTTACAGCACAGGACCAATAGTGTGATCATACAAAATGATCATAACCTCAGACTGTGACAGTTATTGTGTTAGGCAAGAATTATCTCTATTCTTTTTTCACTATTGTTTTTCTATCGAAGTATAATTAACCAACAGTGTCCTATTAGTTTTGGGTGTACGATACAAATTCTGCACATCACTCAGTGCTCATCATGATAAGGGTGCTCTTTATCATCTTTAATGTTTATAACTCTATGTGGTAGGTACTATGGCATCCAAATTTTAGCAAGTAAGAAAACAGAGGTTTAGAAAAATTAAGCAGTTGTTGAAGGTCACAGAGGAACAAGCATAGCAGTGAACTCAAACCTAAAGCTGTCTGACTCCCACAGGAGTCTGTTATTTGCAAATAATTACCCTTAGATTAAATCCTTCTAATAGCTTTTGGAATTACAGCACCAACAGATCTCCTATAGAAATTCGTTTTTTTCTTCCTGTTCTGTAAACCTTTGTCCTTTCTCTGGATAGAGGAGTTTGTTGACAGATAGACTCCTCAGATATTCTCAGATCTTATTTCCAAGCAAGAAAACCTATCAGAACCAATGTTAAGGAGAATCTGAATAATCAATATAAGGTATGAAGAGATACTAAAAAGATTTAACTACATCAAAAACTTTACAGTGACGAAGCCATATAATGAATGTTGATTCACTCAGGGTGAAATATTGTTTTAAAAAGCTTAATTAATTAAATATAACAGATCTCTAAGGAACCAGAATTGATTAGAAGCTATTGTAGCCCACATGCATAGGACATATGATCAATTTGATTATGCTTTTTTTTTTTTTTTTGACACAGAGAGAGAGAGAGAGAGAGGAATCACAAGTAGGCAGAGTGGCAGGGAGCGGCAGAGGGAGAAGCACTCTCCCCGCTGAGCAAGGAGCCCGCCCGACGCCGGACCCGATCCCAGGACCCCAGGATCACGACCCGAGCCGAAGGCAGACGCCCAACGACTGAGCCACCCAGGCGCCCCTGATTATGCATTCTTATTGAGAAACTAACAAGGTTTATACCGACAGATACTTTAAAATATATAATTGGTGAATTTTCTACTGATATAGTACATATTGCATTTTTCATGCAATCCAATCACTAATGCAGTACAAGAGATAAGCAAACTCCTATTAAACAGTTTTCCAGGGCAAAAAATATATTCCTGCTTTCAATACTTATTCCCTGTTCCTCTAATAAGATACAGCATTTTCCCTTATTTCCTACACACTTACAGACCCAAACACATACACAGCTAGCATGAGAATACTGCATATATGGCGGTGATCTGCCTTCCGAGTCTGAACAGGGCATGCTACAAAACTGTCCTAAACTTGGAGGAAAGTTCATGATAAAAAATCAAAACAAAATAAAACGTTGATGTCACAGATTAAAGTGGCTCAACTGTTTTTTTTCTTGATTTCAGCTTCCCAAAAGCTTAAAAAAAATCCACCCAAATATAAATAACCTAAAAATTATATATCTGCTTTGTATATAGTGAGTTGTGACCCAGCTTTGCCCCACTAGAGTGATAAATGAAACCTTTTATTTTTCAAGTTTCTTTCCCCTGAATCTCATAGGGTGCACCTGGCAGACTCTGAGGCCAAACACCATCATCTGGAAGGCAGGGTTTTATGGGTCCATAAAAGGCAAAGGGTTTTATGGGTCCAACGTCAGCCTGTATATGAACTACCTGTTCTTTTTCTTCCCACTTAATATCAAATGATGTTGTCATTAACATAAGTGCATTTAAGGCTAAAATCACAACCTTAGACATGAAGTCTCTATTGTTATGAAGTTGGCAATATGTACATCTAAGTAATTCTTCTTATATTAAATAATCAAACATTATTCATATCTTATTTCTAAACTTGATGCCTTTAAACTTCCGAGCTAATAGATTTGTAACCAAACTTACTGTCTGTGATAGTTAATTTGATGTGTCAGTGTGACAGCGTTCATGGATGCCCACGTAACGGGAGAACGTTATTTCCCAATGTGTCTGCAGTGTTTCTGGAGGAAACTAGCATTGGAATTGATAATCTGAGTAAAGCAGACAGCCCTCCCCTCCCCAACTTGGGTGGGCCCCACCCAATCTACCCAGGGCCCTAATAGAACAAAAGGCAGGGGATGGGGAAATTTACAGGCTCTCAGTTTTAGCGGGGACATCAATCTTCTGCCCTTGGGCATTAGAGGTCCTGGATTGTGGAACCTGCATCCTCAGCCCAGGACGGTTCTCAGACCCTCAGACTCAGGCTGCAGCTGAAGAAGAGAAGCTTTGGGAAGTCATACATTTCAAAAGCAATTGAGAAGACATTAAAAAAAAAAAAGTGGTATGGGGGGGAAATCTCTTCAATTGAGGGACATGAAGTTAATTAGTAATTTAAATAAAGCTCTTCATGTGAAAAGGGCTGATGCCAGATTGTACTGTTGGGTTGCAGGGTTTTTGTCTCATGGAGTTGAAGGAGTCTCAAGTACACAACAGGGTGAGGTGAAGTGAATGCTTATTAAGTGAAGGTGAAAACAGAAAAGGGAAGCTCTCTAGAGCCAGAAGGCTCCCAAATGGGTTGCCACCAAGGGATTTTATGGTCTTTCACAGAAAACTGACCAGGAAGCTTGGTAAATATCCTGTCTATAACATTTACAATAAGGTGGATTTGTAACTATCAGGTGAATATCTCGTCCATGACTTTTCTCCACATCTGGGATTTCTGTGAGCCAAATCAGGCAGCCCCTTACCTGTCTCTCCCTACCTAGCCCCACCTGTCCCTTACTCAGTACTACAGTGAATAAAGCCATGGGGGCATGACTGAAAGATAGTTAAACCCAATATCAAGAATCAGTCTATCAGAGTCCATCATCTCTCATGGTTCGTCTCCCCCTCTGACATACTCCCCTTTTCTTCCTCTCCTGTTATCTTCTTCTTTTTCTTTTTTCTTAAAATATGTTGCGTTATTTGTTTCAGAAGTACAGATCTGTGATTCAACAGTCTTGCACAATTCACAGCGCTCACCGTAGCACATACCCTCCCCAATGTCTATCACCCAGCCACCCCATCCCTCCCACCCCCAACCAGGGGAGGGGGGGAGGGGGATGGGTTATCCTGGTGATGGGTATTGAGGAGGGCACGTTCTGCATGGAGCACTGGGTGTTATGAACAAACAATGAATCATGGAACACTGCACCAAAAACTAATGATGTAATATATGGTGATTAACATAACAATAAAAAATAAAAAGAAAAGAATCAGTCTAGGAGGTAAGCTAAGGGACTTATGAAATATGTAATTGCAGATAACATAAATATGAGCAGAGATGTATAAGATATATTAATACTGTTTTAAAAAATCACTTAAGTATTTGAAGATTATTTGAAGGAAATGATATTTGAAACTTGACTTGAAGGATGGGCAAGATAGCAAAGCACAGACAGAAGGTAGGAATGACCACCACATCATCTCAGAAGTGAGAGGAAAATACCCTGGGGGAGGCATGGGGGAAATTTGGGAGGAAAGCAGAATTTAAATGCATGGGTCTCATGATTCCTAGGAATGACAGATTCTGGAGATTCTGGAATCCCTACCACTTTCACGCCTGGAAGGTTCTGGGTCTGTGAGAAGGAGATAAATAATAACACGTGGATGGGTTTGAGAACACAAGACCACGTGAATGGAGGACCCAGAGATTAGTGTCAGCCCTGCACACTGGCCAGGCAGGTGCTGAAGGCAGGGGCTGCGGGAACGGGGCTGTGGGAAGGGAGGTTCTGTGTGGGTAACTGGTCAACCTCACAGCCAAATAGAGGCCGGAGTCCAGGGGTGCAGAATGCCCCTCCCAAACAGACACAGAAGTTAGAAAAAAGTCAGTAAAGGAAGTATAATTGGTCACTGAGGGGTAAAATGTGGTACTTTTTTCAACTGGAATTTAAATTCCACTGTAATGTCATCATTTGCATTCCCTGTGATAAAACACACAGAAAAAAAGTTGTGAAGTGAATAATTCATTTGGAAATGATGAACATTTAAGGAAAAATTTACATAAGGCTACCGATCCTAGTCTAAGTGCTTAGCGAAGAGGTCAATACTGATTACTTTTCTCCTCTTTCTACCCAAGTATTGCGTCTGAATGAGTGGCTTTTTAATGTATTTGCAAAGGAGGATAAATATTTCTAAATAGCAATGAGTGAAGTTAGATTCCTCTCAAAGATCAAATATTAACATTTCATACTTAACACTGCAAACCACAAAGTCAATGGAGCAGGCAATCAATAATGGTATCATAGCCAAAGTAGGGTTAGAGGAAAAGAGGGGGTTAGTTACTACAAATTAACCATAAGGAAAAGAGTTATATAGGATATAAAGTGAGAACCAGAATTAGTTCACTTATAGAAAGAGATGCTTATGGTCGGGAGTGATATTCTGAAAACAATGGGGCTGGCCCAGGAGAACGCAAGCAGGTGTCAGCCAGGAATGAGAGTCTGAGAGCCAGCCAGGAATGTCCTGCGTGAGGAGTTTAGTTTCATTTTAAAATGTGGGAAGGCAATGAGACAGAAATAAATAAATAAACATATATATATGTGTATATATATATGTTTGTATCATGAGCACATGAGCAGTGTAAGGACCATTCATGCCATTTAGACATAACCGCTTCACAGTTTACAGAAGACGAGCGTTTTCCTTGATCACATAAGTGTTGGTTGTGCCTTGAGTGTTGGGTAGAACATTCCATTAAAACAGTCATTGTGGTGTATTTCTATCAAAATATTTTAAATCACCAATTCAGTTTGGTAATGTTTATAAAAACATTCAGATTTTCTATATAATCTTGAGTTAGTCTTTATCACTTAAATTTTGTTTTTTTTTAACTTTCAGTATTTGAATTTTTGACCTAAATATATCTTCAGGGTATTTCAAAATAGTTTTTAAACCTAATTTGTGTTGGATCTATATTAAGTTCCCCTTTCCTTTCCTAATATTGTTTATTTATATAGTCAATCTTTCTCCCCCCTTGTGGTCAACTGTACAAAAAGTTTAGTATTATTCTCAGTTTTGGTAATAATAAAAATGTTAAACTTCTTTATTTTATATATTCTATTTTATTAACCTCTATCTTAAGTATCATTTTCTTCCCCTTACATTCTTCCAGTTTGTTTCCTTTATATGTTTCTTTTTTTTTTAATTTTATTTATTTATTTGACAGAGAGAGAGAGAGAGAGAGAGAGCACAAGTAGGCAGAGTGGCAGGCAGAGGGGGAGGGAGAAGCAGACTCCCCGCTGAGCAGGGAGCCAGACGTGGGGCTCCATCCCAGGACCCCAGGATCATGACCTGAGCCGAAGGCAGCCGCCTAACCGACTGAGCCACCCAGGTGCCCCTCCTTTATATATTTCTGATGACTTGTTAATTTTCAGCTTTTTTTTCATTATAAACATTAGATACTAAATTGACTTTAAATACTGCTTTGGGTACATTGCCTGCATTCGATGTGTGATGTTCTCATTTCAATTTTAAGTATTACTTACTTTCTATTATGAGCTCTTCTTTGACTTAAAAGTTATTTAGAAGTTTAATCTCAAGTGTATGAATTTTTATAAGATATCTTGTTGTCATTGATTTCTAACTTAATAGCATTGTCTTCAAAGGACATATTCTCTGTGATATAGATTTTTCTGAAATTTGTTGGGACTAGCTTTATGGTTTTATGTGTTGTAAATTTTTGTAAAAATGTGCCTGAAAAGCAAACATGTGTTTTCCAGTTATTAGATGGAGCAATGGAAATCGATTGAATAGATAAAGCTTGTAAATCAACTTATATTGCCTTTATGTTGGTTTATTTTCTGGTCATTTTGATCTACCAACTACTGAGAGAAGTATGACAGAAATTTCTATAATCATGGTGTATCTGTCTACTCTTTACAGCACTGTTGGTTTTATATATATTAAAAATAATGTATTTAGGTCCATACAAGTTTAGAACTTTTTCTCCTCTTCATGGGTTTAAAATTTTAACCTCATATACCCAGTGTGCCTCTAGATTTTTCTTTCCATAATCCCAGTATTATCTGGTATTTATATAGTGTGCCACTTTCGTTTTTCTTCTTGTTTCCATGGGCATATTTTTCATTCTTCTACTTACAAACTGCATCTGCCCTTTTGTTTTAAGGATGTATTTTGCAAATAGCATAGCTGGGTTTGCTTTAAATCCACTGTGACAATTTCTGCCTTTTCACTGATGAGTTATATGAATCTGCATGTATATATTTGTATTTATTGCTACCGTTTTGTTTGGAGAGGTTTAGTTGTCGTGTTTTTCCTGTGCTCACTTGTTTCTTCCTTCTTGCCCACATGGTGCTGAACAGAGTTGTCTCCCTCGCCCCTTCGTTCCTTCTTCCAAATCTGCTCTTTTCTCTGGTTTGGAAGCTGGGCATGCTTTAACCACTCTGCTGTGAGGATTCAAATACCAGGCTGTCCTCACATCTCAATAGCAAGCTACGTGAATACAGTCAGTCTCGCAGGCTCCTCGCTCCAAGATTCTGTCGTGTGCTGCTGTGTGACCATGCGCTCGTGGTGCTCCTGGCCACTGCAACTGGACCTTCACTTGAGAGAGCTTTTTCCCAGGCGGTATGGCAGGCCTATTGAGTTTAATGCACTAGGTTTTTTTTTTTTTTTTTCCTTGTGTCTTTGGGTTATCAACACAACCACTGTGGATTCCTGCCTAGGATTCAGGCACAGTCTGGAATTATACAATATATGAAAGCTAATTGGCTCCCAAAGGCCTCAAATCCATGATCTTAGACTCATTAGCTCCGAGCATCTAGCAGGATAAAGAACTTCTAAGTAGGATAGATAGAAAAATGAAGCCATTATGAAGCAGTAAAACGGCATTAAGAATTTGAAAATTAAAGAAAGACAATTAAGTAACCTTCTGGTCAGTACCGAGGCATGTCTCCCTAACAAAGTCCAGGCATAAGGTGGTGTCTCCTCAGGCAAGATGTAACCACCAATAGTAGGTGGTTATGTGCAGCGGGTAGTCCTCCGCCTGTGAGCTCCTCTGTGTCTCTGTTGACCTCAGCATCACTGAAATGAAAGACAGTTCTGAAATCACTTAATTTGAGTACATCATTCACCTTCCTCCTTGTTAATTTAGTTCTGGACTGAGCAGTTTGAACTTACTGGATACAGCACAGCTTACGTGAATAAAATTCAGCACTCCTAGGTGGAGGGGAAAATGAAATTTAGCATCACACTTTTTTAGGTTTTCTGATGTCAACTGATGGATGCCAGTTGTCTTGTCATCAACTGGGAAGGATCACTTCTTAGCCAGGACTTCCCAGTACAGTAACTGTTGTTAGTTCCTAACTGTTAGCAACTTTGTAAACACTGAGTTGTGAGCATCTGTGTACATCCCCTCCCTCAAATCCCTTTCAGCTGGGACTAAGGTAGGACTTCCTTTATAGTCCCAGTTGTTTCTCTTGGTCTCAGAGACATCCAGGGTTTCTGAAGTCACTGCCTTATGTTGTATAATACACCATGAAGGCGTGTAAGGTCGTGCTTGACACCAGTTTCAGGGAGTAGGAAGGAGCTGAATAGAGCTGTTAACAGCACGGACTCTGGCCTTGCTTCCAAATGCAGATCTGCCTCATATTCTCTGTATTATCCAGGGCTATGACCTCATTTCCACGTGCTTACTTCTCCTTGTACGTAAAATAAAATAATGTCTATCACCCATGAAAAAGTAGTAAGACAGCTCATCTAAAAATGCTTAAAGGTTAGTTTGTATTGCCCATCTAGGTCCCCTTCTGGCCTTACATCATCCTTTTCATAACTCTCGACAGTCATATGCCCTAACACCAAATTGAATGCACTTATAAGAGCCTCTGTTTAACATTTCTGCACTTTTTAGAATATACAGAAAGAGGCTGTTTTAGCAGAATAAATTTAGGAATAGTCAAGATAGCCAAGCTTTGCTTCCATGGAGAAATAAATGCCCTTCAAGTCTAAAGGCTCCGAGTATATGCAACATAACTCCTTCTTACCCTTCCTTTATATAAACCTTTTGTTTTTTGCGTATTCTTATTCCCAATCATATTACAAGTCTGAGGGAAAATAACCTAGCATATATTTCTCAGACATTGTTGCTATGCAAGACTTAGACACAATCTTGTACTTAGCCATTGTCATAAACTTGATTATACTTATAAAATTTTATATGGGAAATTAACTTTTCACAGAAATGCACATAAAGTTACCAATAATACTGTAAATTAACAACTGAAATTAAAAGTACCAGCAGAACAGAAAAGACAAGGGATTTTTCCTAAGCAATCAGGACATGTGCAGGGTTTTCCAGATCCAAACTCTTTCTTATTTATACATTCCCCTCAACTAAAGGGTGTGGGTTCATCATTGTTTAAAAGCTAAATATTCAGCTTGACACACAATGGAAAATAAAAGTGAAACTGGGGGACAAATCTGATTCTGGGGGCGCCTGGGTGGCTCAGTCGTTAAGCGTCTGCCTTCGGCTCAGGTCATGGTCCCAGGGTCCTGGGATCGAATCCCACATCGGGCTCCCTGCTCCGCGGGAGGAGCCTGCTTCTCCCGCTCCCACTCCCCCTGCTTGTGTTCCTGCTCTCGCTCTCTCTGTCAAATTAATAAAATCTTAAAAAAAAAAAAATCTGACTCTGAAAATGGCTGATACGGCCATGCATTTGGTCAGCTTGAGGAATTAGGGGGATAATTTCCCAAAGATTACCTTTTCTCTCACTGAAACCATATCGACATAGAAAACATTTTTTTTCAAAATATATTTCAATTTTTTATTAAAGATTTTATTTATGTATTTGAGAGAGCGAGACTCGAGAGCACAAGAGCAGCAGCACTCAAAATACATTTCAGTTTTTTTTTAAAGATTTTATTTATGTATTTGAGAGAGTGAGACTCGAGAGCACAAGAGCGGCAGAGGGAGAAGCAGACGCCCCGCTGAGCAGGGAGCTCGATGCGGGGCTCGATCCCGGGACCCTGGGATCATGACCTGAGCTGAAGTCAGACGCTTAACCGACTGAGCCACCCAGGCGCCCCTACAATTCAATTTTAAATGAAAAATGTGAAAAACTGTTTTTTGCCACTGTAAAAACTCTGAAAATCTTCTCTGTCACTGTACACATATCATTTGGTTGTATCAATTCACAACACTCTAAAAATACTTTTTCATATTCAGAGGGTTTTTTGTTTTTATATTCACAGCTGAATGCTTTCAAAATGAAAACTTTAATTATTCTTTACCAAGTGATGCACATAGAATAGAAGTCAGCCCAAGCATCTCACCGGCTCATCATTCATGTACTTTTTAAATAAATTCTAAACAAACTTAGGATCGATGAAGGTAAATTATATTGAGCAATAGGAATTAATAAGCAACAGAAATAACTGAACATTTTTCAAAATAGATTGCCTGAGAATTCTGTTAAATGACATACACAGAAAAACACTCGTCACTGTTTCAAACACTGCTATTTCCCTTCTTTTGTTTACTTTTTAATTTTTATTTATTTAAATTCAAGTTAGTTAACATATTATGTATTATTAGTTTCAGGGGTAGAATTTAGCCGTTCATCAGTTGCATATAACACCTAGTGCTCAATCTATCACGTGCCCTCCTTAATGTCCATCACCAGTTACCCCATCCCCCACCTGCCTCCCCTCCAGCCACCCTGTTTGTTTTTTATGAGTAAGAGTCTCTATGGTTTGTCTCCCTCTCTGATTTTATCTTGATTTCCTTCACTTCCCCTATGTTTGTCTGCTTTGTTTCTTAAATTCCACATATGAGTGAAATCATATGGTATTTGTCTTGCTATTTCCCTTCTTGAACACAACTAATCAAATGAGATTTTTATTTTTAAGCTCTTGTAAAAAATTACAAAGGAAAATTCATATTTGGGATGAGATTCTCTTTCTTAACAGTCTTTAATATCAGGGTGTACTTTGAAGTGTGTCACAAGTGCAAAATACGCAGATTTTTAAAAATGATTTCTGCCATGATCAATGCGGTTTCCTAAAATCCTGTAGGAAGGAGCACTTCTCCCTTTTTATGAAGAGCCTTCAGACACCTTTTTTGCTACTTAGGACACCAGGCTTCTAGGACAACTTTGTAAAACAGCACGAGTGTTTCCCTTTTGCAGGTGAAAATATGGGAGCACAGAAACAGGAAATCTACTGTTCCTGGTCATGCAGCTACAGAAGAGGACCTGTCTCCAGTGCCATCTGGATGACTCCAGCCGCCAATGCCATCCTTGTTGCAACCCATGGAGTCAACTGCATATTAAATAGAGTAGTAGGGAGTTAAAAGAATTATAGGAAGTGAAAATAATACAGAGAATGGGGATATAAATGAGAAAAACAATGGAAATCAAGAGAGAAGGTTATGAGAGTGTGCAACAGTATTTTTTTTGCCATGATTCTATTTCTGGGACAGACCCTAATTTGGGTTTGGTGAACATTCCTCCCCAAATCTAGGGCCATGTAGCTTTGTGTGAGCCAATTTCCATAAAAGGAATATATGTAGAGTCTTTTTTTTTATTTTATTTATTTATTCATGAAAGAGAAAGACAGAGAGGCAGAGGGAGAAGCCCGATGTGGGACTCGATCCCAGGACCCTGGGATCGTGACCTGAGCCGAAGGCAGAGGCTTAACCATCTGAGCCACCCAGGCGCCCGGAATGTGCGTAGAGTCTTGACCCAGGGCCCTGTCAGTCATATACCTCTTCACTCAAACAGGGAGATCAGAGGGCTGATCAAAACAAGGTAAAAGGAACCTGGGACAATCAAGTCTTCGTTGAAATGTTCACTTGCTTTTCCTGCCATGTTTAGAACATATGTTGTGGAAAACTCTGGGCACCTTGCTGAGCCTCTGAAAACAGAACAAAAAGGGGGGAACCAAGAGAGGGAATCTCTGTGACCCCACGTGACCCCCATTTCTGCCTGTGTGGAAATCCTGATCTACTTTTGGGTGTTTCAATTGTGGGAATGCTCTACTTTTTGTGAAAGTCATTTTGGATCTTTCCTATGTAAATGACAGCCACAGCTTACATTTTGTTGATTCCCTCCATTTATATCCCAGAAACCGAGTCTCGTTCAGGACGGTGAGATTCGAGGCAGCAGTACTCCCTCCAAGTCTATCCTCTGACTTTGTTGTCATCATCCCTATAATCGCTCCCCATCCTGGTAGAAATACTGAAGGAGCTGAGATTAAAATCCATGCTGGGAGGAAGTCGCTGCCGACTAACTGCGGTGTGTTTCACCGTCAGATCTACCTGACATGCACACATACAGTTCTCTTAGGATTATCAGACCATAAGGAAGTAGTATCTTCTCTCTTTCCAGTGTGGCTTTACGTCCTGGCTTGTTCAGGACAGTGCTAATCTGCACTTGTTTTTCTTGCAAAATTGCTAATAGTGCCTCATCTTTCCCTCACAAGATGGTTCCTGGTTTCATGAGAAATCATGGACTCACACAATCACTGATAGTTCTACTGTGACATTAAATCATTGCACTATTAATGACAGCCACGTTTTAATTTCTGTCGGGTGTATGTATCTAAAGTTCACAACACTGCTTCCTCTTATGTGTATTACACATTGACACTCTCAGGATATTCTCTGTGGCAAAACTTTAGATTAATCTATTCATTCAAAACATCACAAAATTTTATCTTAATATAAAACTTCAAATATATTCAAATATATTTCAACCTAAGTCAGATACAATTTTATTTTCTTTATTTTCAAATGTGGTGAATGTAAATAGTGTCACAGGTTTTTCAAGAACAGTGTGCAGTACAATTTTGAGAAAATTATATTAAGATAATTATTTTATTAGTCATCCAATACCTCAGTTTCCAGTTAACAGAATCTAAGTCACAAGTCCGCAGTGAGAAAACCAAGGAGCTGAAGAACTATTCCTCAGAATCACCTTCCAAATCTCTCTCAGAATGTTGAGCCCAGCAATCCTGACATTCCACACATGCGTGTGCGCACACACACACACACACACGAGTACACACATGCGTGGCTTTCCTAGAGTTTTAGATCTGTGATTACAAGGCAGCTATTCTGATTCATTAACTGCTGTGCTCTTTTTAAAGTCTCTAATATATTTACAGGTTGGCATGCTATGATGGACTATGTGGGTAGTGCCAGTTCAATCTTGTACTACATTATGTATCAGAAATAAAACCACAGGTTAGGGGGCGCCTGGGTGGCTCAGTCGTTAAGCATCTGCCTGCAGCTCAGGTCATGATCCCAGGGTCCTGGGATCGAGCCCCGCATCGGCCATCAGGCTCCCTGTTCAGCGGGGAGTCCGCTTTAACCTCTGCACCCACCCCATCCCGCCCCACCCTCTGCTCATGCACACTCACTCTCTCTCTTGCAAAAATAAATAAAATCTTAAAAAAAAAAACAAAAAAGCAGGTTATTACTTTTTCTCTTTGTAGCTACTTACCACTAAGAGCCTGGCACCTTGTGAAATCCCTCAAGCATACTGATCACCCTCCCGGTGACTTACAACAATGGTAAACAAGAAGCAACCATCTTAGAGTTAACCACACCACGGAATTGTGTCCACAAACTCCCCCTGATCTGAACCGAAAGAGATGACAGTATCATTACATATTTTCTTCTCTTAATTTCAATGCAAAAGCCTTTCTCCCTCTCCTTCCCCTACCCCACTGTTTTTAAAACATTTTTCATTTATACAATTTATTTTTATAGCATGAGATGGGGGTCTAACCTCCTCCTCTTATTAAAAAAATAGCCATGGGGCACCTGGGTGGCTCAGTCGTTAAGCGTCTGCCTTCGGCTCAGGTCATGGTCCCAGGGTCCTGGGATCGAGCCCCGCATCGGGCTCCCTGCTCCGCGGGGAGCCTGCTTCTCCCTCTCCCTCTGCACCTCCTCCCACTTGTTCTCTCAATCTCTCTCTCAAATAAATAAATAAAATATTTTTAAAAAAGTAGCTAGTTTTCCAAACATCTTTCACTAAATTATATATATTTCCTATGGATATGGAAACATTTTATATATATTTGACTTTGTGTCATCGTTCAGTTAGATACACATGTTTATATCTCATAAGAGCATTTTTCCTTCCAATTTTGTTTTACATATTCCTCACTGAGTTTGACTTTTCTAAATAAAATTTAGGATTATTTTATGTATTATAAAAGAAATTCCATCTGGTATGGACAAAATATTCACAGTAGCAGCATCATTCATAATAGTGAAAAACTGGAAACCAGCCAACTGCCCATCATCAAGATACATTCATATGACGTGATGCTTCTCATAGTATCAACACCTCAAAGAAACAAATCCCAAATACACGAGTGGATTCTTGAAATGTCAAGTGAAAGAAACCAGACGCAGACATAGAGAGACAGACAGACGTATACACACACTGCAAACAGTGTGTCCAAGAAAAGGCAAATTTCATCTGTGGTGATAAATTCAGGATACTCAGAATGTGGTTGTCTCTAGGAGTGGGGGAGACAGTAATGAGAGGCAGTGGTGTGCTGGCAAAGATTTAACTTTCAAAATATGAATACATGCACATGTATATAAGTTTACTATTTCAGGGATATAAAAAGTGTAGCAACATTTACACATAATGAAATCTACAACGATCTCTGTTGTCATTTCTATGGAGCCAACCAAATGCTTTTGCTGATGTTTCTGAACTCCTGTACCTGTTGGTAATCTGCGATGGTCAGCCATGATTAGACAAACAGGGATGCATACTTATCTGCTCTTTTCCAATAAATGTATTGTCATCAGAGCTGATATGTGATGTGCTGTAAACCACTCCATCTTTGTGCCAATGTACTCGTTAAGCCAGAACCTCATCAGCTGCAGCACTAATGTCACACTATTGATGGGCTGTTAACAGAATGTGCAGTTGAGACACACCGTGACACACCGTATGTACTTCCAGTAGATGTGAATCTCTCCAATACCATCAATAATGATTAGCAATCAACAAGTTTACACTATTCCCTATTTTTTAAAGATTTTATTTATTTGAGAGAGAGAGAGAGAGAAAGAGTACATGAGTGGGGGGAGGGGCAGAGGGAGAAGCAGACTCTCCACTGAGCAGGGAGCCGGATGTGGGACTCAATCTCAGGACCCTGGGATCATGACCTGAGCTGAAGGCAGACACCTAACTGACTGAGCCACCCAGGTGCCCCTACACTATTCCCTTTAAAATACATAACTTACTTACTTACCACTTTATATAATTTAATACTTAACATTAGCCTTGTTTAACAACATGCTTGCAAAATTCCTGAAATGCGAACAATTGTCCGTGGTTCAGCCAAGACTAGCCGACTCCAGCTCACCACGGGGATGAGGGAATGGTATGCGGTTAGTGGTCTATCCCATTATCAAGATCCATTCAGGTAAACACCTATAAAAACATGCATTGAGGTCTGTACTGGAATGAAGTTGAACATATATTATCGACGGGGTGCAAACCGGATCAGCACCTTTGGAATAGTGAACGCGGTAATGTGGTTAATGTGACTGAGAGACTATAGTATCTCGTTTCATTTAATTGCTCTACTTAAATAGCCACATCTGGCTAGTGCCACTATCTTGTGCATTGTGTGTGCCAAGAGGTTACAGTTAAAAAGTCACAAGCCATTCGAGGAGAGAGCTACAATACATTCATCTCCAGCCTTCCCTGCCCTGCGCTCAGCTTTACCATCACGGCGGTGTTTTTATGCCCTGGATGACCAGGATGCAGTCAAGACTTTCCTTTCATCATCTTTCTTTTTCTGACCACCTACCAAACACTGCCAACATTCAAATGCCTATTTCACTTAGAAATGCCTGAGGTTTAGGACTCCCTAGAAAGAGTTGTCAGAAATACTGTCTCTTTTGCTCCCTCCTGGAAACGGAGCTAAACTGACTAAAATGCCATAATTCATTTGCAACCTGATATATGAGAGGACTTCCTCCTAGTTTCAGAGCTGCAGATTTAGAAACATCTTTCTCTGGGCGTAATGTAAACTCTGTTCCCTAATTTACACAAGCAAGTTATCAACTACAAGGCCTGTTCCACAAAACATCATTGCAAAGCCATATTTACGAGCACCGTAATTTATTGGGGAAATATATGGGCAGTTATCTGCTAAACTCTGGTCTTTAAAAACACAAGAGATCTTGCCAAATACAGGTGGGCTGATTTCTTAGAATCAGAATGTATTAATTCTGGTTAGCCTCCCCAAACTGAAAACGCCCTTCAGTTTACTCCATGTAGCATTAGGGCATGCTTCCTACACAATAAGTAAAACAAGCCAACAACAAAACTACATAAATACGGACTAAGGAATGTGCTCAGAATCTTTATTCCGTCCTGTACCCATAACGTTGCAAAGTGATTTTGTAAATCCTTCCATAAATACGTAACATGTATTTCCCTCTATGTTTGAATCAGGGTGTAGGGGCCAAGATGGGCCACCCCGGCTCGAAGATTATTTTGAGCTGAAGACAATTGAGACCCTGTGGGCTCAAGAGAAACTTTTGCCCCTTCTTTACACAGAGGAATGTAATTGGGGGTCTTTCCCAGAATAAAAGTTATTTGCTGAGATAAATGTTATGAGTGACTATGGTGATTAACATAATAAAAAAAATTTTTAAAATTATAAAAAAATTTAAAAAAATTAAAAAAAATGTTATGAGTGACCCATCTGTATGGTAGGGCAAACCTCTAATTATCAGACATATGCTTTTCTTATCACCCTGTGAAGTGCATCCCTTTCCTCTGAAGCCCCAGACCCCAGCCCCTTCTCCTCAGTTCGGGATGACACAGAGACCTCATCCTGCCTGACTGCCTTTGGAATTTCCACATCTGTGTGGATTCCTCATAGAGGCACCTATTAAATTTGGTGTTCTCTTATTAATCTGTCTCATGCATAGTTGATTCTCATTCTGACCAGAAAGACCTTGAAGGGGGCAGGAATTCTTGCTCCCGGATAAGAGCCAGCTCTGACTAGCCGACAGTGGCCAAGTGGACATCGTATCAGTTCTGAGCCTTTGCTTTGAAAGCAGCCTGCTGCTTCTGCGTGTTCTCCCAGAGGCACAGGTTCGCTTCCTAGCACTTCGAGTGAGTGCCATTCTCTCGCTCAATCCTCCAGCTAAATGTAGAATAAAATCCCGACACCACATTATGGTCTACATGGTTCCACGATGAGGCCCCCTTCTACCAGCTCACACCTCGCCTCCTACCACTTTCAGCCAGGCCTGTTTACCTCTCTCCAGAATGGCATGCCCAACCTCACTTCTGGTCTCCTTGCTGCTCATTCACCCTGCACTATCACCTGTCAGAGCCTCATGCTCACGTCCTCGTCAGGAATGTCAAAAAGGCCTTCCAGCCTTATACCCACTGCAGCCACTCTTACTCAGCTATCTTCTTAATGCTTATCCTTAATTGCAAAAATCTTGTTTCTTATTCCCTTTACTGAGCGTTTGTATCCCCTTTTAGAATGAAAATTCACAGGGGGAGACTGTTTTTCGTAAAACAGGTGTAAAACCTGCAGTCAGCACTCAGACCAGGAAAGGACACGTAGTAAAATTAGTGTGTAACAGACGAATGGATGAATAGCATCTCGTGTCCCTAACTGAATGAAGTGACATCCCATGTCCTTAATTAAGCATTTTGTCTACCAATTATTGCCGTAACTTGTTCCATCAAAGAAGGCTCCGGTAACCTAAGCTTGGAAACTGACTACCTCCTAATTCTCCATTAATACTTCCGTCAAGAAATGAAAGAGAAATCCTCTTCGGAGCAAGGTACGACGAGAACAGATGAGGGATGTCAACTTAGTTTTGTATCGTCAAAAGTGGATGGCCCAGCACGAACGGCTTAACGGAACCAAAAATAAATAAATAAGTATAAAAAAAAAAAAGAAAAAAGAAAAAAAAAATCTGGCCGTTGCGTGGGAAGCCAGAAGAAAGGAAAACCAATTTGCACTGCAAAATCCCTTACAAGCTCCATAATTGTTGATGCCAGCTGGCTTTGAAGGACTGTGTGCTTTCAGGTGTGTGTGCGCGAGTGACAGAGAAGGAGGGGGCAGCAAGAACAGGAGCGTTGGCTGTCAGTGTGAGGTGTAAGGAGCCATTAGATCCCCAGATTTCCTCTCGGGTCTCCTAGGTAGGAACCCTTAACACTCAACTAACTAGGAACAGGCAGAGAGTTTATCCTCTGCACGTTGGAACACAGATTCTGTGCACGCAGGGAACAGCAGAGAATAAGAGTGAGGTGCCCTATTTATTGATTAAAAGCACACACTCCGCCCCCTTCCTCCCGGGCTTCTAGAACGCAGAGTTAGAATTCTGTCTCTAAGACCAAACTAGAGTGGCCTTGGGGGCATCTGAAGAGCCCATAGAAAGAAAACAACATAAAAATGTAAAAATGGACGTTTGAAAGTTCCCTCAAGAAAGATGGGATTTCTCATCCTATCAACATACGCTGATGCCCATCAGTTAGGAAGGTTGGACAGAGAATAGGCAGACCTTTTTATAATAAAATAACATAAATAATAATAATAGTTGACAACAGAAATGAAAATGATTTTAAATTCTGGAATGTAGAATAGGAGAAGGTTCCCAGAAAGCAGAACCAAAAGACAGAGAAAAGTAAATAAGAGAAAGAATAAGGCGGTGGAGGACCAAGCCAGGTAGTCGGCCATCCAGCTAATAGAAGTTACAAGACCGGAAACAGAATGGGAAAGGGGTGGGAGGGAATTAACCGAAAAAAAAAAGAGAGAAAGAAAGAAAAGAAAGAAAGAAAGAAAGAAAGAAAGGAAGAAAGAAAGAAAGAAAGAAAATTAGAAAAGTATCTAGTATCAAGAGATGTGAGTTTTCAGATTTAAAAAGTGACCAAAATAAATGAAAATTAAGTGAACAAAAGTAATCAAATTGTGAGATTTCAAAACAATATAGAAAATATCCTAAAAACTCTAAAATGTAAAACAAAACAAAACAAAATAGGAGTAACAATGGTGTCAGACTTCTCAATAAAAACCCCGAGAACCAGAAGGAAATGGATAAATATTTTCTAAATCCTTGGAACACATTTACACGAGTAGCCAAACTTTGAATAAAGCCAACTTGTACCCACTCAGGGGATCATGAAATGCATCACCGATAGGTTTTTTTTCTTTCAGAAAACCATTCGAGGGTCTCTTCCACCAAAATCAGGACATAAATCAGTTATAGACAAAGACATGGAATACAGACAGGAGAGAATCCAACACTGGAACGAGGCAGGAAGACTCTGGGTAGTGCTGGAAGAATTTCCAGGATGCAAGTGCTCTTCAGGGACCTTAGTGAGCTGTCAGCCAGAAGGAAGGGTGCTTCCTAACACACACTACCCTTGTGAGCAATGTTACAGAATGTGAATAAAAATGTGAGGCTTACGTCATGAAAGCACCACTGAAAGCTAGAAAATCATCAGAGGAGGCAGTGTTTATTGGGATGTGGGTGAGACAGGAAGTGGACTCATGGAGTCCTACTTTGCTCAGTTATCAACTCGAGGAACCGAGGAACCGATCTGCAATAATATGCTACTCACAAGGCATTTGCTACTGTTATACTCAGAGGATGCCTTTGAGTGGGAGGAGGAAGGAGCCGTGGGCAACAAGCTGTCTCCACCTTACAGGAGTAGACATAAAACACGGGTGACTTTTATTTGATATTTTCTACAGATTTGACAGACCCTTCTCCCGATCACTGATCCTGGGGTATGGTAAATGTGCAGACTTCTTTAATGCAAGTCAATCAAAGTCACAATTCATCCGAGGCAATGCATCACAGGTACACATGTGGAGACTCAGGAGAATGCTGCTTTGAGTTCCTCAGACGAGCCACTGCAGTGCACGGATGGCCGAGGGAGGCGTGGTGGCCGCGTGTGGACGTGTGTGACGCTGCCACGTCATGCAACATGTAAAATCAATACATAATTTACTCTGTGCCTCTGCCCAGGTTCCAAGCCTTATCATCACCATATTCAAAAAGTTCGTATAGGATGTGTGATCTCAAAAAAATTAGAAATAGCTGTGTAAGAGAGTTATTTAGGAAGAAGTCAGTAAAAACAAAGGGAATGTTTTATATTAAGAATCAGACTAGGAGTGGAATGGGGTGGTGTTAGTTTTTTAATAAGCCTGAAAAGGACTGTTTGCCTTTCAAAACTATGTACATATATTACTTTAATTAAATAAATTTTAAAAAGCTAAAACGAAAACATTCATCTCTTTACAACATCGCAATTCTTCTTCAATTACATGTTAAATGTGTCTTTGTCCCTACGGAGAATCAGCAAATGTGTATCTGTTTGCTTCAATCTGATACTTTAATTTGGTATTATTTTCATACTATTGAAACTGAGGGACCCTGCCAAGGCCATTGACCCTGGCCATTATTTATACTTTTGAGACATCAGGTGATATCCTAAGCACCTCTCACATTTGTTATTCTAAAAATTGTGGTAACTGAAATCTTATAATTTGTCACAACCAGCACTTTTATTGCCTGGGATCTAATGGCCTCAACTCAACTGTATCTGTCACAGTTTCAAACTTTGCAAAATAACACTTATCATTTACCACAATAACTTAATACATTATTTCTTGTAAGTTTTAATGCTTAGCAAAAATCTCAGAAGCATCAAATTTGAATTACATTACGATGTCCTAAAAGTGGATAAAAATGATTCATAATATAACATAAAATGATTCATAACAGAAGGAAAGGCACAAAGGGCAGTTCAGCAACACCACATTTTTTTTCTCCAGTAGTGAGTTTATAATCTCTTTCAGGCCCTTTAGAGTTGAAATAATGAACTAAAGTCTATAAAATAAAATATTCCTTATTTTTTCCTAGAAAATCCATATAATGTTGAATTCTAAAATACTTTTAAAAAGCACATAAATTTATAGTATGTATTAGACATGTGACTCTTCAGAGGGCAAAAGATAATCAAATATAAAATAGTACCTGAAAAGTAATATGCCTAACGAAGTTTTTCCAAACAGAAAATTGTAAATGATATATAACTCCTAAAAGGAAATAATATAACATTCAAAACTACACTAAAGTAGAGCCTTATAATCCACTGTGAAAAAGCAGATTTGTTGATATTTCTATTGAGATGTGTGATAAAACATATATTTTAATAAAATTCTACTAAAATACTTGCCCAAGATATTTTTCATGTTTTCATGTTAATTGTGAATTCCAAATCATTTCACTTTATTATCATAATAATGGTAACAATAGAAAGAAAATTAGCACATACTTCATAATATTATGTGCCAGAGATTTTGTATATATGATTTTTATCACAACTCAATGAAATCCAGACTTTGCCTTTTTTTCTAACTTCATAATAAGTTACCAGTTGTAAATTAATCCTTTTATTTTCCCTTTATTTGCCAACTCTAGGCAAAATGGAATTATCTTCCAAACTACCTTTACAAAGCAATAGTTTGCCTCTTAATGACCCTTACTTGGTTACTCTTCTTAAAGTTCATACATCTTTTACCTGTAAGATCTAATTTAAAAAACTAAATTAATAATACCAGATTATTATGTTCTCTTCTTTCCTAGCTGGTCCAAGGCCTTGATGATACCAGCCAAACATCATGTTGATCTGGGGACCATGATGAGCAGTGAGGGTCTCCCTCTGTTCAGGGATGTATCACCCGCTCCATGATTCACTGTTACAGCAAGCTCTAACTTTGTCAGTAAATATTTTAAATCTGTGATGATAAAAACAAAATCTCTGCTGTCTCCTGACTAGAGGTAAATTTAAAATCAAAGTATAGATTTTCTTCTTTCTAAAATTGCTGATAGCCAAGGGTGATCAAGAGGAAAGCGGCCTGGCGGTCCCGTAGACCACAGTCTACCTTCTCCGTTTTCTTGTGCTTTCTGGGTTTGGTTTTGCTTTGTTTTGCTTTTACTTTCCTTCCATTTTCTTTTTGTTTTCCCCCTTCTAATTTGAAAGGTTGGTATAGACTTCAGAAGCACATACTGTGTCTGTGGATTTTAATGACGAGGATTTAAATGAAATGTTTAGCGCACATCCTGACACATATTAGCACTACTCTAGTTAACTAAGCACTTCCCTGCTTTGACTGTTCTGTAAAATGCCTTTTAAAAATTATTCAATTCAGGGCGCCTGGGTGGCTCAGTTGGTTAAGCGACTGCCTTCGGCTCAGGTCATGATCCTGGAGTCCCGGGATCGAGTCCCACATCGGGCTCCCTGCTCGGCAGGGAGTCTGCTTCTCCCTCTGACCCTCTTCCCTCTCGTGCTCTCTCTATCTCTCATTCTCTCTCACTCAAATAAATAAATAAAACCTTTAAAAAAATTATTCAATTCAGACAAATTGGAAAGAACATTAGAATGATTATAGATCGAAACGTTCCTTGGAATATAGTTGAGGGTAAACTGAGTAGAACAAGACATCTTTCCGACAATTCATCCACCTACACACTTCACCATTATAATACAAGTAGCTTAATTTCTAATTGCTCAGTTAATGAGGTGAGCAACAGAAAGTGTGCTTTTAATAAGAAATACTAATTTCCAAGTATTGAGCAATCTGTGCACTATTAAACATTAATAGAAATGTCCATATTACTAATCAAAAGAAATATCATAAAAAGAAATCAAATCCCTTCACATTTAAGTTACCACTTTACATTTAAAAGGCTACATTCATTTCATATTTTGAAATAATACTGAACATTCAAAAAGTGACTTTTTCCTATTAAATGTACTTAACTTTTATATGAATAAAAACTCACGTTTGACTGAAAATGTTAGCTACAAATGTACTTGAATATTAAGGATATTCTATTTGTAGAATCAGTAAGCCATAGCACAGTACTACTGGTTTTAAAATATATATTGTAATTGTGATAAATAAAACCAAATCAACTAAGAAAATTACTCAAGTAACTTAAGAAATTGTGGAGAAATTAGTATTAGTAAAAAAAATAGTATAATTATATTCAAAAGTCACATAAACACATCTCTGGATCAATTTTTAGTAGTGTTATCAAGAGTTAGGGCTTAAATGTAACATCAAATAGGCTAGTATTTTATAGTTAATATAATAGTAGCATGTGAAACTAGATTGCTTTCAGAAACTTGTAATGTGTATTAGTTGTACACGTGCAGAATAGAGCAGAATAGAGCAATTAAAACACTTTCCTTGGTCAGGTTGGAAGACAGTAGGTAGGAGAAACCTAGGCTCACCTCGTCCCATGAACACAACTAGACACCTATCAAATCATCCTAAATACCCCCAGAAATCCACCGAAAGACTGGCAGGACAAACTCCTCAACTAAAGGGAAAGAAGAGGTCACAGGGAGAAGGTAGGAAGTGCAGAGACACAGTTTGGGAGAGAAATGGATGGTGGCTGCTGTGGTGCAGAAGGAGCCAGGATTGTGGGACAGGGTAAGAAACAGACTAACATACAGGGAGCTCACAGGGAAAATGAATCCCCATAGCAATTGGCTTGGAAAGCCAACAGGGCCAAATTTTGCGGGTTCTTGGAGACAGCTGGGCTCAAATCCTAGAGTTGTAAAGGTCAGCGGGCTTGGCTGGGATAGAGCTTTCAGGGCACTGCACTGCTTTTGGAGAGAGGGCAGGGAAACCACCATCAGACATACAGTGTGGAAACAACAATATTAAGAATACCTGGGGCACACAGAGGGAAAGTTACTCCCTCATCTTGGAGCACATTCCAGAGAGACAGCATTCATGGAGAACAGCTTCCTCTAGGGACAAAGGAACTAGCAGGTGCCATTACTGTCCCCCAAGCCCCCACCATAAACGCAGAGCCACCTGCAGGAACCTATGTAGCACCCACAGTTGCTACCAAACTTGCTTACATCAAGCCTCTCCCACCCCACACTCCGGTGGAACCACCCCTCCCAGTCACATCTGCTTCAGTTCCAGCATGGTGGGCCCCCTCCCCCAGAAGACTGGCTCAAACACCTGCACACACCATGTCTCCCCATGCTGGAATTTTGTAGAGCCTCAGTTCTGGTGGCAGTGGTGATAGGTCTCATTTCACAAACAAGCCAGAGCACACCTAACTAAAATGCACACATTCTGGCCAGGGACCATACACTGCCCACAACACACAAAAGGAACCTCTGCAGATGACTGGCCTGAAGCTAAAGTACCCAGGACAAAAGAGCAGAGCACACACAGTACACTTTGCAGATATTCCTGAAAGAACCCAGTCCTGGGAACTAGGGGACCCTCCACAGAAAGGCACTACAGGACCTCTTCTTCATAAGGAGGTTACCCTCAAGAACAGGAGATGTAGCTGACTTTCCTAACACAAAGAACCAGATACAGAGACTTAGACAAAATGAAAAGACAGAAGAATTTACGCCAAATGAAAGAACAGGACAAGTCCACAGCCAGAGACCTAAGCAAAACAAACATAAGGAACACGCCTGATAGAGAATTTAATGTAATGGTCATAAGGATACACACTGGACTTAGAAAAGAATGAAGATATGAGTAAGAAACTTAACACAGAGATAGGGAATAACATAGCAGACGTAAAGGGCTCAGTAAGTGAAATTAGAAACACACCTGATGCAATGAACAGCAGGCTGGAAGGGGAGAAATGGATTAATGACATAGGAGAGAGAGTACTGGGAAGAAATCAAGCCGAACAAAAGAGAAAAAAAAAAGAATTATGCAAAATAAGAATAGACTTAGGGAATTCCGTGGCTCCATCAAATGCAATAACATTCATAATATAGGAGTCCCAGAAGAAGAAGAGAGAGAATGGGGGCAAAAATTCATTTGAAGAAATAATAGCTGATAATTTCCCAAATCTGGGGAAGAAAACAGATATCTAGATCCAGGAGACACAGAGAACTCCGATCAAAATCAGCAAAAGCAGGGGTGCCTGGGTGGCTAAGTCGTTAAATATCTGCCTTCGGCCCAGGTCATTATCCCAGGATCCTGGGATCGAGCCCCACATCGGGCTCTCTCCTCTGCAGGGAGCCTGCTTCTCCCTCTCCTACTCCCCCTGCTTAGGTTCCCTCTCTCGCTGTGTCTCTTTCTGTCAAATAAATAAATAAAATCTTTAAAAAAAAAGAGAGAGAAGAAGAAAAATCTGAAACAATCTGCCCTTATACCTGAGGAAGCTAGAAAATGAATAAATGAAATCCAAAACCAGCAGAAAGAAGGAAATAAAGATTAGAGCAGACATAAATGAGAAACTAAAACAAAACAAAATAAAACAAAAATTAAACAGATCAATGACACAAGGAGCTAGTTCTTTGAAAAAAATCAATTTATAAACCTCTAGCCAGACTAATCAAGAAAAAAAAGGAGAAAGGACTCAAATAAAAAAAATCACAAATGAAAGAGAAGTAACAACCAACACTACAGGAAGACAGTTATAAGACAGTATTACAAAAAAAAACTATATGCCAAAAAATTCAACAACCTAGAAGAAATGGATAAACTAGAAAATATAAACTACCAAAACTGAAAGAAATAAATAGAAAATTTGAACAGACCCATAACCAGCAAAGAAAATGAATCAGTAATCAAACTCCCAACAAACAAAAGTCCAGGACCAGGTGGCTTCACAGGCAAATTATACCAAACATTTACAGTTAATACCTATTCTTCTCAAACTATCCCCCCCCCCAAAAAAAAACAGAAAAGGAAGGAAAACTTCCAAATTCATTCTATGAGCCCAACATGACCTAGACGCCAAAACCAGGTAAAGACACCACTGAAAAAGAGAACTACAGGCCAATATCCCTGAAGAACACAGATGCAAAATCCTCAACAGAATACTAACAAGCCAAATCCAACAATATATTAAAAAAAATCATTCATCATGATCAAGTGGAATTTATTCCTCAGTTGCAAGGGTGGTTCAATATTAGAGATCAATCAACATGATGCATCACATCAGTAAGAGAAAGGATAAGAACTATATGATCATTTCAGTAGATGCAGAAAAAGCATTTGACAAAGTACAACATCTATTCTTTTTTAAAATTATTTTTTACAACATCCTTTTCTGATTAAAAAAAAACACCCTCAAGAAAGTCAATTTAGAGGGAATTTTGTTTTCTAATGAACTGTCATTTGCAAAGAACACAGAAAGTTCTATAATTTGAGACTGAATTATTCCATTTTACAAATGTGAAAACTGTTTTGAAGGGGTTAAATGGTTTGGCCAAGATCACTCATCCTGTTAGGAGGACATCCAATAAGTTATCATTATTTTTGTTCAGTGCTATGATAATCTCATCTCAAACAGATTATTCTAAAAATTGATCATCTATAATTCTCTATATTTATAAATATGGCTGCCCACCTAAATATGCAATGTAAATGATCACTGTTAGACAATCCTAGGGGGAACCAGATTGGATATGAGGACAAATCATGCTCCAATTACTTTCCGTAAAATGCTTATATCAAACAATAAAAGTAGGAAGACCTTTGAAGACCGAATGCACTTAGTGTTTATTCAAGGAATAGGGTCAATATACTAGAACTTTAACAACAACAAAACATGATGAAAAATTATATAGACTATTTAGTATTCCAATGATATTCAAGATATACAATGTTAAATTGCAAATCTGAACTCTCTTCCTAATTGAAACAAAAATGCTTAATAATTTAGCTTTATGATACCATTTTTAATATGTAAGAGATCATAAAAATTCAAGTCTTTCCATGACTTAAAATTAAATATGGAACCCTCAATGTGTCAAACTGATGAATTATATATAAGATGATCAACTTGATCTGTCTTAAGATTTAACTCACAAATATTACAAGGCATGATGCATTGACATCTCTTAAAGGACCATATCCAATATTGAGAAAATTAAATGCTACTTTGTTAAGAAAATGAAGTAATCTTCTGAAATAAAAGGTTTAATGTTGAAATCACTGACCTTGAAATCAGCTCATGATCCTCTTTTACAAGAACCTGAAAGTCTCATTTATTAAGTGAAGATTACATTTCTAGATAACTTTGAGTAGGAGAAATTTATTTTTGTTTCCATTTTACTTTTAACTTCCTGACTCTGTTCATCTAGTCAACATCACCAATTTGTACTTAGTACACGAAGGAGTGTGAAACTTAGACACTCATCACTGACTCCAAATATTCTTTGAATCTTATCACTTGTTTTTATGTACTCAACTGTCCACCATCCACATCAACCAAGTCATTATCCATTAAAAGAAACCCAATTACGTTAGATCATATATGCATGCGAGAAGATAAATTACAACTATTATTTTCAAAACATTTAGAGTCTTGTAACTTCTTGACATTGTGAAATGCCTAAAAATAAAACATCTTCAGATACCATTGATCCTTCTACCAAGCTTAAATGATGCTAAGTGACATATTAATCAATACAATAGATCTAAAACAACTTTGAAAGGTATATGAGTACATGCATTTTTACTGTTCCGCAAAATATTTTTTACAATGCTTCTTATAGAGCTTTCATGAAAGTGCTACAGCACCTTGCATTTTGTAACATTTCCCTCAATTTTCTATGTTACTTTTTTACCTTTTTTAAATTTAAAATGATTATAAGCTCACGAGAAGTTGTAAAAAATAGTACAGACTGGTCCATGGTACCTATTACCAAGCTTCCCCTAATTGTTATAATTTCAAAATTATAGTGCATTCTTAAAACCGACAAATTGGCACAGTACAAACACAGAATTAAATTTCCACCCTTCTAAAAGCTCTACTGTATGGCTCTTCATCAAAAACTATCACTGGTTTAAACATTTCTTATCCTTCCATGTATATCTATTTTTCTCATTAACCTACAAATATTGCTTTTTTATTACCATTATAATTAGAGTATCTTAAACCATTTTCTAAGTTTCTCTCATTTTAAATCTATTTTGTGCTAAATTTCCGAACTGCCCCATACTGTTATTTTGTCCATCACTGCAGCCTTCTATTTTATTTCCCTTGTCACAACCCCACATCCCTTTTGCACCGTGTACTTTTCTATTCTGTACATCATCAGCAAGAAACTACAACTTATAAGAAACCCTGAAAGTTTGCGAGGTTAGAAGAAAACCCCAATATATTTAGGGCTTCTAAAACATGCCCTCAGTGTTTGCCTTGTGTATGAGAATGTCGTTGTAAAAGGTCATGTGGTCCAAATTCTCCGTTGGTTTATAGAGCAAACAAAGATTTTGTTTGAGCAGACAGTCAGGGTATCATGATGAAATATAAACTACAAGTGCAAATGAACAGTGAGGTGGCAGAGTGACTACATGGAGTTCTAATCAACCTGATGAGAGTGTTATTTCTCCTCATTGTCCAACAATGGGCAGACCTTCACTTCAGCATGTCTATTTATGTAGGCAGTCTCCCAAGCAGAGCTCAGCTAAAAGTCATTTTTCTCGTGCTTTCTCCTCCTGCTGTGTAAGTGCAAAGGTTTTTGAAAACAAGTCAACTCTGGCCATCAGTGTCTAGGCACTACTTAAGTTGAGTATAAATATCCAGTATGACTACAATTTGCTACAGCTCTGCTTTCAAACTTTGCATCTATTAAATCAGAATTTTGGTGTCTAAATAAGAAAACGCCCTTTCCCAGAATTATTTTGGTATTTAAGTATAGAGTATGTGTTTCTTTTTGCTCTTACTTAAAGCACTTGAGGGGCGCCTGGGTGGCTCAGTCGTTAAGTGTCTGCCTTTAGCTCAGGTCATGATCCCAGGGTCCTGGGATCAAGTCCCGCATCGGGCTCCCTGCTCGGCGGGAAGCCTGCTTCTCCCTCTCCCACTCCCCCCTGCTTGTGTTCCCTCTCTCGCTGTGTCTCTCTCTGTCAAATAAATAAATAAAAAATCTTAAAAAAAAAATAAAGCACTTGAGAACTACTCACTTTCCATTTATTAGTTAGGTATGCATCAAGTCCTCTATGAAAGGATGAATTAAGTTTCAAAAGTCTTAAAAAATCAGAATAAAAAACATTTTAAAGACTGCTTTAAAATTCCATCCCAGTCCCCACTCCTACCAGACTTTTTTAAAAGGTAGATTACTGTCAAGGCCTAGAATGCAGTATCAGTTCTGATTCACTCAAAAGTTTAAGTGGTTGTTTAACAAACCTCTGTTCATCTCTCAGGTCCACCTGGCATGTAGACATTTTGTAATCAGCATAGAGAATCAGAGCCCCATGATTTGTAAAAGTTAAGGACCAAGAAGCTTTGCAACATGAGATGCTGTCATTAGGTGCAGATATCCCCCCATGGCAAGTAACATCTGGAGTCATTGCTCATAACTGAGAGAACACAGACATCTAAGAAGATATTCATCTCCCGCTGGGCAGGGGAACAACTCTTGTGATCAGTGGATACCGTGGAGTGAATGTTTGTGTGCCCCCAAAATGAAGATGTTGAAATCCTAACCCCCAGTGTAATGGTATTAAGAGGCGTGGCCTTTGCAGGTAGTCAGTCACTGCATGTGGAGTTCTGGTGCATGAGATTAGTGCCCTTGTAAGAGCAGCATGGGGTCTTGTACTCTCCGTCTCTGTCTCCCTCACCCGTCCCTCCCTCTCCACCATGATAGACTATAATGAGAAGATAGTCATCAGCAACCCAGAAAGAGCAACTTCAGCAAGAACCCAACCATGCTGGCACCTTGATCTCAGACTTCCAGCCTCCGGAACTGAGGGAGATAAATGTTTGTTGTTTAAGCCAGTCAATCTGTGGTTATTTGTTGTAGCCGGAACTAAGACAGTGAATCACACTGGACTCCACTGCTATTCACCCAACTTGTCAGATGGCTCGCTCCTATAGAATTTCGATTTTAACACTAAACGGCCCACTGCTTAGCCCAAGAACACAAAGTTCCAAATTACCTTGAATTCCCTTTGTCCATTTCAGATCATTCTGACATCCCCCAAGAAGTCAGAGTTGCTAGAAAAGGGTTCTAGCCATAACACAAACATCACCATTATCTAGCTGTAAAAACCCAGATCTTGGAACAAGTATGTGGTATACATGACTGAAAATAGGTATAGACCACAGAGGACAAGGTGTCCTTACTTTTGGATATATCCACAGTAGTGAACTAGGTGTCTATAATAGTGAAAAGTGTACTTCCAACTCTTAGATATTTACGGAAACGATTTACATCTACCATTCTTGGTTAGATATCCAGCACTAGATTCTCCTGAGTTTTTCCCCCCAGTAATTCCACCTCCTACTCAGGCCTGAAAAATATGGTAAATTCTTCTTTCTTAGAGTTTCAATGTAGTTAACTCAACACTCAATGGGACAAATCACAGTGTACACATATGACAAAATAGAAAATAATTAAGCATACTTAATGTGACATTTTTGAAAAATCAAATAAATTTGGTGAGTGTAAATACATAGGACAGTTCTTCTGTCTTGGTTTATTTCTATTTGAATGATCTCTAAATAAACAGCAAAAAGATGGCTCTTAAAGAACAAATCTACAAATGATTTAGCAGACTGCAAAAGATAACACTTACATGATTACAAAATCTCCTTTTATTTTTTTTAAATGCCTGCCTTGAATATCTTTTTTTTTTAAAGATTTTATTTATTTATTGAGGGAGAGCATAAGCAGGGGGAGCAGGTGAGGGAGAAGCATGCTCCCCACTGAGCAGGGAGCCCAATATGGGGCTCGATCCCAGGACCCCGGGATCATGACCTGAGCCGAAGGCAGACGCTTAACCAACTGAGTCACCTAGGTGCCCTTACAAAATCTCCTTTTAAGAAAGAAATTATAGAGATAAATCAAGAGTATCCACTTTACGTTGGTAAAACATAGGTCCATTTGCCTTTTATGTATTCCTAATTATATCACTGCGACCCATCATTTGCCTCATGAGCACTCACGCTGTCTCCAATGCAGATGTTTCCATCAGACAGTTTTGCTGGGCAATTGGTCAGGCTCAGTCTGTCACTAAATGATCATGCGTGCACACAGACTGCATCCGGGTCACTGTTCCGGATCCCTGCTCCGAGTCACTGATTCCTGGGTGAGGAATGGGGATTCTAACAGTCTGGTCATCAGAAGGCTAATTGTCTATGCAAAAAGACAGACACAAAGAGAGAAAATAATAAAACAGATGAAAAGATAACACTAAAATGCTTTTTAATGATGCTGTTTCTCTTTCTTAAATACGTTTTGAGGTTTTCAGGATATTTTTCTCAGAAATTAAAGAAATATATATATATAGGGCGCCTGGGTGGCTCAGATGGTTAAGCGTCTGCCTTCGGCTCAGGTCATGATCCCGGGGTCCTGGGATCGAGTCCCACATCGGGCTCCCTGCTCCTTGGGAGCCTGCTTCTCCCTCTGCTTCTCCCTCTCTCTCTCTCTCCCTCTCTCTCTCTCCTCCTCTGTCTCTCATGAATAAATAAATAAAATCTTTAAAAAAAAAAAAAAACGAAATATATATATCTAAACACAAAAACACACACATACAAAAAAAAAAAAAAAAAAAAAAAAAAAAAAAAAAATGAGATGCCATGGTTTTTCTAGCTTGCTTGTGAATGGTGGAAAGCTCAAATGCCAAATCGAAGAACAGTGACAGTGTTCTGTACATATAAATATTCAATTAAATATATTTTAATATATGCTGTTCAATGTAAAAAACAAATATAAAATACTTCTACATAGTAGACAATGTACAAAAAAGGCATAGTAAAGAATAGACCGAAACTACTACTATCCAGGAGTCACAGAATGAGCGAAGAGATGGAATACTGCTTTTCCTTTTCCTCAGGGACATGGAACTTCTCACAGAATGACAGGGGATAGTTTCTCTAATATCACCTGTTGGCTATGGGATGGCTCACAATTTCCTGGGGCAAGAAAGAGTGAAGACTGCGCCAGGCACTGCACTATGTAATCTACACAAATACTGAATTTGATCCTATTAGCTCGGCGTGAGGTGTGTGTGTGTGTGTGTGTGTGTGTGTGTGTGTGTAGCTAGCTAGCTGAGGCTGAAGGACTGTCGGTAGCACACCCAGGTTACGTAGCTAAGAAAGGCTGAGCTGAAGTCAGGACCCAGGACTCGCTCCCTTCTAGATCCAAGCTGCTAAACTCTTAGCAGTGTTGTCTCATGAGGGCGTTGACAATTTTAAGGTTTCGCTTTTTTAATTTATTTTTTTAGAGAGCACGAGGGCACAATCAGGGTCGGGAGGGGCAGAGAGAGAGAGAGAATCTTAAGCAGACTTCGCACCCAGCACAGAGCCAATGTGGGGCTAAATCTCACAACCCTAAGATCATGACCTGAGCTGAGATCAAGAGCCGGACGCATAACCAACTGAGCCACCCAGGTGCCCCAGGGTTTTGCTTTTTTTAATTGAAAAGTTAGAGGAGAAGATGCTAGAAGGGAGGAAATCTTGGTCATAGAGCATTAAAGAATTTTCTGGAGAAGGGGGGGCATCTAGAATACATATATAATAGCCCCAGACATTGAAAATATCCTTACCAAATAACACATTAGGCAAAGGTCCTGGTCTGACTTTTAGGAAGACAAAAGACCGGCGTCATTGTCCCACATAAAGCAGGAGGGGTCCCACATTCGGAGCGTTTAAGGTCTGCTAGAACATCATGAAGGAGATAAAATTACACTTGGTGAGCATGAGGTGATGGTGAGTTCTCAACTTAGGATAGGATGAAGTAGTTAAAAACCAGAACGAGGGGGCGCCTGGGTGGCTCAGATGGTTAAGCGTCTGCCTTTGGCTCAGGTCATGATCTCAGGGTCCTGGGATCGAGCCCCACATCGGGCTCCTGGCTCAGCGGGGAGTCTGCTTCTCCATCTCCCTCTGCCTCTCTCCCGGCTCATGCTTTCTCTCTCTCTCTCCCAGCTCGTGCTTTCTCTCTCTCTCTCTCTCTCTCTGTATCTCTGTGTCTCAAATGAATAAATAAAATCTTAAAAAAAACAAAACAAAACAGAATGAGGACATCAGGGGAAAATCACACTTGGAACTGGAGTGGGAGAGAGTGCACAACTACTAGTGTATAGTTTTCTGGGGAAACAGAATGGAGAGGTTACAAAAAAGTTTGCTTATAGATCTTTTTCGAAGCAACATGCATTCATGGTGGAAAACATAACAACTAAGAGTTGGTAACAGAACGCAGGGGAACATTGCCTGAAAGGGAAGTTTATTTCCCTGGATAGTCTATCAGTTAGCAGCCATGTTCATAACGAGTATGATACAGTGTATTTTCATATTCTATTGAACTCTGCACAGCTTCCCCCAAACACACAGCAAATGAACAAGAGCAGAACTCTAGGACTTTATTTAATTCAATATTGCATAAATATTAAATGCAGGCAGGGAATTGTAAATGGCAAAAGGAGACCTTGCTGAATCTAAATTGTGATGAAAATACCATGGGGAAATTGTGGTCCCAATTTGCAACTTAGGAAGATAATTTATGTGAATAACAATACCAGACTCTTCAAAAACGTCCACTTAATGGTTATTTACCCGGTTTTGTTGTTAAAGAAGTTTGCTGTTCAGTATCGTTACCTGTCTTAGGACAGTTCATGTAGGTGTAGCTCATGACATAAGCCCTCATCCTATCCCAAAATGAAATCGATACATCCACTCAGTCGGAACTGTTATTTTTCAAGCCATATTCTGTCCTGTGACTAGCACAATGCTGGCACTCAATAAATGTGAAAACGGATAATTAACTGGCAATAATAATCAACATTCCGGCTTTAAGAGGCTCCCTCAAACATAGGCTCTGCCTAAAGTGAGTTCTGAGTGTCTCATTTATTTCCAGATTCAAAACAGCTTTTACTCACATCACTGAACACTGGGCTTGAAGTACCTTCTGGGATGGATTCCTTTGTTCAAAAGAAATTGCCCATATCTCACTGCCTCTCTGAATGCTCAATGTTAATATTTCTTATCACTTAGCCTCTCCTTTTCCTCCACAAAATCATTCAAATTCAGGTTAAAAGTGTTGCTTAAAAACCTGTGTCATCTCGGATACATGTATAGACTTGACACATGTCCATTAAATGTCGACAAAATGGAATATTCTGATATCTTGTCCTTAATTCTCTTTAGAGATGTGGGAGCCACGCCGCTCTGGACCACAGTGCAGTGTGTTGTGGAAAGTCCCAGAGCCAGCCCCACATGAAGCAGCGTGCCTGGCCAGAGCGACTTCCGGACGTTCCACCATTCTTCATCCTGACTGTTCTCTTTACTACTTGCCACTGCACCTCTTTCACTTCAGCTCCTCCTTCGACTCTGTCCTGGTAGAGTGAACGATATGCCATCCTCTTCAGCATTAAGAAAGGTATGCTATTGTACGTTAACAGGCATGGACCTGTGCAAACCGTCAACGGAAGGAAAGCGCTCCCACCCCTCACTGGGCCATGTTTCTCTACGCTACTGGGATACTGATCCAACACGCCAACTCCTAAAACCCCCCTCAGGCCTATGGCTTCTGCATCTCTGGGACAAGAACGAGAAAACAGGCAAGTTTCAAGTTCTCTGGGTTAGTCTTTGTGCAACAACTGGAAAAAAAAAAACACATAAAGTTTGCCATCATTCACCTGGGTTTTCTGTCTTCTCACATTCTGATATTCTTGGAAGCAAGCAAGATCAATGTGTGAAAATATAATCTTGATCTTCCAGTGGAATTCACTGCCCCAAGAAAAATGTCGGAATAAGGGAATCCATTAATTTTTAATGGGAAAATGATTTTGTAGAATCTAGAATGTGCAGAAACGTGGGTGTTTATCTAAGCCAGGCAGCCATCACAATGGCAAAGTCTAAAAGAAATATGATCATTTTAGAAAGTATAGTAAATCAAATCTGTGCTCTGGACCAAAGGCCTTCCTCCGGGTGACTTTATTTTTGTCCCATTATTGTTTTCTTAAATAAATGATACAAATTTTCTTTCTGCCTCGGCAGGCTCCCCTTGCTCTGAAGTGTTGCACTCTTTGAAATTGGACCAGTGTTAGCAAGTCATTCATGCAAGAGATGAAAATCGAAATAGTTTTGCATGAGTTTAAAGCACAAAGCTGGCTGTCAAAAAATCAATCACTCTTTAGAGTGTAACATAATGTGTAAAGCATAAAGGTAGAAGTTATTGCTTTAGTTCTCTTCTCTAGGAGAAGAAAATAAGAGTTTAAAGATAAATTCTACTCACTTGTCCCCTTCTAGAAACATACCCTGTAGTGGTTTTGAACCTAAGATCCTCAAGATAATGCAATAGGGAACTACTAATATGGATGTGGAAGTTATGAAAAATACAAAGCAAAATAAATTAAAAATAACTGAAAAGCAGCTAAAAACTCAAAGCATCTGTATTACTGTATTATTTTCTTTTTTTTGAGATTTTTTATTTATTTATTTGAGAGAGAGAGAATGAGAGATAGAGAGCACGAGAGGGAAGAGGGTCGAGGGAGAAGCAGACCCCCCGCTGAGCAGGGAGCCCGATGCGGGACTCGATCCCGGGACTCCAGGATCATGACCTGAGCCGAAGGCAGTCGCTTAACCAACTGAGCCACCCAGGCGCCCTACTGTATTATTTTCTTACAGTGGAGTTATGCAAATCACATTTGAAGGTTGTGTGTGTATTTCTAGATTTTGATTCTCCTCTCAAACTACGGAAGTTTAGAGTCTTCTTCAACCAGATTAAAATTCAAAACACCAGGTGTTCTACTCACTTTGAGCTGCTGTAAAGAAATACCAGAGATTGGTAGTTTCAACAACAAACAATTATTTCTCACGGATCTGGAGGCTAAGAAGCCCAAGATCGGGGTGTCCACAAATCCTGGGTCTGAGGAGAACCCACCTCCTGGTTTCTCACTGTATCTGCACGAGGCAGAGAACAGGGGACAGGTGAGCGAGCCCTCCTGCCTCTTCCTTCAAGGACACGAATCAGTGCCCTCTGTGAAGGCCCCACTCTCATGACCTAGTCGCTTCCTAAAGGCCCCACCTTCTTACACCATCTCAGCAGGAGTTAGGATTTCAACCTATGAATTTTGGAGGACACAAACATTTAGTCCACAATACCAGGTGATTCATAGATCGTAATTCCTTTGATTTGCGTTTAAAAATCTTTTCTGTTTTAAAACACTTTCAGTGTGGCAATGTTGCTCCAAGAGAAAGAGAGGCTCTGGTAATGACTTCATAAATCTGAGTGTTCAGCAAAAATTGTCTTTTATCTCAGGATAAATTTTAAAAGGGATGGCACTCCAGCTTGATCAATACCATAAGATCCAATGCCTTACCTGGCTGTAATATTTTTCTCTGGTACGCCATGATGGACAGCATAAAAAGAATTTGTGAAAATCAGTTTCCACTTTCCAAAAATAGTTTTGTTTGTTTGTTTGATCAGAGCATGCATTAAATTTCAACGGAAGCCTCAAAAAATCTGAGCCAGAACATATTCTCTGCTGGCAACCATGCTTAGAAGGCTGACCTTGGGCAGATATGCAGTTGACAACCAGCACTCTGCTCCGTCAGTTCCTGGCACCATGATGATGCCAAAATCCTACAAAGAGCAGAATCTTGTCAACGCTTTCAACCCTATTTTTCTCCCCAGAGTAAATCGCTCATCATGTGTTTGACCTGGAAGTCTCTGGCCCTCTTTCTATTCACTGATTCACACAGACGAGTGAACGCTCAGGTACAGATATCCACACACTTCCATTTTCAAAAAGATTTGCATGTACCTCCCAGGTAAGTATGTGTTTGATGCAAGTGAGGTGCTATTCTCAAGCTATTCTTCTGCTGTCTCTTTCATCAACTGATGGTGCATCTTGGAGTTTGTTCATGTCAGTTAAGGAGAGCCTATTTTATTCTTTTAAATTCCTACAATGCAATCTTTAGTGCAGTCTGGAAATACTTTATCTAAACACCCACATCTGTCAGCCCACAGAGAGCTCGCATTTTCATTACGGTGAAATAACACTGGTGTGGAAATCCTTCATACATATACTGATGCAAAAGCAAAGGTATTTCGTCAATGTGAATTGACAGAAGAACATGGCCTGGTGAAAGATGATACGTTCATTTTCAACCTCAAAGACAGCCAAATTTACGTCTCAAAAGTTCTACGTGTTTATAAACTTCAAGGAATGTATGAGAGTGCTAACCAGCATATTATTTAAGGGTTTTTTTTTTTCATTTTGCTCAAGCTGATGAGTAAGTAGGAGCAGTGTAGTTCTTTATTTGTATATGGTCATTATAATTCTACTTAAATTTTTTGGATTTGTAAGTTCTTTTCTTATTAAATTGGAATCTTGACTTTTTTTTTAAAAGATTTTATTTATTTATTTGACAGAGACACAGCAAGAGAGGGAACACAAGCAGGGGGAGTGGGAGAGGGAGAAGCAGGCTTCCCGCCGAGCAGGGAGCCCGATGCGGGGCTCGATCCCAGGACCCCGGGATCATGACCTGAGCTGAAGGCAGACGCTTAACGACTGAGCCACCCAGGAGCCCCTGAATCTTGACTTTTTTGTAATTGATTATTATACCCTTCCCTTTTACTCAGTAATTATACATTTATTTATATTTGTATATAAAATATGTCTATTCACTTTTACATACATTATATTTATATATACATATACATACATATAAAAACTATATATGTAATAGTTTCTTTCAACCTGTCATTTGCATTTAAATGTATTATTACAGAGATTTATTTTTTAATATTTTTGAAATGTATAGGAAAGTATTCCCTTTATTCTCTAACCGCACTGCATCACATTACTATCATATTTTTTATTTTTTATTTTTTATTCATTATTTATTATTTACTATTGAGCGTGGAGCCCAATGTGGGGCTTAAATTCACGACCCAGAGATCAAGATCTGAGCAGAGGTCAAGTATCTGATGCTTAACCAACCGAGCCAGCTAGGTATACCCCTGTTTTTTTCCTAATGTTTTAATCAGATTTGTCAATTTTTTAAAAAAGCTCTTGGGTTTTGTGTCTATCTCAGAAGTATACCTTCAGTTCAAAAATTATAAACATATCTGCTTGTTTTCTGCTGAAACCTATTTTACATTTATCTATTTAATCAATCTGTAATGTGTTTTGAAGCATGGTGTGTAATAAAAGCTAACACGCATGAGATTATAAATGGAAAAGTAGCTAATAAACATGGATAGGAAGACTTAATATTATGAAAGTGTTAATTCTTAGGATGCTTGGATGGCTCAGGTGGTTGAGTGTCTGACTCTTGATTTTGGCTTGGGTCATGATCTCAGGGTTGTGGGATCAAGCCCCTTGTCAGGCTTCCTGCTGGGTGTGGAGCCTGCTTGGGATTCTCTCTGTCTGTTCCTCCCCCATTCCTCCTCATGCTCTCTCTCTCTCTAAAAATAGAAAAAAAAAAAGTCAATTCTTTCCAACGTGCTCTCTATATTTAATGTAGTCCCATTCAAAAAGCCAACAGTACTATGCAAAAGAGTAAAACTGGACCACCTTTTTACACCATACACGAAAATAAATTCAAAGTGGATTAAAGACCTAAATGTGAGGCCTGAAACCATAAAACTCCTACAAGAGAGCACAGGCAGTAACTTCTGTGACACTGGCAGTGGAAACACTTTTTCTGGATATGTCTCCTGAGGCAAGGGAAACAAAAGCAAAAATAAACTATCGGGACTCCATCAAAATAAAAGGTTTTTGCACAGCAAAAGAAACAATCAACAAAACAAAAGGGAAACCTACTGAATAAAAGAATATATTTGCACATGATATATCTGATGAGGGGTAATTATTGGAAATACTTAAAGAATTTCTACAACTCAACATCCAGAAAATAAGTAATCCGATTAAAAATGGGCAGAGAACCTAAATAGACGTATTCCAAAGAAGACATCCAGATGGCCAACAGACACATGAAATGGTACTCAACATCACCCACTCATCATCAGGGAAATACAAATCAAAACTACAATGAGATACTAACTCACACCTGTCAGAACGGCTAAAATCAACAACACAAGAAACAACAGGTGCTGGTGAGGATGCAAAGAAAGGGGAACCCTCCTGCACTGTGGGTGGGAATGCAAGCTGGTGCAGCCACTGTGGGAAACAGTATGGAGGTTCCTCCAAAAATTAAAAATCAAGTTACCAAAAACCAAATTTCTGAGGAAACAGAACCTTAAGAAAGGGAAAGACAATACAAATTGAGAAGAGCTATCTGCAATACATAAGCCAGCAAATAATGACTATAAAATTCAAATCGATAAGGAAAAGATTTAACCACTCCAAGGTTGATAGAGTATCATTACTATCATATCCACACACACCTGGATGGTAACAGTACAAACAAGTGAATACAACCAACCTTCCAGATCATAGGAGCATGGAAACGTAGGCGAGGTATATGGTTGTCATTCAGCTACACACCATAGTGAAAATGAATGAACTATACTTACATGTGGTACAGGACAATTTTAAAATATTTTGCTGACAAGATGAAATATCAGAAAGATAACATATGGGACAAGAACCGTTTTACACAGCTCAGAGTCAGGCAAAACCAAGCAAGATTTTGTTTCCTCAAACATATGTATGTGTTTTTTTTTTTTTAAGAATAGCAGTTACTTTATGAAGTGTTAAGAGAATAATACAATGTAAAAATACATACAGAAGTGTACATTTTAGGTAATGCTCCAGTTCTTGGGCTAGGCAGTGATTCTATGGTGTTTACTGTATTATTTTAAATTATTAAATAAAAATGGAACACATGAAATAGAGACAGCCCATGTATGATCAATGATAATAGCACTTCGTAAGTCAAATATTATGATTGATTTTATTCTGCTCCTCTGAAGCCCTAAAAATAATCTATTTATATGGTTATTTTTCTAAAAGAAAAAAAATGCACTGTCAAACAATATCTACTGAATATTCCATCTATAATAATTTTCATATAAATGCAGCATTCTGATTGTTGCATTATAGATGTGCCGCTCACAACTTCCTGACGTAGTGGTAATACTGTGTCTATATTTCCATGTTAAATTTAAATGGAACATATTGTGTCTTTGAGGAAACTCATGGTGATACTATGCTGTAATTCTAGATGTATTATATACATAAATATAAGCCAGTTAAACACCTACAGACATAATGGTCTTATGTTTTTTTTCTTTTTTTGATCATAATTTAAAAGAAATGCTGATATTTGACAGAAGGAAATTCTGGTTTATATTTGATTTTCTATTTAATGCTTGAAACAAAAGATTCTGGGCATAATCTTAAATCTCTTTCTCCCTTCCTTTATTAGCTAACCCCAAGAATCTACTGCTACAAGGATATATGGATAGCTTGTTATATCTCTAGAGTCTAAGGAAAAAAATGAGTGTGGATTTTAAAGATTTTTCTTACTCTCCTTAGAACAAGCACAATAATCTTATTAAAATCATTTATAATCAGACACTTGTAAAAAATAAATGTAAATATCAAAAGGACCTCAGAAATTTACATAAATTCTTACAGGCATATTTTGCTACATGATCTGTTCTTATGCACATCAGAAATATCATTAAATTACCAATGTTACAAGTATATATTGCTCACTAGGCAATATTTATAATTCATAGGTTTGAAGTTATCTTATTTTTATTTTATTGGGATAATTTTATTGAGATAATCGAATATTCACATGCAGTTGTAAAAAATTATATAGACTCCTGTTTCCCCCAATGACAGAAACTGGCAAAACTTATAGTGATAATGTACTAGCAATGTCTGCAATCCACAGATCTTGTTCAGATTTCCCCACTTTTATTTGGAAAATTAATTTTAATTAAGAATTACAGGTGAAGGAAAGGTCTGTCTTCCAAGACTTCTTTGCTAAAGCAGAGGAAAGTCTGGTACTGGTTCTAAAACTTTTACCCAGAAACTGGGGTGTGTGGGTGGCACCATGGGTTAAGCAGTGGACTGTTGGTTTCAGCTCAGGTTGTAACCTCAAGGTCATGAGACTGAGACCTGCATTAAGCCCCCCATCAGACTCCTCGCTCAGCACGGAGTCTGCTTCAGATGCTCTCTCCCTCTCTCTCTGTCCCTCCCACTTGGGTGCTCACTAAAATAAATAAATAAATCTAAAAAAAAACAAAAAACAAAACAAAACCCAAAACAAAAAACAAACAAAAGCCTTTTACCCAGAAAGAACTTGTATATTTCTGCTCATATACATTGAGTAAAACAACGAAAAGAGGAAGTTCTCAAAACAATATTTTTGATAACAAGGATCATTCACAAACAACTAGACTTTTATTTGCTATGTATTTTTTTCACTTTGTTTCTGAAATCATCCAAATGATATTTGTTCCACAAAGAAAGTCTAACTACTAGGTAACATTTCCTCTCCTTGGATTGGTGAGACTGTTACAGAGAGTTTCAGTGACATTCCCAACACAGCCAGATGCCAACAAAGATGTATTTTACCAGACAAACATGTTACAACCTAACACAAAAAGGAGCGCAAACAAAAAGCATTAACACATCAGAACACTCTTTGTTCAATAAATCAACAACTGCTACATCTCTTTGCCTAGATTTAATTCTACCTTTGGAGAAAAAGGGGTTGGAAAAAAAAGGACTATTCACCTACTTCTTTCTTTTATCATATTTAATTCTTATTTACATTAATTTTTCAAGCTTATAAAATATTGCACCTAACACTAGGACTTATATACTTCTACAACTTTAGTTCTTTCATTAGAAAGAAAAATACTTTTTGTAGGTAAAAACAATTTTAAAAATACAATAATTCAGAAAAAGGGACATTAATTAGCTCTTAAAAGTAACATGGAGGAGTCTAAAATATCACTGGACTGATAGTAAAACCAAGAACCAAGGGATATAAAGCTATAAGAATCTATGGCAATTTAGCCTAAACATTTGAGGGAAAAATTTTCCCTATATTTTCAGAAGCAGTTAAAGCCATCGAAAAAGAAGAATAATTTAAAGTCAAAGGAACACACACACACTCAGATACACACAACTACAGAAATGAGTAGACTACTGAAATTCAGTCACTAAAAAAATCTCTAAAATATTGTTAAAATTAGTTAAAATGAATCTATTGAGAAATCAAAATTTTCTATAAACCAAAGTCAGGAGACCTACTAATAATTTATAATTATCTTCAATAAGTTATTTTTCATAATTTCCAATGACCTTCATAATTTTCAGTAAGTATATAATTTCAACCAATATTCAGTGAAACAGGGAAGAAATCTATTTGAACACAAATGGATGTTTGCCAATTCATGCTTGGATAGAACAGAAAGTGTGAGAGCAGTATGAGGACATTTCATTTAATAAGGCAAAAAGATTAAAGTATAAATATTGGGGACCATGACAGATGTTTGATTTTCAACTATCATGAAGTTTCAATTATTTATAGACTCATCTAACTTGTAGGCTGCATCTAAATGTGTTATAAACAATTCAATGGAAGAGAAAGACACAGAGAGAGTGGGAGGAGAGAGAGAGCTTTTAATTAGAATTCACCCAAATCAATTATTTGGTAAAAATAATTTTCTTTTCCAAACAGCCAAACTGGGTAACACCCATTCCCTCTTGTCATTTTTTTAACTATGTATTTTGACCCTCGTGTCTCCTAAAATGTCACTACCTAAGTCTTGAATTCATTCATGCCTATAATTTCATTTGCATCAAATTACTAATTGATATAGGAATCGAGTTACATGGAGACTGTAGCTTTACCAGTAAAGTCAGAGGTAACAACAAGAAATCAGGCTTTGCCAGTGAACCACTAAGGTTTTTTTTTTTTTTTTTTTGGCTAGGAGAGTTTGCAGCTAAATCCCAGAAACATATAAAGCTATTCTTGTAAAGTATATGGCTCATTCAGCAATGCACATTAAAGTGAACCACTAAAGTATGCTGATTGATCAATAAAGTCTGTGGCTCCATTTGTAGAATGTGCAAAAATTAAACCATTTCACTATTTGGTTCACTGAGTTAAGTACATAATGGCTCAAACAGTATATTATGTATTTGAAGTCAAGCAAATTGCACATTGCAATGTAGTCAACCATGAAAATATGCTATTTCAGTGATTAGCTAAGAATATTAAATTTGAAATAAAATTTGTAATTTGGACAGAAAATTATGCAAAATACTAATTAGTCTGAACTTCTTTTATCTGTCTTCATTTTTTATAAACTTTTAATATCTAAGCATTGATTTAATGCATGATTCTCCTTTGAAAGCAACATGCTTGTTAGTGCATACACAAAAATGTATTTATTACAGTTTTAAGACTTTACAATATATGAAAGAAATGCATAAACTCAATAAATAGGAATGTTTCCCTAACTGAAATTAATCTTTAAAAATCTATTTATAGGTGCTCCAGGACCAGTAGTTATGTCCCATACCAAGAAATGGTGCCTCCCAGGGTAGGTTTTTCCAGGAAGGATCAACACTTTCCCCTGATTTTATATGTGGTAATAGTTACAAAATGAATGTCGCTTTTAAGTGAGGGTTTTGGAAGATGCTCTTTTCTAGGGACTGTGGTTTAGAGAGTTCAGGGCTCCAATTCCAGCAGCATCTGGGAGCCTGGACCCATAACATCATTTGGAAACATTTGTAGTAAGGGCAAGGTTTCTTGTCTAGTAGCAAGCTGTCAGTGGATGGTGAGTTACAGATTTAAGGCAAAGAGAATCAGTTCAACTGAACAGAGGTTTATAATCCTCTGCTACTTGGTCAACACCAGGCATATAGCAAAGTATCAAAGAAGATCTCTTCTCAAAGTATCTTTTGGAAAAATGTATTACATACAGAAACAAACCAACAAAAAAAAAAACAATATATGAGGAAATAATTATATGTCGTAATACATGATAAAGAGAACCGAACTGGTTCTGTGACCTTTCATAAATAGGGAAAGCTTTGTGAAGTTTATGGGACACTCTTGATAGGCTTGTGCAAAAAATAAATGATATTTCTAGATTTTAATCTTGCTATATCAAGAACACTGTGAATAATAAAGTTGCAAATTCAAGTTGTTTTAGAAACAGTGTAGCCCATCCTACATCTCATGCCCTGGGTACCGACCAGAGAAATTGAGCTAGAGAGCTTGAAGCGTCCCGATTCATTGTGTTGCCTGCAATACGCCCCAGAAAGTTAGCAGTTCCACTTGGAGAGGTAAAATATAACTGGATTTTGAGATAACTTGAGGATGGAATGGCTTAGCTTTAATCTGTTCATCGTCAGAATTTGCTATCGGTTATCAGGAAGGATTGGGATAGAATTGCGGCATTTTAGAAAATTGGATTTGTTTCTACACAGAGTTTGAGGAAGAAAGAGATTATGAGTTTATGGAAAACTGCAGCTACAGTCGTATTAGTCGAGAGAAGAGAGCAAAGTCTCAGTATAAATGGGCCACAGACCGGACCAGATGGCAAAGGAAGGACAGAAGAGGAGAGAGAATCTAATACGATTCTCAACACACAATTCTGGAAGATTCGATTTCTGAGACGTGCGCAGACAGTAACGAAATGCTTTGAGAAATGCAGGGGTGGGGTATGAGGACACAGGGGGAGGTGCTGCACGTGAGCCGCACCAACAAGGACGGAGGCGTGCAGCCTTGGTCCTCCTGGGAGAGCCGGGGGCAGAAGCCTGAGAGCTCACCTGCATGCGTGGCCGGCTTGGCAGTGAGCACAGCAAGGGAGCACGGACAGAATTAGTAAGACTGAAAGATACCAGGCCCAGAGGAAACAGAGCCAGCAGGATGCAACAGCATGAGCACCAAGAAAAATTATTTTTGAAGTAATTGTGAAGTTTGCCATGAAACCAAGAGTAGAAGAATTGGAAAAATTATGCCATAGGGCTTCATGGGAAAAACCATGGTCACTTTATAACTTCACATCAGAATGTAGAAAGTTTTATATCCCCTACCCTCATAAACGTCCCTTGATATGATGTATGTGCGCGTGCGTGCACGTGTGTGCCCGTTTCCGTGCATAAGGTAATCAGGAGGGGTGTGACATAAGGAAAAGGAGACAGCGAATATATAACTGACCAGTAACATTTGCCATCAAAAAAAAAAAAAAAAAAGTGAGGGTTAGACTAACACAGTACGGCCGAAGAAAGAATTGTTTAATGACTGGGAAACCTGATCACACTCTAAAATGAGGGGAAAGGGCCATTAATAAAATGACGTAGCACCTAGTGTCTGAATGCCTACGATGTGTCCTGAACAGTCATAACTGAGGAGGAGGGTGGCGGTGAGCAAGAGAGCGGGGTCATTGCCCTCAGGGAGCTTACATTCCGGGGGAGATTAGCAGTACATAATCAGGCAAAGAAATCCTATAATTCCACGTAGAAGTAGTGTTAGGTGGAAGCTGGAGGAGAGCGGTGGAATGAACCGCCCGAGGAGGAGCCCCGTGTCCCTTGAAGTCCTTGAAGGGGGTGTGGCAGAGACAGGAGCTGGAGGCTGGGGTGGTGATAAATGCATCACACGCTGGAAGGCTGGGGGCACAACATCCTGACCTCATGGCTTCAAGACCCCGGGGTTGACAGGTGTAGGGGCAGGTGCTCTGCCTTCCACCTCTGTCCCAGGGTAACCCCCAGACTCATCACAGTGCACGTGCATGGTGGGTACAGCCCTCGACTGTGGAGAAAGGTTGACAGGACGGTTCTGGTACAAACCTTGTAAGGTCAAAACCTCCCCCTTCCAATCTGCAGGAGGGGTCTCCCAAAGGATCAGAAGCACCTCCATTAGAGACCAACCCCCTGCCTGTCACAGCTCCTCCCAGCCCAGAGAGACCCCATAATATCCAATCCCACAGCAGCCTAGGGCCGGCTCCACGCCCAGGAGCCCTCTGGCTCTCCCACCTCGAGATACACTGCTTTGCCCTTGCCACTTCCCTCTGGCTGTCTTTATTACAACCCAGACCCCCAAGTAAATCCCCTGGTGCGGGATCCAAGGACCGAGACCGCCGTTCACACAAGGCAGACTCCCATCCACTGGGAACAACGAGAACATGAAAAAATAAACAAAAACCAAAAAACTATTCATGGATGGGAATGGTATTTTTAATTATATTAACATAAAGAATCTCTTGGAGGAAATGACATTTGATCAGGAATTTGAATGCGAAGGACTCATTAATTTCCAGTAGAGCAAATAGCAAATAAAAGCCCTTCTTCAGGGACTACCAAATTTTCAGGAGTCTGGTATATGGTATAAGCGGGCAAGTGGTATGAAATGAGGTCCAAGGGGGTAGGTGGAGTCTGAAAGACATGGGATCATGTGAAATTTTGTTAAGAAATGTAGTCTAAAACTTCGAGCAGCCATTGTTTGGTTTTATGCACGGTAATGACAGAATCTGTTCCTTTTGTTTGCTTTGTTTTGAAAGGCTCACCTTTGGTATTTCATAGGCAACAGTTTACGTGAGTAGGAATAGAGATGGGGAAGTAGGGGAAATTACTGGAGTATCTGTGTGAGAGATGCTGGTGGCTGGAAATCAAAACTGCTGTGTACAACATGAACAATGGTATACAGTGGCCCTGATTAAACCTCAACGGTTTATAAGACCAAAAAAGTACAATGGCTAGATTCGGGGTCTGTTTGAGAAGCAGATCCAATATGGGACTGGTAGATAAACAGGGTGTGGGGACTGAAATACACAGAAGAATTAGAGATGATTTCTAAGTCCTTGGTTTGTTTTTTGTTTTTTTCTTTGTTTTTTTTTTTTAAGATTTTATTTATTTATTTGACAGAGAGAGACACAGCAAGAGAGGAAACACAAGCAGAGGGAGTGGGAGAGGGAGAAGCAGGCTTCCTGCCGAGCAGGGAGCCCGATGCGGGGCTCGATCCCAGGACCCTGGGACCATGACCTGAGCCGAAGGCAGACGCTTAACGACTGAGCCACCCAGGCGCCCCATAAGTCCTCGATTTGTGAGATAAACAATTGGGTGAATAATGCAGCAACAACTAGGTTGGAAAGACTTGGTGAGGTGAGGCTTGGTTTGGTCAGGAAGGGGAAATCTAGCATAACGATACAATGTAAGTTTGGTATGACTATTGAATATTCAAGAGGATAGATCAACCAAGAAGTGCAACAAGGGATGTGAACCTCTGGAGACCAGTCCGTATTTGGATTGTGAACACAGAAATAATAAACATATAGAAGCTGCTGAATACGTAGGACAACATCTATCCTAGCAAGTAATGCTGAAGAGAAAAGGGAAAGGTCAAGAATCAAATCCTGGGCTCAGAAGGGGGAAAGGAAAAGAGGTGTGTCAGAAGCTAGGAAAGCATCTCGAGGGACAGGGCGTGGTCAGCGTAAGGGGACAGCGGCGGGGCAGTCACTTGATTTGGCAAATCAGGCACTTCCACAACCTTAATTCCCCCTGGGGGCAGAAGCCTGGCTGGAGTAACTCAGGGACAGGAGACCTAAGGACAGGGAGACAGCAAGTGTACACCTTTTTTACTAAGTTGCTAGGAAGAAGAAAAGAGCTACGTAAGAGCTACAGAGGGAGGTAATCAATTTCTAAAAGATGGTTACTAGCACTTATTTTTAGGCCAATGCAAACCATCCACCAAGAGGAGGGGAGAAATGGAGGGTGCTAGAAAGCTCAGAAATACTGGCAGGCGCGAACTTTCTGAGTGGGAGCACGATGAGGTCCAAAGCACAAACGGAGCAACGCTCACCCGGAGAGTAGGGGCACAATTGTGCCTTGGCCACATCTGAAGAGAAGCCAGAGGCTGCTAACAGCGCAGGTTTAGAGGAGCCCGTGTTCCCACGGGGCTAAACTAAGGGGCTGCAGTCGGATTATTTCCATTTGCTCACTAAGTCAGCAAAGGTGACAGAGAAGGAATGGCGGTAAGGAGCGCTAGAGCGGGGGGAGAGAGATGCTCATAAGCAAAGAAGGGATTGCCTCGTGAACAAGGAAATGACCCCCACATTATTCTGGAGAAGAAATAAAATTGAAAAAAAATTACTGGCTAACATGTTTGACTAAAAGAAACAGAATTTTAAAACATTAATGGATTGGTGAGACAAAATTTTCCTCCCCCCCTTTTTATAAATCAATGTTTCCATAGAGTTTAGTGCATTAAGCCAATTTATACAGTCTCTTAAGATTAGTTTTTACTTGTAGCTGACTTCATTAAAATATTCTTCATACCCATTTGGAAGGCAAACCTCTAGGTAATACTGCAGGATGTTAAAGTCATTTAAATACAAATGACATATGCCACATTTGCATTTAACAAGTTAACTTGGATCCATCCGACCTGTAAGGCTTTTACAATGTTACAGAAAGGACAGATAAACAAAATCTTTTTAAGTACTGGGCTTCAAGTCTCAAAATGTAATGCACCATGTGGAAAGACAAATGCCTCTGCTTCGATCTCTGTAGGAAGTTTGGGCTGAAATCCACATTGCAACTGATGTGTGAACTGTGTCTTGTCTAATGAACAGATTCATGGTAAAATCCTTTGGGCTTGTTAGCTTTTCTCCTACTGAATAGGGATACCTCTGGGGTAACCTGATGCTTCACAAACAGTATTGCTAAAGATGAAATCTTTAGGTGGTTAAGAAACAAGAAAAAGCACAGTATACCCAGCTATGCCATTCCTTCCGTGCAACTAATCACAATTCCTCAGGCTTTAATTAAGCAGCATGAGGCAGCCCAATTAATTCAACATATGCCCCGATAAGGCCTTGCCAAATTCATGGTTATGACACATGAAATGCAATTGGTATGAATCAGAATGCCCCAGCTTCTCTCAGCCTTCCATACTAAGCCTACTACTGTTTCAAGGCTAACTTTTGGTCACAATGGCATCCCACCACTGAAGGATGAAGTTGTGAACATCGAGATAAAATGGGCATAAGATGTCTGGGTGCAGGCTGCATGCATCACCATCCTCATACTGTTGCTTGCGGGTGTTAAAAAGCCTACTTACTGTGAAAACATCCAGTGTCCCCCTTGGACAGCCGCTGAGACCCCGAGAATCACCATGTTACACCCACCTTTTTGTAGGCATTTGGTCATAGCATCTGTGGAAGCCAGTATTAAAATGTGAGTGTGTTCATCAGCACACTGTTTCACAAATACACCACTGATACTTAGCTAAGTTTGGAGGAAATGGGCCAGCAAGGATCGTGATCTTAAGGGAGAATTATTCCTAGTAGTTTCCCGAAATGGCTTAGACTACTTATAATTTTAAAACTTTTAACAAGCCTAGAAATTTCTGTCCTTGAAACATCAAAGCCGAGATGAATTATAAGTTTTTGTAAATTATATTAAAAATAAGTAAATTTTAAACTGATATCCAAAAAGTATGTGTATGTTATCTCATTACTTGTGAGATAGGGACATTTAAAAATTCCATAAAATTCCGCTTTTGGCTCCTTTTCTTGTTTTCTGTTTTTGCTAGGACCTACACTCCCACCTTACACATGCCTCATACTACAAATAATGTATGTCCTCCTTGTAAGGGACAAAGAGGTAATGATTTCCTCAGAGTCTTCCAGCACAACAGATAACATCTAAGGAGTGACCAGACCTAACCAACATGTGCATAATCCAGGCCACCGATGCTAGACATCTCAGCTCCAAGACCCCTGGCTCCAAGGAATGAGTGACTTACGGAAGACACCTGGACACCTGTCCTTGTTCTAACCGGTCCCTGGATGCCTGCGAGGACACATACACCAGACCACAATCCTCAATAAAATTCCCAGGCCCCGAGAGCAAAGACAAGACTCTCTCTCCCTTCCTCAGTCTCCCAAACACTCTGTCTGTACCTGCTGTCTCTCTATACCTTTGATAAACTCTATTCTCACTCCTTCCTGGATTGCAGTTGATTTCTATCCTGCACATAGCCAGGGACCCTCTTGGCTGATCCTGTGGGACCCCTCTGGGTCCTCAGACCCAGCCTGCCTGCATCACTTGTTAGAAGTCACTGATTAAAGGTCATTTTTCATTGCATTGGCAGCAAAAGAAATTTTGATCTACAGAAAGTCAAAGCCAAAATCAGATCATTTCTGGTTTCTGCACAGTTTCTCCTACAAATTCAATTTCACTGTTGGGAAAACGATATATGAGATATATATATATATATTTAACCTCTGAAGACAAATCCTTAGATGGGTTATTAAAATAATGTAAAGCAGTCTGAGAGATATGACAAACAAGGTTTATGTAAAACTTCAAATTTTAAAAGAAAACAATTATTTAGGATTGTCAATAGAGAAAGAAAAATCTTTGTGATTTAGTTATGGTACTAGAAAAAATACTTAGTTCCCACCCTGATAATCCCAAATATGAACCCATCTCATGCTATTCCTGGCTACACAAGTCACTCTTTAAATATTTCATCTCATCCAGGTCTGATACACCAAAAAACAGCTTTTCTCCTACTGAATAGGGATACCTCTGGGGTAACCTGATGGTCCACAAACACTATCACTGAAGATGAAATCTTTATAAATCTCTATATCTAAATAAAGGAGAAAACATCCATAACAATGAATTAACTTTTCACTGTAAATTCCATGAACACACACCTATGTCTTTTTTGTTCCTATTTCCAGCCAAGTAAGACAGTAATTATCACTTACCATATTTGCTATACAATAGTTCTTGAATGAATGACTCCTTCATGTGGCACTTAATCCTCACAATAAAATTCTTCTCAAGAACAGAATGACAATTTTATATTTATGTCGCTATAAAAACCTGGGTTCAGAGAAGCCGACAGCCACGATGAAGAAAAGGTAGAGGCTCAGTTCTGATTCCAAGCCCTGTGTTCTCTACATCACGTCATAGCAGCCCATGATTCCTGGGTGACATTAACCGAGAACTCGCTCTGCTCCAATAACTCCTCTAAGGACTTCCAATGTGCCCATTCATACAGATATTATTAAAACCTATAGGTTGACACTATTCTTACATTATTTTACGATGGTGAGACTGACTACAGAGAAAATACATTACTTGTGGGGGGAAAAAAGTCATTTCTCCAGGATTCAAGCCTAGGCAATATGACACATCACTGCCCTTTTCAGCACCACATTATATATCGACATGCCTAGTTCAATACTGATTCATTAAATAATCACTGAGTCAGAAAGTAGGGAATCAGGAGTGAAACGCATTGTATCTACTCTGAAAAATCTAACCAACCAGGTAGCTGGTCAATAAAGCACTTAAAGGATATGTTTCTATGTATCTAGAAAGTTATTTTCATTAGAGGCAGGATTTTAGTTTTGTACACTGCCCTAACACCATCAATTTTTTATATGTTAAAATAATTTAATTCTCCCTGTACATTTCTGTCCATGTGAGCCAACAGAAATCAAGAATGTATACTTTACAATATGTACCTGTTTTGAGACATTCAAGTCAATTCAGATGGCAGAATAGAATTCAATCACTAATGAAATGTTTAAAAAATATATATTAAACAAAAAAATGTTTTTACAAGATAAAAATTGTCTTCCACAACGCAATAAATCGCAGAACACCAAAATTTTAACTCTTTAGATGACTTCAGTTCAGTTTTTGGTTTCAAAATCTAGTGACAATCAAAAAGGAAAAGCGTTGGCAGAATTTCTGTTTTTACGTTTCTCTTTCTTGCTTCGACTACTTGTTACACTGTTTAAAGAACATGATGAAGGTGCTCTTGCATGACCTGTGGCTTTCAGATGGTCAAAAAGTTTATTCCTGAATGGAAATTCACTATGGCAGTTTGCATAGCTGATAAGAACATCACTCACTCTCTGTGGTTCAGCAGGTACTTTGACAGATTTTTTTCATATCTTTGGCTTTCTCTCCTTTGGGTTTAGGAGCATTCTTAGCTTCACTTTTTGGATCATCAGAGTTTGACAGTCTCAGTGACACTGATACTTTCTTGGGCACTCCCATCCAATTCTTTGGCACGGTCTTGATTTAAATTAGATATCTTCTGATTCAACCTTTACTTCTTCTCCAGTTCCATTTTCATTGAAATTATCATCATAATTCTATGCTGATTTCTGTTTCTTTTTCTTCTGCTTTTTGGAAAGCTTTTGTTTTGGTGCATCTTCTACTTCTTCCTCAGAATTGGCATTCAGTGGATTTTCATCAGTTTGAGGTCCTGAAAAATTGTCTTCCTCCTCCTCCTCTGTTGTTTTAACCAGGCAACCATTTCTCGATGCTTCTTTGATTTTTCATGATTCCTCATGGCCTTTTCCGTCTTGAAAGATTTGTCACATGCTGGGCAGTAAAGGTCATCGTACAGCTCAGCATCCTCAGCCTCATCACTGTCTT
>NW_027397094.1:2101702-2175806 GCF_003265705.2 Callorhinus ursinus | reverse complement strand
ATCTCCAAACTCCTTCTCGTGGCGCACCTCCACCTCCTTGAGCTCCTTCTCAGGTCGGCCACGGTCACCCAGCTCTGTTCCTTGTACTGCTCGGCCAGTTTGGCCTGCTTCAGCTTCTGCAGCCGCCTCCTCTCCTCTGCCTTCCTGGCCTTCTGGGCGTTCTGCTTCTCCACGAGCTTCCGATGTGCCCGCACTCTTCTGTCTCTCTTACGGATGAAGGCGACCAGCTGGCACACAATCTCGTCCTTCTCCTTCCTTGCTTTGTCACGAATCTTTTTTCCTTTTTCCATGGCTCTTTTCCCCAGCGGTTTGAAGCTTGTCATGTATCATATTCTTCCTTCCAAGCAAAGTTCTTCTGAGTGCAGAAACTCTGCCAGTAGGCATAGAAAGGATGGACTACCGTATCAGAGTCACTCTGGGAGTCTCCAAAAGTGGGGAAGTCTTCCATCTCTTCTTCTAACGTAGATTCTAGCTCTTCCTTCGCAGTCATTTCAAAAACGTTATCATAAACTGTATAAAAGCCCTTTCATCATCTCCATAACCAGAGTAACAGGTCCTCATTTGTTGTGAGCACTCAAGATTTATTAATGAATTAATCTATTGCTCTAATCTTCCATCCAATCGGACGGTATTTGCCAGATGACTAAGTGGGAACAGGTACATAGGAAGCAAGAGACCAGAGGCTATTTACTTTGGAATCAGAGACCTAAATTAAAGTCTCTCTCTTCTTAGTCCCATGGACTTGGGATAGGTTTCCTCTCTCTGAATTAGGGCAACCGACACACACAGGAAAAGGTAAAATGAGACTCCAATGACATAATGCAAGTAAATCTCAAACCAGTGTCTAGCATTCAGTTATTTGATGAATAATTAAATTAATGAACAGAATAAGAATGGAGAAATATGTCCGAGAATGAAGTGTTTTTTTCCATAGATATATTTAACAGTATCACCAGCCAGTCAAAATAACTAAATTCATTGGTGCAGCCACTATGGGAAACAATACAGAGGTTCCTCAAAAAATTAAAAATATAGGGGTGCCCGGGTGGTGCGGTTAGTTAAGCATCCAACTCTTGGTTGTTGGCTCAGGTCTTGGTCTCAGGGTCATGAGATCGAGCTGTGCATCAGACTCCACCGTGGAGTTGGCTTCAGAATCTCTCTCTATCTCTCCCTCCACTTCTCCTGCTTATGTGCCCTTTCTCTAAAATAAACGGGGGCACCTGGGTGCCTCAGAAGGTTAAGTGCCTGCCTTCAGCTCAGGTCATCATCTCAGGGTCCTGGGATTGAGCCCCACATCCAGGTTCCTGCTCAACAGGGAGTCTGCTTCTCCCTCTGCCTCTCCCCCTGCTTGTGCTCTATGTCTCTCTCTTTCAAATAAAGAAATAAATCCTTGAAAAAAATCTTAAAAAATAAATCTTTTAAAAACATTAAAAATGGAAACACATATCTAGTAATTCCACTTCTAAGTACTTATCCAAAGAAAATGAAAACACTAATTCAAAAAGACATACATACCACTGTGTTCATTGCACCATTATTTAAAATTGCCAAGATACAGAAGCAAACTGAATGCTCATTAATGGATGTATGGATAAGGAAGAAGTAGTGTGTGTGTGTGTACGTATTTATATAATATTTATATATTTATATATAAATTTTATTATATATTATATATAAATTTTATATTTATATATAAAATATATTTATATATTTATTTGTATATTATATATATTTATACACACACAATGGAATATTACTTAGCCATAAAGAATAATGGAATTTTGCCATTTGTTGCAACATGGATGGAGCTAGAGAATATTATGCTAAGTGAAAGAAGTCAGACAGAGAAAGACAAATACAGTGATTTCACTTACATGTGGAATCTAAAAAACAATAACAGAAATGGAATAACAAAGTCTAAAAAATAATAACCGTGGCAAACAAAATAAAACAAAACAGAAATAGACTCCAAGATACAGGGAACAAACTGATGGTCGCCAGGGGGGAGGTGGGTGGGGGAATGAAGAGGTACAGATTTCCATTTGTAATATGGTTGAGGCATGGGTATGGAAAGTGCAGCATAGGAAATATAGTCAATAAAACAGTTTTGTATGGAGAAAGGTGGTAATGAGATTTAGTGTGGTGACCATTTTGTAATGTATATAAATATCAAATCACTGTGCTGTACACCTGAAATGAATGCATTATTGTATGCCAATTATTCTTCAAAGAAAAGAAGAAGCACTATAAAGGTGTTCAGAATAATTTTTCCATTTTGCTGGCAGGTACTTTCACATTTAATTAGGAGGAAGGCTGAGGATACACACAGTTTGTACTTTATAGTCTTGGCAGTTTTAAGTAAATATGGGGACAGCCACGAAGAAAATAGGTCGACTGCCAGGATCAGGCAGGTCGAAGCAGCGATCACCCCTGGTCTCATAGGCACATGCATTTTCCTACTTCCCCACACATGAGGGAAACCTGTCTCTGTGCTTCTGCTCCCCTCACTCAACCCCTCAACTATGCAACTTTCCTCTAATGCTCAGACTCTCTCACCTCCATGCAACTTCCTAAGACCCATCCTCCTGCATCCCACAAAACATCTGTTCCACAAGAGATGCAAGCTTTCCGTTCACTAAGTTTGCAAGTAGGAACTAAGTATTTTATATTTTAAAAATTTCTAAAAGAAACACCAATGAAAACCCATTATTTCCACAAGAGTGGTTTTGACAGGTGTGGTATGCAGAATCGATTCCACTTTATGTAACTCATGAAATCTTGGAGGCAGTTGCATTATCAGGACTGCATCTCATCCTATTAGGGGGTAACGATATCCACTATCTGAGAACAGAGAACAGGCATCAGCTATGAATTTGAGGAAATGAATACGCCTCTGTGCTTCCTCTGTATCATTCCTTCCACAAAAGTAACATGTAAGAGACATGAACAAGTATCCCAAAGCTCATGTCAGTTAAGAGGACCAATTAAATGGTTTTGTTTTGGTGCTCACTTCGGCAGCACATATACTAAGTGGTTTGGTTTTGTTTTGTAATCTTTCAATCTGTCAGCCAAGAGGACAACAACGGGCGAAAACAAAACCCCTCAGAGATCATTTTCTTTGAATGTGGTTAACTTGAAACAGACATCTTAAAAATTCTTATGCTGCCTTTCATGTTTTCAAACAAGAATTTTTTCCCTGTGTGTTTCAGACAAGAATTCATACTCAACATCACAAGGCAGGATGAGGTTGGGTGGACAACAGCATTAAGAAAAAGTAATTTTTATACTCCCCCACCTCTGGCCTTGAATGGACGGTCCTGCTGGCCATTCCCCCCTCATCACAGTTGCTGACACAACAGACTCGGCAAGATTTAATTCCCTTAGATACTCCCAAGATACTCCAAACATGTCTTTATCACAGTACTTAACAAAACTCTATTAAAACCGTCTGCTGTAGTTCTGTCTCTCCTATTAGATTATGTAGCCGTGAACACTGGAGAGAAATCTTGGGTTTTTTTTGTTTGTTTTAAGATTTTATTGATTTATTTGTCAGAGAGAGAGAGAGAGAGAGAGAGAGAGAGAGAGCACAAGCAGGGGGAGCGGCAGAGGGAGAAGCAGACTCCCCTGGATCCCAGGACCCTGGGATCACGACCTGAGCGAACCGCTGCTGCCACTCAGGCATCCCGAAATCTTGTTGTTCATATTTAAAGTCCTAAGCAGAACACTGCACAGTGCCTGGTGATACTGTTTCTGATGTTCAGTGGAAAACTGTAAAATAATGTTCAGATATTTTGCACATAGCACATTATATAAGTTCTTTTCTATCTAGGGTTCAGTAGTATTTAACACTCATTTTTTCAATTAAGAAAATTATGCTAAAATGAAACAATAAATTGATTTTTGTTTACATAGCTGGTAAGTGGTGGATCAAAGATTCAAAACCTGGGCTACATCATTCAAAAAAAAAAGTGCCATTTCTATCACAACACTACATCCATAGCAAAGAAGGAAAAATGAAGAAATAACAACCTTTGAATTAGACTGTGTTCAGACAATGGTCATTTATTAATACTGGCTCCATTTGATTTGCCAAGTGTCTTCATATAGGAGGCAATCAGGAGGTAATTAAAGATGCTTTGTCAACCCATCTATAAAGGTGCGAGCCCGGGTGACTGGTAGAATCATGACGAAGTCCACGAACAAGAAGGTGTGTGTGTGACAAGACAAATTACTTTATACCCACTAAGTTATCATCGCTGCCTGGCAAAGGGAAATGTATGTAAATACAGGCTCCCAATTAGAACTTGCCTATGTCCCAGTCACCCAATCATCATTTACCAGAGATGTGGAGAAGTTAACCCACTCCTGCAAAGAGAAGCATGTGTTCTCATGCAGGAGAAAAGAAAGAATGAAAAGAAAATGTCACTAATAAGCATACAACCTATTCTATTTTTAGAAAATGCGCATACACTTTGAAGCGGGGATGTAGGAAGTATAGGAATCTAGGCTCAATAGTGAATTAGTTCACTGCAAAAGGTAACACACTCACATAAATCGATACACACATAATACACAATATGTGTATGTGCATTTATAGACAGTCCGAGTTATGTGGAATTACCTAGAAATTTCTTTTTGTGAGAAAACTTCCAAGAACATCTACTAGGCACGTCTACTGAGCCATAACTTGAGTTTGTAACCAACCACGACAGGTGCTGAAATCTCAACTTGCCTCAACATCTCACATAGGTCCCTTCCCCAGTAATGGTGATTTAAAGGACCCTAATAGGATCCAAGAATACAGACTGCAGATGTTCATGATGCATGAAATTGGCAGAACACCTGACAACACTCTGCCTAAAGAGTGGACTTTCCTTCACTAAAACTAAGTAGAAAGAAAACCTGCTCTAGACACTTTCCCTATACATTTAATTCAAGAGGAAATGACAGATGTTCTCACTCTCACACTGGACTCTAATTTGTCTAAATATCCTTCCTGGTGGGAATTGAGTTCAGTAGGAAGTGTCAGCGGTCCCATTATCCTAGATTCCTGGCACCCACCTGCGACTGCTGGATCTTACTGACGCCGTGACCAGCAGGAATATGTTCAGTCCTCCCTTGCCTTTGTCCAGGTAACCTCACTCACCTGTGAGGCAGAGTGTGCCGGCAGCTTCTTTCTAACCTGTGTTCCTATAACCTACTTAAAAAATATGCAATCTTTCTTCTGCTCCCACTTTTTTAAAGAATATTTCTATTGAATTATTGGTGTTCTTTAAATTAATCCTTAGCCATTCTATTGCATTCTGGGTCCTTCCAAGAAGTTCCTGATAACATCTTCTTGACCAACTTTTTTATTTGGTTAGCGGTATTTATCAAATTGTTTAATGCATAACATTTATATATTCTGGATGTTACTTTCAAATACCTTCTCCCTACTTAGGACTTAGGTTTTCACTTTCATTTTAGTGTCTCTTGACAATTAGAAGTTCTCAAAGCTAATGCTATTGCAATGGTCAATTATACCATGGATAGTTTGTGCTCTCTTTAAGAAATCTGTCCCAATATCATGTTATAAATATGTTAATATATCCTTCTATAGTGTCCTCTAGATGTGCTACAGGGCTTTTTTTTTTTTTTTTAGTAAGTTCTACACCCAGTGTGGGGCTTGAACTCATGACCCCAAGATCAAGAGCCCCCACGCTCTACCCGCTGAGCCAGCCAGGCGCCCCTAGATGTGCTGCAGGTTTGTCTCCCCCATTACTATTGCTAGGCCACATGAAAGCGATTTCTTTTTCATCCCAGCACTATTCTTGCCTCTGATCTATACCCAAGCTCTATTCATCAATTTTTATGAGTGTTTTTTTCTGTGCATTACATTCTTTCTACTGAACTTTTTATCGATACCTATAATTTCACTTAGATATATTCTTTCTTTATAATAAATCTTTATAATCTCTAATATTATAACATATACTTTATTTCACCCCACAATTATGTGTATGAGCATAAATACTTACGTCTTTGGTTGTTCAAGGAAGGTTTGCAATTTTTCATAAATGATGTTTATTCCTAGGCACATCATAGTATTTTTGCTGTGTTACGTGATACCTATTTAAGTATAAATTCTAACTGTAGCTGGTAAAAACAAAAACCAAAAAACAACCATCAAGGTTTTTATGAACTGATTTTGCATCCAGTAACCTACCAAAACACGTTATTTCTAAACCCCTGCTTATGGATTCTTCTGGGCTTTCTGCATAACATGCAAGTAATGAAAGTGTAATTTCTTGCTTTACAAAATTTACATTTTTTTTTTACAAACTCGTAAAATTCTCAAGTAAAGCATAAAGCAGAAGTAGTGAGAGTGGGCATCCTTGATTTATTCTGGATTGTGAAGGAATGTTTTCAACATGTCACCATTAAGTATGGTATTATTAAAATGATTTTGTGTTTGGGAATACATGACCTTTAAAATTTTTTTAGTTTGCTGATATGGTTTAAATCATTAATGGGTATTTAAATTAATCAAAAACTTTTACAAATTTACTGCGTTTATCATGTTTTCCTCTCCCTCCTTTTAATGCAGTGTATTACTTCAATCAATTTTCTAAAACTACACCAACTTTACATTCTAGGAATAAATACAAGTACGCATTTTTAAAACTTCTGGATTCGATGTGTTTATAGTCTCATTAGGAATTTTGCAAATAGGACTGCAGTTTTACTTTCTTGCACTAAATTTGTTTGATAATTTATTAAGTTTATGTTTGCCTCATAAAGCATGTCAGAAAAAATTCATTATTTTAGTATTCTCAGGATTATTTGCTGTATCATTGGACTATTTCCTTTTATAGATACATAAATATATATTAAATGTGTATAATAAACATATATATTATATTAATATAGAATTTGCAGACAGATTTTAATATATATAAATATAATATATATAATTGGTCTGCAAAGGTTTCTAGTCCTGACATTGTCTTGTAGGAAAGACTTAACTACTATCCTTAGCTGTTAAAGAAGAAACACTATACTGTACACCTGAAAGCAATATAACACTGTATGTTAACTCTACTGGAATTAAAAAACAAAACAAAAAAAGAATACAGGTTTCTTTTGCTTTAGTTAGGCAAATTGTATTTTTCTAGGAATCCATATTTTTCAATATATTGAAATAATGTTTTTCATAATAATCACTAATTTTTTTAGGATCTTTGGCTATATACTTATTTTCATTTCTACTATAATTTATTTGTGCCTTCTCTCTTTGGTACAATTCATATTTCTAGATTTTTCCTGAAATTTTAATCACTTGCAAAAACCTCCTTCAACATCTGCAATAATTATCTTTACTATAACTTTAATATTCATTTCCTCATTTGGTTTTTATTGGTATTATTTATGCATTTATATTTTGGGAGTTACTCTGCTGTTCTATATTATCTTTTTTAAAGATTTTATTTATTTTAGAGAGAGAGGGAGCATGAGTTGGAGGAGAGGCAAAGGGGGAGGGAGAGAAGGTATGAGTCCCCCCTATAGCAGTACTAGGGTAAATTTCCTAAATGTCACATGATCTCTCAACTTTTAAAAAAGGGATATGCAATAAAATCTCCCACAAATTCTGGTACTTTTGGAAATTCTTGCTTTATATTTTTGAGGCTATGTTGTTTATTATATTCAGACAAATGCAACATTGTTACATAAAATTTATAAATCTGCATGATTTGGTGGACAGATCTAAATATATCTTTCAACTTTCAACAATTCAGGGAAAATTATATTGCCTCTTCCCCATTTCCTGTTTCTTAAAAAAAACAAATTAAAAAAAAAGTCAACTCTCTTTGAACATGACTTTTTGAGGTCTCTTCCATAATTCTTATGTGGTGACATTTTATATTCTCCATAAATGATAAAGCAAATTAAAAATAAAACACACATTCTTACCAGTTTCTGGCTCTATCTCCTGTTCTTTTAGCTAATTTGCTGCTTAATGTGTCCCCTGAATTTTTTGTTTGTATTATTTTTGTAATTTTAAGAATGTTTTTTTAATTTGCTTTGTCATTATGCTGTCTTGCTCTCTACTAACATTTGCTAGCTTCTCATTCATATTTATGTCATTGTTACTTTGTTTTCTACCAACATTTTCTAATGTATTAAACCTGTGGGTCTTTTTTTGTTATATCTATTATTCACTCAGAGTGCTTTATTTTCTTAATTTTCTATGGTTTCACTCTAAATTGTGGAATGTCAACTGCAGTTTTTCTATGGCAATTTTAATCTTGGGCTAAAGTTGAATTCATACATAGATACTTTTTTTTCCTTTAAATTTTTTATTCTTATGTTAATCACCATACATTACATCATTAGTTTTTTAAATAATTTTTATTGTTATGTTAATCACCATACATTACATCATTAGTTTTTGATGTAGTGTTCCATGATTCATTGTTTGTGCATAACACCCAGGGCTCCACGCAGAACATGCCCTCCTTAATACCCATCACCAGGCTAACCCATCCCCCCACCCCCTCCCCATACATAGATACTTTTAATTTGCTTCTATCAGACAAATGAGGACTTCATCAGCCAGCATACATGTGAAATTATATGCCTGCCTGATTTTTTTTTTCCAGAATACAGAATATCATGACTGGGAGTCTGCTTATGATCTGCCTTGTGATTCTGAATTTTCAGGATAAACTTACATTTCCTCCATCAAGCCCCACTGTGAAGACCAGCATTGCATTCTCTATTTCTGTGTAGAGCGGGACGCATTCTTTTTCACTCTTCCATATCTATAGCTCTTTGTTTCCCTAATCGTATTCATGAGCCTCCTCTCAACTGCCCAGACTGGGAAGAGCCTAGCTAGGTCTTACTTCTAACATCCCCAGGGCTCTCAAAGCAGGGGTGCCAGATCTGAAGGTTTGGAAGAATCCTTCAGGAAGAGGGCTGACTTTAGAGCTCCCTTATCTGAGTGTTCCTCATTCTACTTTCTTTGGAGGATTTGCAGATTCCTTCATTTTATTTATTAGCTCACAGATTTGTTTTTAAAAATATGTTTTTAAAATATTTTACCCAGATACTTTTTTTTTTTCAGTTTGGAGAATCAGAGCATGTCATCTATCCTACTAACCCTTACCTACATTTTCCCTGATATTCTTGATATTTTCCAGTTTGACATGGTCTTGATTCTAGGTTGGCCATCAATGAGCAAGAAATCTAAAAACTCCAATATAAGTTCCTTTGCAACCCAGTCTGTCTTAATTTAAGTAGCTTATAATCTATTAGTATAAGATACTAGCTGCACTGGAAAAAGTCCTTTGAAAAATAGCCCTATGATGTGTTATATTTTGAAAAAGAGAAATTGTTCCAAAGTGTGGATCTCTAACTACCCACATTTTTCAGTTTGGGCAAGGTAGGCATTTTATATACTAGACACACTTATATTCTAGTAAATGTATCTTTCTTTCTGGATATCCATTCATTCTGAAATATCTCACAGAGGGCATTTAAGAACCTGCACACTACTGTGATAATTTGACCTGCTTTGTTGGAAACAAAAAGCTAGTATAATAACAGATTGCTAAAAACAGCTAATGATCCTAGTTTACTTTTCAAGACGTGCTACAATGTGGAGCTTGTCACAGGGTATTTCTGAGATGATTTTTTTTTCACTCTACTCAAGAACTAGAGTAATTATCTTCTGACTTTGTCTGTGCCTACAAGCACCATCTCCATTACGCTGCCAACATTAACAGAGTAATTAGGAAGGCTATCATGGTCTCAAAGTCGGCTAAGTGATGAGACTCCACCTCATAAAATGTTCATTAGAGGACAAATTACCATTTCTTAGAGAGAGCAGCTTCTCAAAATATATCACTTCTGATCTTCTTTGCCAACATCTTGGGTTTGTTTACTACTGCTATTCATTATTACAGCCATTAGGACTAGGTACTGTCTGGAAGTAACCGTGTTCTAAATATAACCTATAGAGCAGTAACTCAATTTTAAAAACACCATTGTGTTATTTAAATGGTGAAAAACATATATCATAAATAAGAATCAATGCAGTCAATAGATAAGAGTAGATCAGTTAATATATTGTTGAGATTGCCCTTAACAAGCATTGTTATTGATCTTTGTGTACAGCTTTGCTACTTCACTGGAATGGAACAGAATAGATTACTGTTTTGTCATTGTTCTTGGTGGGGATGGAAATTAAAAGCATAAACAAAACCAAAAGCAGAGTCAAAACCTAAAACAGTTGTGGCTGGAAAGTTCATATATTTATTAATTTAAAGCTTCAATCAATCACTAACCAATATATCATTTTGTCTTTCAGATCTGGTTATTTGCACATTTTGAAGGAGCCTCATGTGTTAAGACAATGATCATTCCCGCCCATATCAACAACAAGACTGCCTCCCCTAAATAAAGAGCTGCTTAACAAGTAAGATAATTAGTTGAGACCGAATCAAAGAGGATTTCTAATTTGGATGTTTCCATCTGAATATATAGATTTGTAAACTTTTAAAGGATGCTTATTAATAAATGGATGAGACAAATTAAAAATACATTTGAATCCGAGGTTTAGGATGTTTTGAGGGTTTTGGATTGTGGCTTTCTTTTCACTCTAAGATTTCTCAGACAGGAGTCTGCCATTCCTGTGCACCTGAGAAGAACTCAGAGTCTGAGCTCTCCTGATAGTGGCACGGAGCCCGAGGCAAACCCACACTCCAAAACAGGCCACTGCAATTTTATACTCCATTGAACACTCCATTTTTATGCTCAAACTTCATTTCAATCTGCAGTGTTAAACTCCCAGCATCTACCTGATGTGGGCCACGGGTTTTGATAAAATACTCATGAAAGACAGTTTGGGCAAGTCTAGGTTTTGAAGCCCCAAAGGGGTAAATAGTGAACATCTTACTTGATGTTTAAAACAAAAGGCCCTAAAACACAGAAAGGGAGACTTACTTCAAAAGGAGCTACAAAATATATTCTGAAAATAGTGAGTTTCATCAGCAGATGGTGTACAGATCATCTGATGGATGTGCAATGCCAAGAGGAGCTCTTGGGGGAAGAATGTATGTAGTAGACATGCATGGAAATCATATAGATGTTTAAGTTCAGAAAAGCATGGTGAGGATACGAACGGTGAACTTCTTTTGGAGAGGAATGTGTTGTAAGAGATACATATGGAAGCTTTGTATTCAATTTCCTTTGGAATGGACTTTGAGATCCCGGCTTAGATTTCTCAGTACTGTTCAGATGTCTCATTATCAGGCTTATTTCATTGGCAAACTGTGCAGTTGCCCAGGATCCGCACTTAGAAGGGGACCACGCTTGGTTTAATCCTCTGCTGTTGCTGCCCTGAAATTCTTCAGAATTTTTGATCAAGAGGTCCTAACCTGTCATTTTGTACTGGGTCTCAGAAATTATATAACAAGTCTTTCTTCTCCCATACTAGAAATGGAGTTAAAGCCGGGGAGGGGGAAGCAATTCTCAAAACATCACTTGGATGAGACATCATTTCTCCTAGCTTGCAGATTGATAGCCATGGGAAGGGAACAAGGACAGAGCCCATGAATAACCATGCCTGATTCTCAAGGCCTTTTAGGCTTATTAAAACAAAATGGAAAGCAGCTACTTTTCTTTCTATTTAAAACCACAGTTTTGCAGTTGAAATTAGAGCTACCGTTCGATCCAGCAATTGCACTACTGGGTATTTACCACAAAGATACAAATGTAGGGACCCGAAGGGGTACATGTACCCCAATGTTTATAGCAGCAATGTCCACAATAGCCAAACTGTGGAAAGAGCCAAGATGCCCATCGACAGATGAATGGATAAAGAAGATGTGGTATATATACACAATGGAATATTATGCAGCCATCAAAAGGAATGAGATCTTGCCATTTGCAACGACGTGGATGGAACTGGAGGGTGTTATGCTGAGTGAAATAAGTCAATCAGAGAAAGACATGTATCACATGACCTCACTGATATGAGGAATTCTTAATCTCAGGAAACAAACTGAGTGTTACTGGAGTGGTTGGGGGTGGGAGGGATGGGGTGGCTGGGTGATAGACATTGGGGAGGGTATGTGCTACGGTGAGCGCTGTGAATTGTGCAAGACTGTTGAATCACAGATCTGTACTTCTGAAACAAATAACGCAACATATTTTAAGAAAAAAGGAAAAGAAGAAGATAACAGGAGAGGAAGAAAAGGGGAGTATGTCAGAGGGGGAGACGAACCATGAGAGATGATGGACTCTGAAAAACAAACTGAGGGTTCTAGAGGGGAGGGGGGTAGGGGGATTGGTTAGCCTGGTGATGGGTATTGAGGAGGGCACGTTCTGCATGGAGCACTGGGTGTTATGAACAAACAATGAATCATGGAACACTGCATCAAAAACTAATGATGTAATATATGGTGATTTACATAACAATAAAAAAGTGTAGGATATTCAGGTACTTGTTTCAATTCTGAAATGTTATAAAAATGAAATTCTACATTTTTAAGATTCACATGGCAATAACCTAGCCATGAACTCTCATATAATATCTACTGCTGCTGTTTTTTTTTTTTTCCCCATTACAAATATCCAAAGTGGAAAGGAAAATCTGCCTTTGGAAACTTCACTTGTGGGCCCCTATCTCACAGCAGTAACTTTCTGCATTAAGGCGCTACTCAGCGATAGTTTCCAGAACAGCCCTCGCTGTAGCTTGTTTCAGGTAATTACTGTCAGAGAACAGTTCTCATCTGCCTTCTCACTAAATATTTGAATGAGACCTTTAAAGTTATGTTATTTATGTATATAACTATAAAGTTTGTGATGCAGAATATAACTTTATAAAGGAAAACTATCAGATTTGGTTATATCTGTAGTTGCCATCTGAGTTTGCCTATAAGATGCTTTCTTTCCTTCATTCAACAAATATTCATTGGCTACCACAGGTGAGGGCCCTGCTCCATGCACTAGGAATGCAACAATGAATAAAGCACACAGAAGAGCAAACTTGGTTACAAAGTTCTATTTCAAAACTGGCCCTTGACTGAGACCTGAATGAGCCCCCTATTTGTCCCCACTGAACTGTATCCATCCAGGCACAGTTGGCCTCTATTTTGCATAACCATTTTTTATGTTGAGAAGTGAGACTTATTCTATTTCCACTGCTCATGATGAAGGATACTTCTCTTTATATCCTTACACGTTCACATTTTATTATATATTTCTTTCCATGCATTAGTATGAACCAAGTACTGATTTAATGGACTTGCTATTTTAGGATCCATTCGTTAAACCTTCAATTTTCTTTTAAAGTCTCAAATCAGTTCCATGATTTAAAACTAGCCTATTATTACTCACTTATTTTTGCCTAAAATAGTGCCTTATTTTATATTTAGAACTCAAAAGTGTTCTTCATTAATACAGATGCATGGTACTAATACATAAAAGCTATCGATTAGAATATGTTAACATTCACAGTAAGAGAAAACAGCAGTTTGGAGTCCTCACAGCATGAAAGAAAAGATTTTCTTGTGTTGAGAGGAAGGTTCTACTCAAAAGTGGGCTCCAAGGTTAAAGTTTGATGAGGCTGTGACTTGTTTTGCTTAGAAGTCAAATTAAAATGCACATGCGAGGTGAAGTAAGCCAAGCAGAGAAAGTCAATTACCATATGGTTTCACTTATTTGTGGAGCATAAGGAATTGCATGGAGGACATTAGGAGAAGGAAGGGAAAAATGAAGGGGAGTAAGTCGGAGGGGGAGACGCACCATGAGAGACGATGGACTCTGAAAAACAAACAGGGTTCTAGAGGGGAGGGGGTGGGGGGATGGGTTAGCCTGGTGATGGGTATTAAAGAGGGCACGTTCTGCGTGGAGCACTGGGTGTTATGCACAAACAAGGAATCATGGAACACTACATCAAAAACTAATGATGTACTGTATGGTGACTAATAAAACATAATAAAAATAAAATTAAAAAAATAAATAAGTAAAAGGGATGAACTACTGCTACACATCACAGCATGGGATGAAGATAAAAGACAAAATTATACCGACCAAAGGAAGCACATATAAAAGGGTACATTCTGTATGGTTTCATATATATTAAGTCCAGGAACAGGAAAAGCCACGCTATAGTGATAAAAATCAGACTAATGCCTGCCCTTGGGGGTTGGAGATTGAGAGGAACAAGACACTTCTAAGAAAACTCGGGGCTTTTGGAAATGTTTTATATCTTGTTTTGGATGGTGATTATATGAGTGTATAGAGGTGTCAAAACTTGCTTGTAATATCTATGTTATTATTGTATAAAATTGTACCTTGATACATATTACAGATTTATCTTTAAAAAAGAAAATATAATGAACATTAAAAATAATTTTAAAAATGCACATGCAAATTTGACAATAGATTGTGTTCTACCCATCTGGATAGCCCTTGCCCCGATTACAGTGCCTAACATTTAATAAACATTAAATTTTAATGAAGGAAGGAATACATGGATAACTGAAATAAACCAATAGTGCTTGGTAACCCAGCCAACATGATCGTATAATGACTCTAAGTCACTGATTTGAAAGATTTTTTGAAACATTACTTCAGTAAAGATACAGTTTTCTGCTTATTACCAAAAAAGTAATAATAAGTAATTCAGCAAGTAGGTGGACTCTAGGCACTCCCTCAGTGGGCTTCAACACAAGAGCAGGCAGGGACAGTGGACGGTGAGCCCTGGGCTAGGAGCTGCCCTGAGACCCCGTCAAAGGCAAGTCAGCTCTGACTGCAGGAACCCAGCTCAGTTACTGTGTGCGTGTGGTGTCTGTGTGTGTGTACTGTAGCCTTTGTTTTTTTTTTTTTTTTTTTTTTGGCCCCGGGCGAGTCAGAGGAAACAAGGTACACATAAGTTGGGAACACGCATTATAAACAACGATTAATTCTTAGGCTATGCAAGAGAAGTACTGAGATATGAACTTTCCAGAAATTACACGTTTCCCACTCCTATTTCAGCCACACCAAATTATCATGAGTCTCTAAACAATCTCATTAAAAACAATCTGACATCTTGTTTAGCAGCATAGAGTCTAGAACGAGACTGAGTTTCACTCAGCTAGGTCAGTTACTGATTGAGGTGCTGAGATAGGAAAATTAATTGCACCACAATAGTCCCATCTGTAAAGTGGGGATGACAATGGCATATACTCCCACAGGGTGGTACTGAAGCTTAATTAAATTTGCATTTGTAAGGCTCTGAGACCAGTACTGGCACATAATTAGCCCCACATATATGCACTTCAATTTAAGATTGGATGGGTGCCTAAATAAATACACGTATGAATAACACGTTTTCCTGTATTTAGCAACATTCTTCTGTTTCTCATACTGTAAAGTGCTCCAATCCATTCTGCTTTTATATCCCAACATGTAGAGTATTTGGCATGTATAGTTTGATTGAAAAAAAAAGTTGGGGCAAAAATATCATGCTTGAAGACATAATTTTGCCCAAAATCAAGAGGAAATGTTTATGTTCAAAATGGACAGTATCATAGAACGTAAGCCATTTTGTTTTGACAACAGAACAATTGGACAATCTCAACTAAGCAAGGTAAGTCAAATAAACCCGTATATAAGTCCATCAGAATAAAAACTAAGACATTCAAAAAGGTATAAAGGCAACCACATGGAGGAGACAGATGACCCAGACAGGCAACCATGACTCCAGGGCTCCTCAGCCTGACATCCTAGGAGCCCCTAACAAGATGTGAATATATGAGTCTGTAAGTTTCCTAAAATGCTATGCAAAAGACATCAATTAATCAATTGGTCCATCTAAGTGTCTCTCAACATAGTAAAATATATATTTTATACATGAATTTTATATAATCTATGCACTCTTGTATGCACACACACTTGTCTGTTGAGGGATGAATGCATAAAGAAAATGTGTGTTTGTAGACATCAACACACACAGTGAAAGAGTCCGCTGTAAAAAAGAAGGAAACGTTGTCATTTTCAACAACACAGATGAGATGGAGGACGTTTTGCCCAGTGAAATAAGCCAGATAGAGAAAGACCAAAAAACCATGGTCTTGATGACGTGTGAACTGAAGGGGCTGGAGGATGGGGCAACCACTATGGAAAACGTTTCTTGTTCATGCACCAGTAATATTTTCCTTTTATAACTGTGATGTTTGTTACTGTATGTCTTGTTCATTAAGGCTTGTTGACAGCAATTGGTTACCAAATCTCTGTGATGCTGGACTTCAATGGTTTGTGGTTCACAAGAAGCCTAAGAAAATACTGAAGTCCATTTTACTGACTCAGGAAAAGCTAATACTGAACTAATAACTAAGACTGAATTCAGGAACAGCTGACCTCAAGATATGATGCGTATTCTGAACCACGGCTGATGCACCTATACTAGCCAAGGTAATATCTGAAAGTTTTCCAAAATAAAAACAGCTTACAACTTTAGGTAAAAGAAAAAAAAAAATCAAGATTATCTTTCTTCTGCATTACACAGAACGTTTTTTCTGATCTTGTTAAAAGTAAAATGGTACTTTTCCTGAACTAATTTTGTTAAAATACTAGTATGAAATGTTTCACTTTTTTAAAAATAATGCTTCCTCTAAGAAAATAATTTTTACATCATCTGTTTCAAAGACTGAAGGATTTTCTGGACCCTCTTCTTTCTAATGATGTTAGATGAACATGAGAGTGACTTTGTGTCAACATCTACTGAAAGAAACAATCACTTCTAATTTCTAACGTCCGACTCCTTTATGCAGAGTCTCAATTATACTTTCTCCTTCATTCATTTCTACTTACTACTTCCATTTAATCTCTAAAACTGTTTCAAGCTTAAATGTACACTGGTCTGAAAGTATAGCTTCAGCATTCACCTTCACCGAGCACAGAGTCCCCCTTTCCCATGCTTTCTGCACTGCACGCACCCACAAGCCCCTACGCACGTGAAGTCAGACTTGGGCAAGGATTTCTTTCAATTTGCAGATAAGCACCAGCAATGTGATTAATAAGAATTATTTACAAAGTATGGAAAATTAAGATGTCCAGAGATACTGTGCTATGAAAACTTCCAATGTTCTCACCTCCTTTGTAGAAAAGGGAGGAAGGACCAGGGTGGCCTAAACACGGTCTTGGAGCTACACATTCTCCCTCACACCCTGAGACCATGAGGAAGAGATGTGCTTCACCTCTTTTTTTTATGTATCTCCAAAGAATAATATTTGAGGCACTTATACATTACTTTGCAGACTTGTTTGTGTGTGTGTGAATATGGACCTAATTTTTTCTTTTCCAAAAGTTTTCAGATAGTAAAATTCACTTTTTTTATTTGTATGTATACAGTTCTATGACTTTTGACACATAATTATATAATGATCTCAATCACGATATGGAACAATCTCATTCCTGGTCCCTCTGTTTCCAAAAGTCACCCTATGCTGTCCTTTATAACTCTTCAAATTACAAAAACATTTTTAAAAAGATTTTATTTATTTGACAGAGAGAGAGAGAGCACAAGCAGGGACAGAGGGAGAGGGAGAAGCAGGCTTCCTGCCGGGCAAGGAGCCCGATGCGGGACTCGATCCCAGGACCCTGAGATCATGACCTGAGCCGAAGGCAGATGCATCACCGACTGAGCCACCCAGGCATCCCCAAAACAAGTGTTTTTCAGGCCGATTTTACTGTTTCTATTTTATAATTGTTTTGTATGATCCATTTTACTTTTTAAAGATATTTCTAGAAACAATCCATTTATTTTCCACAAAGCTTAGTAACTGCTACTTACCAGGAACTAGACAAGAAGGCATGTGACACCTGAATAAACAAAGTATCTGTCTTGTGCTGTATACATATTTCATTGGGGTCAGGTAGGGACCAAGCAGTTAACAATAAGCACAATAAATAAAAACATTATATATTACATTAGAAAGAAAACGTCCTATAGAGTTTGGAAGTGGAGAGTTGCAGAAGGCTGACTGAAAATTTAAACAAGATGATCACTGAGCAATTCATTCCATAAAGGTTTTTAAATTCTTAAATCCCTAGAGCTACCATACAACCCAGCAGTTTTAGTACTGGGTATTTACCCCAAAGATACAAATGTAGGGACCCGAAGGGGTACGTGTACCCCAGTGTTTATAGCAGCAATGTCCACAATAGCCAAACTGTGGAAAGAGCCAAGATGTCCATCGACAGATGAATGGATAAAGAAGATGTGGTATATAGACACAATGGAATATTATGCAGCCATCAAAAGGAATGAGAGCTTGCCATTTGCAACGACATGGATGGAACTGGAGGGTATTATACTGAGTGAAATAAGTCAATCAGAGAAAGACATGTATCATGTGACCTCACTGATATGAGGAATTATTAATCTCAGGAAACAAACTGAGGGTTGCTGGAGTGGTGGGGGGTGGGAGGGATGGGGTGGCTGGGTGATAGACATTGGGGAGGGTATGTGCTACGGTGAGCGCTGTGAATTGTGCAAGACTGATGAATCACAGACCTGTACCTCTGAAACAAATAATACATTATATGTTAAAAAAAGAAGAAGATAGTAGAAAGGAAAAATGAAGGGGGGGAAATTGGAGGGGGAGACGAACCATGAGAGACGATGGACTGTGAAAAACAAACAGGGTTCTAGAGGGGAGGGGGTGGGGGGATGGGTTAGCCTGGTGATGGGTATTAAAGAGGGCACGTTCTGCGTGGAGCACTGGGTGTTATGCACAAAGAATGAATCATGGAACACTGCATCAAGAACTAATGATGTAATGTATGGTGATTAACATAACAAAATAAAAATAAAAAATAAATAAACAATTATACATTAAAAAATAAAAAATAAATCCCTAGGTTTCATTTAATCTGAAATTTTCACCTATTTTTAGTGAATTTACATAAAAATGTGTTAAATTTAATGTCCTAAATATATCTTATCTTTGTATATAATATCTTTGATTCTACTTTTCTCTATATTGCATCGTTTTTGTTTGTTTTCAAAGATTTTATTTATTTATTTGAGAGAGAGCACAAGTAGGGAGAGCGGCAGTGGCAGAGGGAGAAGCAGACTCCCTGCTGAGCAAGGAGCCCAATGTGGGGCTCGATCCCAGGACCCTGAGATCATGACCTGAGCCGAAGGCAGACACTTAACCAACTGAGCCACCCAGGTGCCCCTATACTGCATTGTTTTTATTTCTAATTAAATTCATCTCTTCCATATATATTTGAAAATTGCATAAGCAGGAAAGGTCTTAATATATATTTGTATGACTGAAATTTTTTTTATTTAGAAATATGTTGATTAGTGTTTAACCAGATACAATTATAACCCCATCCTCTCACACCCAATTAGCACGACTTTAAGCGATTGAGAAAGTTATTAACCTATATGTATGAGTGATGCCAACATACAAAGATGGAATAATGCATCCTAAGGTGGTGCCCAAATGAATCTGGGCTCCAAGACCCTAGATGCAGAATGAAAAGATCCCATAAAACATTTAATCTGAAATAGAAAATTAGAAAATCACACAGAGTACAACACACACACACACTCATGCACACACACCTATGTGCACACTTCTCCAGCCCTTTTGTGATGTGGAAAATGGAGAGATTTGGGACTCAGGAACAGGAGATATAGACAGGAATGGACTTGAGTAAGGGGCTAGGGCAGGACTAAGAAGAGATGGAAATGCACAGACTAAATAGCTGGACAAATTAAACTGTGATATTGTCTAACTTCCGCTCCAGAATCCTGCTCACCCACTGGCAACTGTAGGGTGGGTTCATCTCGAAGCAGGAGCCTGAGTGGCTGGTGGAGGAGCACAGACTTTCAGAACAAGAACATTTACTGTTTCCCAGAGACAGGGACATTTTTACTCTTGATTGCTCAACGATAAACACTGCTGGCCCACCCGGGGCTTCCCAGCAGATTGTAGTGTTTCCCTCTTCAATGTGAAATGATGGCCAGGAATCCAAAATGAGGAAAGCCTCCAAACAGGAAAGAATCCAGAATGTACACATAAAGGAAAGGAGAAAATAAGACAAAGTAGAATGAAATTTTTATTTCCTAAGAATTAAAAAAGAAAGTTTTCTGTTTTATTCCAAGAAATTTGGCATTAAGCTTAATATTTAGTACTTACCCACTAAATTTTTGTGGAAAGTTACAACAAATTTGAGTGTACACATTAAATATATACATATGTACATATATATCTTAAATACCAATATGTAAAATATTATACATCAATATAAAAATCCACATTTGTAGTATGCATTGTATATAATTTAAATGGGAACAAACATGTGTTTTGAGAAAAATATACTTTTATGCTTAATAAGAAATAATAGGTAATAATTATTGGAGGTTTGCAAAGTGCTGGACACAGTTCTATACTATTTACATAAACTAAACGAAATAATCACCAGACCAAATAATTTTCAAACTGAGATAGAAAGAGGTCAGGTGATTTATCCACATACAGAGAAAAGGCAATTACAGAGCCAGGATTTCAACCCAGGATTTCTAACAAAGCATACAAATCTTCAAGAACAAAGTAGTAAGAAAACATATTCTGAGTGTTCCACAGGATCATAAAGATGATAAATTCGGAGTCATTCAGTCACATGTGGTTCTGAGGATCTTCGTGATGTGGTCTGGAGTGTTCCTGGGGTCCCGAGCCCACAGCCAAGAATGGATTCTTAAGGGCCCCTTGGGTGGCTCAGTCAGTTAAGCATCTGTCGTGGTCTCAGGGTCCTGGGTTCCAGCCCCATGTCAGGCTCCCTGCTCGGCGGGGAGCCTGCTTCTCCCTCTCCCTCTGCCCTGACCCCTGCTTGTGCTCTCTCTCTCTCTCAAGTAAATAAATAAAATCTTAAAAAAAAAAAGAATGAATTCTTAAGACATCTTTGGTGCAAAAAAAAGTGGTTTCATTAAAGCACGGGACAGGACCCGTGGGCAGTGTGAGGGTGACTGATTATATTCTTGGGAGTTGGGGGAGGTAAGGACACAGGGGCTTGTCCAAGAGGACTCTGCTATGCTAAAGAAGACTCCCAGGATCCTGGCTGCCTGGCTATTGTCAAGCTAAGGTTGTTTCCTCCTCTAGCAAAGCATTAACACGAAGACAGTTGGGAGCTTCCTGGAGAAATGTTATACTCTGCCTGCCTCAAGTATTTGTCAATGGACTGCAGGTTATAAGGACATTTTACTTTATTTATAATCCCTTCTGCCTCTGTTTCCCACATCACTAAGGAGGGGAGGGTGATGTTAGGGCTCCAGGAAATTGGACCTGTGAGTCTCTGGAAGTCAGGTTACTGATAAGAATGCTTTTTCCTGGGGCGCCTGGGTGGCTCAGTGGAGGAAGCAACTCCCTTCGGGTCAGGTCATGATCCCAGGGTCCTGGGATCGAGTCCCACATTGGGCTCCCAGCTCATCGGGGAGCCCTGCTTCTCCCTCTGACCCTCTCCCCTGTCACGCTGTTTCTCGCTAATAAAAAAATAAAATCTTAAAAAAGAAAAAAATGCTTTTACCTTGTAAATCGCTAAGACATTGGTAACTGAGGGAGACTCACATTCTGCAGGACTGTGATTTCTGTCAGTGAACTATTTGCTTTTTCCTTCCCTTAGTTTTAGGGCAGGCGGGAGCACCTGCGGAATGTCACACAGATCCCAATGGACCCAGGGTGTCAGCTTGTGCTTTGCCCTCCGCCTACCTGCTGCTCCCTAGTCGTTCAGGTGCGAAAATACTCCTTAACCACGAAGAGACAAACTCGAGGTTTTCCTTAGGTAAATCCTAAAGCGTCTGAGCATGTAGTTGAACAGATGTGAGTTAAAGACCACTGAAATCTGCAAACATGAAAAATAAACCTTTTGATTTGATTTGGGGTACAATTAATGGGAGAGGAGAAAATAGCATTGAGGACTTTAATGCAGGATACCAATCAGACAATGTTGATGAGACATGTAGGTCCAATGCCCTGAGCAGCTTCTGGAATATTCGCCTAAGGATTAAACACCATGTATCTAGAAGGCCCTCCCTGCAAGTTTCTCTGTGAGAGCTACGAGGTGGCCATTTATGGGATGGTAAGCTAACAGCTAATTGTTAAACATTATTATTTCACTATACATCTGATCTGAAATCCGACTTTAACACAACCAATGTAAATGGATAACCAATGTTCAGTCCTGGGTTGGTCCCTTTTTATGATTTATTCCTGACTCTACAGAAGACAGCCCCTTCTTCCTGGTAGCTCATACCTCTGGCAGCCTCACCTGAGGGAGCAGTGGAAACGGGACAAAAACCGTAAATCTTTCCATCATTTAAGTGGCAATTTAGAGCCCAGCAAATTCAAAGTGTTGTGGCTCTTAATTAAAGGTGTTACTTAGCAACCCATAGATGAGAAATGCTACGACATCTCTCCCCTTGCAGAAGAAGGGACACCCTGGGTCCTACCTGTGAAGAGTACATAAAGAAACCTCATTTACAGTGGAGTCAGGAAGCCCTGGAGGGATTCGCACTTGGGTCACCTTCTGCAGCCTGCACCACCAGCAGAAGGCAGAACTCTCTTCACCGGGAAGAACACTCTTCACATAGGAATTTCATCTCCTGTTTTTAAGAAAAAGAAGATCTCTCCCTGCCCAGCACTAACCACTGCTTGCAGCCAACGAGAAACTGCCACCGGCTTGAACTCTTGTTCCTCTCCCCCAGTGAACTTTGGTTCAAAACAGCTCTCCTAAAACCTAAGAAAAGCTGGCCTTCCCTTTGTCTCTGGAGACTTGCCTTTGGCTTACCATTGTTTGCCATTCTTCTGTCATTCCCAGTTCCCAAATTACCTCTTTTATGCTAGGAAAATAATTACTTTGAGGTTGACATACTGTATGACCCTATTTCTATACCTTATGACACTCTTTGTATAAATTAGATGTATCACAAAATGACGTCCTTCTTACCAGACAGCAAAGTGCCTAACTCCTGGCAAGTGATGAATAAACAATTAGGAAAAGGACCCAAAATCAGAGGATTCTTGTTGCCAAACTCAGGCAAAAATTTTATCTGGCTTTAATTGACTGGTCTTTAATTAGTAATCATACTTTTCATAGTTAAATGTCTTTGAGATTCTTTACTCTTCTCGGAAAATGAACTTTCCTGCCAAGAGGACAGACCTTCATTCAAATGCCAACATTCAGAATCCAAACCCAAGGTCAACAGTCAAGAGCCTAGGTTACTTGATGCTGATGCAGGTCTTCACTAATGGTTGAACCAAATGGCACCTGGCGAGGGGGATTTGGGCTTTTTTTGAAGGCAGAAACCCAATGTTCCATTGTTTTTATACAAATGGAGTTGAGTTTACACTGAATGATTAAAGAAGAGATGCATGCAGCTTGTCCCTTGAAGAATACAGAATTACATAACTTAGAAATATCTAAATGCATCCCTGATCTATTAATTTCACACTAATAAATACAATAGCATATGTTGCTAGCAAATTTTATTACACAACTCTACAAGTTTTAGCTACTTCAAAAAATACTCCATATGGTCTCTTTCTAGAGAGACCTGAGATTATATTTTTACCACCTCCACTTGGAAGCCAGAGTTTAATCTCTATTCACCTCTGAAATATCTTCTTGTTGTCCACTAAAATTGCAACCCCAAATTTACCCTCCATCCATCACTGACATTTTTCTTTGGGGACATTGCTGAAGAGGGAGTGCTCCTTTCCAGCACATACAAGCAGCATCTAAAGGGCCTGCTAGGTAATTTTTGCCTTCACCGGAGAGTGACAGGTTGACGAGCATGCTAGCAAAGATGCATTATGTAAGATGCATTCACCAAAGAGATACAGTGTGTAGACACAGTGAGATCCAAAACAGGGATAGAGGGATTCTGAAAATCCTGTGTCATGTCTTCTATCAGGCAATATACCTCTCCACATGTCAGACTCACAGTGTGGCTTAGGAAGGCACGTTCCTTTAAACAGACACAAAATACACAGTTTGTTTGTTTTTTTAGATGGATATGTGCTCAATATTTACATCAGGACGTGCATGTTCTTATCTAAATAGGGATTTCCCTTGGTGGTCTTTAAAAACTGAGCTCACATATTGCATTTAAATTTGATTCAATTTAGATAAAATATTGTTTATAAGAAGTTTGAGTTTCCATTATCACCCATTCTAACAGTAGTGATTAGAGCTAACCTGATTTTTTTATCTAATGTGTTAAGCTGTGTTTTTAACTAAAATTTTGAGATAATTGTAGCTTTTACACGTTGTTTTAAGAAACAACACAGAAGGATTCTGCCCGCGTTTCCCCCCGTCACTACCAATGGTAACATGTTGGAAAATCAAGTGACAATATCGCAACCTGGATATTGACCTTCACACAGGCAAGAATCAGAACTATTTTCATCACTGCAAAGATCCCTCACCTTGACCCCTTCTAGTAGTGCCCGCTTGCCTCCTGCCCTTACCCTTCCTTTACTCCTAGCTCTAGAGCCCGCTTTCAGGCCAACAGTCTTGAGTAATGGAATGTAGAAATGGCCATAAACCCACCTCAGAGTATCCACAGGCCCTCACTGACCTGTGGGCTCCTTACAACCAGGCACAGTTCCCCAAAAAAGGAGAATCCATAGTTGCCATACCTCCTCATCTCCTCCCTTACCAACAGCCTCCTTGCTGACAGCCTCTCCCCTGCAGTCCTGCCCCCACTCCCTTACAGTGTATTCCATAAACTTCTATCTCCTTTGTGAAGGCCTCAGGTGAATTCTGTCACCTCCTGTGTGCCACGGGCTTCCGCATGATCATTACCCCACATTTGGGGGCCCCCATCCAATCAGGAGTCCCACCCCATGTGGATACCGCACCGATCACCACTCATCTGTTCTCCATGTTTATAGCCTTGCCATTTCAAGAAAGCTCTATCAGTAGAGTCATACAATAGAGTCATACTGTTGGGTTTGGCTTCTCCCACCTGTTATTCTCTGGAGATGGATCCAGGCTGCTGCACGCACCCACACCTCATTCCTTTTTCTTGCTGAGTAGTATTTCACAACATCAATGTACCATCCGTGGTTTAATCCTTCACTCACTGAAGGACATCAGGATGGTTCCTGGTGTAGAGCTGACACGAAGGTTTGAGAGTAGGTTTTTGTGTGAACTTTTTCTTTTCTCTAGGATAAAGGCCAGGAGTACAATTGTGTGTTATACTGGAGCTGCTTAGTTTTGCATGAAACTGTCAAAATGTTTCCCAGAGTAGTTGTGCAATGTTACATTCCCACCAGCAATACACGGTCAGCCAGTGTCTACTTCCTCACCAGGATTTGGTGGTGTAACGGTTACTCATGTTAGTCACTCTAACAGGTGTGCAGTGATACCTGATTATGGTTTTAACTTCCATTTCCTTAATGGCTATGATGTTAAACATCTTTTCATGGGCTGCTTTGTCTAGATCTTTTGTAAAATATCTCTTACTGTCTTTTGCTCATTTTCTACTTGATTTGTTTTTATTGTTGTGTATTGAGTTCCTTTATATTCTAGATGCGAGTCTTTAATAGATATGCAGTTTGCAACTCTTTTCTCCCAGTCCGAAACATCCCTTCCCATCCCCTTAGCAGGATCTTCTGCAAAGCAAAGGTTTTCATCTTGATGAAGCCCAATTTCTCACCTTCCTTTAACAGATCACTTTCTGAGGTCAAGTCTAAGAACCCTTTGCTTCACTTTAGATCCCAAAGATTTTTCCTAAGTTTTCACCTTAACAGTTCTATAATTTTATCTTTTGTATTTTAGTCCATGATCCAGTTAATTTGTATGTAAGGTGTGAGAATCCTGTCGAGATGCATTCTTTTGTATGTGGATGTTCAGTCGCTCCAGCAGAGATTGTTGAAAAGTTCATCTTTACTACACTTGCCCTCAAGCAAGCACCTCATATTGTCGTGATTCTTGGCATGTGGGGGTGACCCAAACCTTCATTCCCACAGGGTCTGGGCCATTAGTAGTGCTGCCTGAATTAGGCTGTGGCAGTTTTCCATTGACTTAATTACAGGGCCTGACACTACTAAGAGATCTCCTACACTGCAGACATACTCCTCTTTGCATCTACCCACCGTGGCACAGCCGTTGACTTAGCCCTTTGTACTCAGCACCAACCACTCAGAAGCACAGTGACTCCCTTCTCTGGCTCTTGGTTCTGAGCTATGGGTCCAAAGTGGCCCAGCAGTGGTCTTTACTCCCAGTGCAATACTTTGACCAGTTATGGGGCCATTCAGAGGACCATTGTCTATCAGGTAAATTCTGGTATTCGTTGCTTTCAGAGAAATTGGTGTATGTTAAGTTTTCTAAGTTAGGTCAGAGAATTGTTGGTAGCATTCCCTTACCTTCTGGATATCTGCAGAGTCTGATATTCCTGACTTGTGTCCCTCTCTTTGTCAGCCTGCTGAAAGGCTTGCCAATTTTATGGATTGTTTCAAATAAAACACTTTTCTTCACTGATTTTCCTATGGCTTATGGATTCCCTTTTGTTCTCTATTTCATTGATTTCTGATCCTATCTTTATCATCTCCTTCTTCTCCTTGCTCTGGATTTATTTTGCTTTTCATTTTCCACGTTCTTGAAGAGAGAGCTTGCATCACTGATTTGGGTTTTCCTCTTTTCTAATGCATGTGTTTAATGCTATCTATATAATTCCCTCTGACCACTGCTTTATTCATGTGTTACTAAGGCTGATACGTTTGGGGCACACGGTTACCAATGTGGCAAGGAGGCTCCTCCTTTGGCTTTTGCTGCCCTGGGTGGGAGGGACCCCAGTTTTTTCTGTGGTGTTTGCTACAAGTTTTTCATCTTGCTAGACTTCCTCCATCTTGGTAATTGGGATGGAAAGAGCAGACTTTCAAGGGAGTTTTTTCTTTTTTTTAATCTGAACTCATTAGGTATTTCCAAGTTGTCTTCTCCAGCACACACTTTTGATACACGAGGCACAGAGAAAACCCAGGGAAATCGTAACAGTGACTTTCTTCAGGTTCCAAAGACCCTGCCCGTGTGCCTAATTTTCTCTTTCAGAGTCTTCTTTATCTATCTATCTATCTATCTATCTACCTACCTACCTATCACATATAAGCAACATAGGGAAAATATTACACATGTAAGAAAAAACATACAATAAGGAAAAATATGTCTACTCCATCTTACTTCCAACTGTTTTTGATGGACTCTAAACCGCTTTCATAAATCTCCCACACAAGATAAAAGAAAAGAAAGTATTGCTTTCAGCCCTATATAACACTGTAGTGGCATTAAAGTTCTAAAATAATTGACAAAGGAGTAAAGTGCTTATCTGCACTCAACTACTCGGTTGTTTGAGGTAGCTTCCATTATTCATGGGTCCTGGCTTCAGTGTTCACTTATAAAACAGGGTTAATTATAGGTTACATGCTGTCGCCCACAGTCCCAACCTGCTTAACGATATCTAAAAATTCTTTGTATTTGCATGTTGTAAAGCTCTCTTATATCTTACTTAGGAAGAGAGATATCAAATTCTAATATACAATGTAATAGTTTAATGGATTGAACTATTTCTCTCAAATAGACAGTATTTTCATAGTATCTCAAACACAGATGGTTTTGAAGACTCATAAAACCAAAGGGCTTGCGCCTATGATTTTACAGAAGAAAGTAAAGCTGTGAAAAATGTAACTAAAACAGGCACTGCTTCCCTATTCCACCCAGAACACAAAAGTAAGTGTCAAATTGGCTTATTTCTCAAATGGCCAGTGCAATTGCATAAAAGGCATTGTGTCAGGCACTGCCAGAAATGGAAGAATGAACCAAAACCTGTACCTAGAGGTCTAGCTCATGACCCACTGGGTGAACCAAGTTTGCCTGGCTTCACAGTTTAATTTTAATTGCAACCTTTGGCTCAAACAAAGCATGTGAATTGAGGGGGATATCACCCAGAGGCAGAGAGGAAATATTTTAGAATCTCTTACCACCAACTATCATCTTCCTGCCAGGCAGGAACATCTGTTGCACAGAGGCTGCGAGGAGCAGTGTGACATTGCCCTGACACCAGAGGGAAGACCCACAGCAGCTGGGCCTCCTGGCGCCATCTCCCCTCGTGGCATAGAGCTGCCATGCCATCAGGGGAGAAGGAAACACAATGAAGGGAAAACTAGAGGAGTCCCTGTGATTTATTTCTGCATCCTCTGGAACTATCACCATGTCTGGTGCAAACAGCAACTGCAAACTTTTACAATAGGAATGAACTAAACTGATTTCAACTCCCTTCTCTTGCTGTGCAACACTGGGGAAGGCAAGAGCTCAATAGAAACACTAGTTTTCATCTTTGTAAGCTAGATAAGGAAATCACACGAAATCGTTAAAAGGACAAAATTTGACGATGCTTATAAATAGACCTTGTGAACTTTAAAGTCCTATGACAACATAAGGGGGATGGAATGTCCTATGTCCACATTCTCCTATGACAACCAGATGTGAAAACACTAGTGACAAAAATATCATACCATTATTCTATTTAATACATAATTTAACTTTCAATAATCCCACATGAGCTATCGTAAAGTAGTATTTTTAAATTTAGACACAATTTTAGCTTGCAATTGATTTTTCTACTGGATCTGCAAAAAGGTATTTAAAAATTGGCAAACCTTTATAACTTAAAATGGTGATTTGTAGACCCACCCAAACCATCACTAAAATCATGAAAGTATTGATAATCTGTCAATTATATCAATCTATCAAGATAGATAATCTACCAAACTGAAAGTTTAGAGAAAGGCCACTGATTCAAGGTTGTTTTTTTCTTTCCCCTCCAATTTCCACTAATAGAAATAGAAATAGAAATAGAAGTTTTGAATCAACCAAAATATCTTATAACCCTAGAGGGTTTTGAGGTCAAATATTTCCCCCTACACAGTCCCTAGTAGTACTTCAGGTTCTGTATTTATTCCAAACCCAGAACTTCTAGGAAACAGAGGTACATTTGATAAGAATGCAAATCATGGCATGTTCCCTTCTTGGAGGGCCCAGTCCTTAGGAAATAAGTTTTGAAACTAGAGCAGTGGCAACAGAAGCAGATAGGAGAGCATCCTCAGGATGGCACAGTTTTACATATTCTATAAATTCAGAGTGTCAAGAGAGCCTGGAAGTAATGGTAAGAGAAGCTGACATTTAATTTAATAGAGGCAGCATAGATTTAATAAAATCTCCAGACACTAAGTATTGGAACTCATATAGAAGATCATATTGATTGCCAGAGTGCACAAGTCAAATCTCACGCCATGCACACTGGAGTTCTCAGAATGGAAGGTTCAGATAAATTTTATTTATTTATTTATTTTTTAAGATTTTATTTATTCATTCGAGACACAGAGATACAGAGACAGAGAGCACGAGCAGGGGGAAAGGCAGAGGGAGAGGGAGAAGCAGGCTCCCTGCTGAACCAGGAGCCAGACATGGGGCTCGATTCCAGGACCCTGGAATCATGACCTGACCCGAAGGCAGATGCCCAACCATCTGAGCCACCCAGGCGCCCCGGTTCAGATAAATTTTAATGTGAACATGCCGATATTCATGTTCACGTTCAAAGATGACAGTGCGGAAGAAAAGAAATGACGAAAGTCCAAAAGCAAAACATAACACGGCAAAATGAAGGAAAATTATACCTCCTTGAAGATGCTGACAAAGTGCACATTATAAAATACCTGCTGGAGAAATTTTCATTAACATGAAAAAGATTTGTTCCAACTCTGATTAGAAATATGTATATGATTTATGGTCTTAAAAGGAGGAGTATCCCTAAAGGAGGGGAACCTGGGCGGCTCAGTCACCTCTGCCTTCAGCTCAGGTCATGATCTCAGGGTCCTGGGATCAAGCCCCACATCAGGCCCCCTGCTCAGTGGGGAGTCTGCTTCTCCCTCTGCCTCTGCCCCTCCCCCCTGCTTGTGCGCTCTCTCTCTCAAATCAATAAATAAAATCTTAAATAAACTTCCTAAAGGAAAGTTTATAAACAAGGCACAACTGTGTCTCAATTTAGTACAGAGAGAATATTTTACTCCTATTAAAAAGAATGCTATCATTATATAATGAATACAGTTGAGCCTTGAACAATGTGAAGACTGGGGGCATCAACCCCTTCCCATGCAGTCAAAAATCCATGTGTAATTTTCACTCCCTCAGAACTTAACTACTAATCATCTCCTGTTGACTAGAAGCCCTACTGATAACAAACAGTCGATTAACACACATTTTGTATGTTACATGCATTATATTCTGTATTCGTACCTTTTAATAAGCTGGGAAAGAGAAAATGTTAAAATCATATGAAAGAGAAAATACATTTACAGTGCTGTACTTTATATATAAGAAAATGCATATAAGTGCACCCATCCAATTCAAACCTATCTTGTTCAAGGGCCAGCTGTATATAAAATATATACGTTATAAATAAAATATATAACACATTTTAAAATACTTTTCTGGTATGTAACACATACTTTATATATAGTTTTTGCATTTCTATCTGATCATCTTGGGAAAATCAGATTCTCCTTAAATTACATAAGAGGTATTTTATGATATTTCAAAACCCTTGCTCCCTTCTAGAGATTCAGATTTTCATTCACGAAATCAGAGTTAATCTTAAACCAGTCTTATAAAACGGTACATCTTATCTCTTTCCTTTCCTTCCCTCCATCCTTTCAATTGCTTCCCATTTTTATATAACTAAGAGCTTTTTGGCATCTACTACCCATCTTATATTCCTTTTGATCCAACTTGCCCTCCACAAATACAATGATTTGCTTATATATTTTTACTCAGAGATTATAGAAACCATACTTCTTCATAATAATTCTAGATATCTATCCAAGGGCTCATTCTTTAGTCTATCAATATGGAAAATATATAGAACTATAGAAAAAAAAACACTGTAAATGTAATATTTACAACTATTTTATTTGAAATAATAAAACTTTGTGATTGGCTCACGTTAGATTAAAATACAATTTTAATAAAAACTTTGGAAATTTTATATTTAATGATTGCATCACCCAACCCTGAGGGAGATAGAGATAAATCAGGGTCACACTAGCAGCCATTCCTATTCGCTAAGCACAATTATCATTAAAAATAATTTAAGAACTAGTATTATTTTAATGGGTCAGCATGAACTGTATAGGATACATTTTGACATACTGAACAAGTTTCACTAAGTAAGACAAAGAGTCGTGCAGATTATAAGGAGACCTAATCAACCTGATTGAATTCAAAAAAGAAGTAAGCAATAAGATTCTCTCCTGGGCACTTGGTTGTGATAGGTGTGTTCCTATGAGAGGTGATCAAATACTTAGCCTTCCTCTCTCAGAAAGGACTCAGGAGTGGAAAAAAATAAATAAATACAGGAAAGATGCATTTTGGTAGGCACTAAACTCGATTCTCTCCAAATGATACCCTGAGACCATTTCCACTCCTCTGCCTTCTGGATTGGAGATTGGCAGGGCAGTAACAGCTGTTGAACAGGGACCCCCAGGAAGAGCCACTAAGTGCCCTATCTATTGTAAATCTCACTATTCTGAATGGGAAAATGCCTTATCTGTAAACATCTGCTATCTGGGGGCATTTCACAGTCCGGAGGTCAGAACATGACAATGGGAAGCAAGGAAAAGTATCTGTTAAAAATATAAAATAAATAGAAAATTAGATATTTCAAATCTACTTCTATCTTAGCTGTCTCTGTATTCCCCTCACATAGATTAAAAATCACCTCTTTCTGCTGCTTCATTTTGGGTATAGAGAAATGCAACAAATTTCTGTATATTGATTTTGTATTCTGTGACTTTACTGAATTCATTTATCAGTTCTAGTGTTTTTTTGGTAGAGTCTTTAGTGTTTTCTACATAGAGTATCATGTCATCTGCAAATAGTGAAAAGTTTCACTTCTTCCTTACCAATGTGGATGCCTTTTGTTTCTTTTTCTTGTCTGATTGCTGTGGCTAGGACCTCTAGTACTATGCTGAATAAAAGTACTGACAGTGGAGATCCTTGCCTTATTCCTGATCTTAGAGGAAAAGGTCTGTTTTTCACCATCAAATACGATGTTAGCTGGGGGTTTTTCATATATGGCCTTTATTATGTTGGGGTACATTCCCTCTAAATTTACTTTGTTGAGGATTTTTATCATGAATGAATGTTGCACTTTGTCAAATGCTTTTTCTGCATTGATTGAAATGATCATATGGTTTTTTATTCTTTCTCTTGCTGACTGTTGGTGGAAATGCAAACTGGTGCAGCCACTGTGGAAAACAGTATGGAGGTTGCCCAAAAAATTAAAAATAGAATTACCATATGATCCACTAATTTCACTACCGGGTATTTACTCAAAGAATATGAAAACACTAATTCAAAAAGACTTATGCACCCCATGTTAATTACAGCATTACTTACAATAGCCAAGATATAGAAGAAACTCAACTATCCATCCATAGATGGATGGAGAAAGAAGATGTGAGATATATATATCTATAGATAGATAGATAGATAAATGGAATGGTACTCAGCCACAAGAAAGAATGAAATCTTGCCATACATAACAACATGGAGGATATAATGCTATGTGAAATAAGCCAGTCAGAAAAAGACAAATACCATTTGATTTCACTTACATGTAGAATTTAAGAACATTTCAAACAAGCAATGAAAAAAGAGACAAGCTAAAAAACAGACTTTTCACTATAGAGAACAAACCAGAGGGGAGGTGGGGAGGGATGGGTGAAACAGGTGAAGGGGATTGAATACACTTATCATGATGAGCACTGAGCAGTGTATGGAACAGCTGAATAATTATATTATATACTTGAAACTAATATAACACTGTATATTAACTACACTGGAACTTAAAATTAAAAAAAAAAATCACCTCTTACCACTTTCTTCAGTGATAATAGGGAGCAACTATTCCCAGAAGACTAAGCCATACTGATATCTAATTTTTAAGTTAGACAGCAGAATCCTCAATGTCAGCGAGTTTTAGCAAAGCAAAACCACACTGCTAGAGTTCTGTGGCTACTTATATAGGATTATAATAGTTACAAAGGTAAGCAAAATACAAAAATATCAGTTCTAGCTCTTTTGAACTTGTAGCCATGCTTTATTTGGAAGTCATTTTAAACAGAAAGCAATAAATATACTTTTTTTTTTAATATCAGCATCTTGAATGTGAATCACAAAGAAATACAGATGGGACCATAAGAAACAGACGTCTAAGACAAAAACTGCTTAGCTTGAAGAAATAAGCTAAAAGACCCAATATATTTTAATGTTATAAGAATACTACAACTCAGGCATATTTCATTTTTCTGCATAAAAGCCAATAGTCATAATTTAAATATCTCTTAAAATGGCTGCTCTTTTAGCTATTTTTTTACAAATCTCAATTTTAATATATTCAGGTTATATACTATTCTCTATCCATGATGATACACAATTTAAAAGATGTGTCATTTCGACACGGTGCTTGTATTAAACCTCATATTTTTCAAGAGCCAGAAAAGTCACTGAACTAGGATAAAGATATAATACATGACTCACAGGAAAATTATAACAGGAAAATCAAAGTTCCTTATGCAACACGTAGCAGAAAATCCATAGAGGAAAAAACTCAGGCCATGACAACAGCTTCCCAAGAAAGGTTCCACTCTTGCCCCTATAATCCATTTTCTCCACAGTACAGTATCCTACAAATGGGCACTGGGCCATGTCCAACCTGGCTTCAAATTCTGTGACTGCTCCCCTTACATGAGATAATCCTGCCCCACTACTATGGCTGGAGGGGCTTTGGTTGGTCTTTGCATTGCCTGTTTTTTCAGCCCATTTGTGACTTTCTGGCTCCTTCTCCTTGCCTATGAGTAACTTTGCTTCCCTGGTTCCTTTCCTACCTCAAGATTTTGTGCACATTTCTTCCCTTGCTGGAAATCTCACTTTCCCTGTGTTTGTGGGTACATCCATTTATTTTCTCTCTCAGGGCTTAGCTTAAATACCTTCTAAGGGATTTTTAACCCCTGTAAATGCATCTCTCATTATTTAGTTTAAAATCCCCATTTGTGGGGCACCTGGGTGGCTCAGATGGTTAAACGTCTGCCTTCGGCTCAGGTCATGATCTCAGGGTCCTGGGATCGAGCCCCGCATCTGGCTCCTGGCTCGGCAGGGAGCCTGCTTCTCCCTCTCCCTCTGCTTCTCCCCTGCTCATGCGCTCTCTCTCCGTATCTCTGTGTCTAAAATGAATAAATAAAATCTTTAAAAAAATAAATAAATAAAATCCCCATTTGTTATGGGGTGCCTGGGTGGCTCAGCCATTTAGCGTCTGCCTTTGGCTCAGGTCATGGTCCCAGGGTCCTGGGATCGAGCCCCGCATCAGGCTCCCTGCTCAGCAGAGAAGCCTGCTTCTCCCTCTCCCACTCCCCCTGCTTGTGTTCCCTCTCTCGCTCTCTCTCCCTCTGTGTCACAAAATAAATAAAAATCTTTAAAAATAAATAAACAAACAAACAAATAAATAAATAAATAAATCAGCCTCCCCCACCAGCATATAAATACCTCAAAAGCAAGAAACATACCCATTTTGTTCACTGCTATGTCCCCGGCTTATGTCTGGCACATAATAAGTTCCTAAAATTTTTCGTAATTATTCCATTCATTTAAGAGTATTTTTGAATAAAGATTATATACATCATGAAAGTAAAATGGAGTGAATTTGATCACCCGGAAAACTATCATAACCCTTTCTCTTATGTCATCGTTAATTTTAACTCTTTTGTAATCCAACCCAGATTAGCTTTATATTTAGAGATGTTTATTCCTAACTGGTTATATCACTAATACAGTCAGCTTTCACTGTCCTTTAAAGAAAGGAATTAAAAACATACATGCACAGCCACACATATGCACACACAATTTTATTACACCTGTTTTCACAGCATGTATCACAAAGTTGGAAATTAACCAGTGAATCTGAGATGGGTAGACCATTTGTTTACGTAATTCCATGTAAATAATGCCAGAGGTTTGTGGTCTGTGCAATTCAAATGCAATATAATATTGTAAATGTATTATGTTATGGTGTGTTCTATGGGTTGCCTTCCACAGAATGTGGCTTTAGTCCATTCATTCATATAATATCTACTAAAAAATAAGTTTTGTTAGGTTTCACAATACATTCCCTAGTAACAGAAAATCTGGTAATCCATGCTGAAGTCTATTTTGCTTTTAAAATATTCTGATTGGGCAGCTTCTCTAGGTGTTTTTCCATCCTAAGAATGGAAGGGCATCAAAGTGAGTGATTAAGTTTGAATCCATGAGCTTGGTAATAAGGAATGCCCTTAAAGCAGGAAGTCCTACAACTGTATTCAGAGCGAAGTTCCTGCCTCACACTACTAGTCAGGTGATCTCAGAACAGTAACTGTAGCTTATTTACTTATGTTTCCCTCCTGTCTAACACAGTGTTCGGCGTTTATGAGGGCTTCATAAATGTTTACTGAAGGCATTTAACCCGACGCATTAGCCAGACAGCATTCTTGAAAATTTGTGAAACAGGTAACAATCTCACTTTATTCGCTCTAATGAAATAAACTTTCCTGGAAAAACTGGGAAATAAGAATTTTGAAGATTGGGCAGACTGATAAAGTACAGAGTCACAAATGAAAGTTCAGTAGAAGTATGTTCTGGATTATCACCTGGGATCCTCTCTTCTCTGTAGCAAAATGATGCTGGAGAACACAAGTCAAAATCTAGGCTTCAGCCCAACCTACAGCTAAGTCATTATGAGCCCATGAAATGAGAAATGTGGACTAGATGTCTACCAATATTGGCCCAACAGCAAAAAGTTATGATTCTGAAATGTTCATTCTTGTCTGTGAAAGTAGACTGTTTTCAATATTTATGCAATCTATTAGGTGACATTTGGTGATCAAGCAATGAATCATTCAACTCTACTAATGCAGGGCCCCACAACTACAAAGGGCCTCTGGTGTTTACCTACTGTGAATCGAGGGAGCAACACTCTATTAAAAGAGATTGTAATATGGGGATTGTGAATTTCAGCTGCTGTGAGTCACTATTATGGTAAACTTTTATATTAATTGTCTTTTCATGTTGCTCCAGGGCAAGTGGCTGAAAGGAGATTATTGTAAATAAGCCATTAGTATAAAAACCCATTCTTGCCACATCAAGAAAAAAAAAAAGAATCAAAGGAAGCTATTAACTTTGCTTTGCCAGAGACCTTTCCAACTCATGCATCTGAGTGTTTTTCTGTTGTAGTTAAAGGTAAGAAATGCCATATGAAGCCAGTGGTAAAGCGAATCAGCCATAAGAATAAGCAAGAAACATGGAAGGAGGGAGGGAGGGAGGGAGGAATTGCACTGCCTAGAAAATCTTGAAACCTTAGGAAATGAGAGCAGGCAGTTTCACCTGTAAGGATGAAGGTCCCAAGGTCCCATCGCATAGACGGCAACCCACAACATGCACTGAGAGACAGGGGAGGACAATCGTGGCCTCGAGTTTTTAAAACCAGGCAAAATGTGAGTTTCCTATGATGTTTATATTGACCGTCTAAAAGGACCATGAGCACGGATTCTTCATCATGGACCCTGAATGTTCTAAGGAATGTAGAACAGAAATGCTTTACAGTTTTATGAGGAGTCCCTTCTGCTGTGTTTAATACAGAACTGCAGGCCAACACCTCAACTAGATTTCTTACGTTGATGATCACTATTTTTAGCACGAAAATAATAGCAGAATAATAGAAGGATGGATGTATCCCTGGCTTCATAAAAAAGGACAATTAAAAATTATTCACATAAATTATAATAATTCCACAGACATTTGTTGGATACTGACTAGCAGCAGGGGCTACATCAGAGAACAAGAGAAAAACTCCCTGCCTTCCTAGAAAATAACCTCAAACCGCTAAGGATCATTAATTCCAAACACCATGAGAACAGCCCTTCAACCACGGAGATTCCCTTCTTCACTGCAGTGGTTTGACAAGTGGGGAATTCACAAAAAAATAAGGTTCTTCTTCGTCTTTTTTTTTTTTTTTTTTTAGAAATCCAAAATTCCAAAAAAATCTCAGAAAATTATTTTAAAATTAAACTATGGGGAAAAAATGAAACTATGGAGAACTGACATCTTAATAGATGATTTTGTCCACAGGTTTCCCCATGGGGTGTCAGAACAGATGTTTAAAACCTAGAACAGTCAAAATACAAGGTTCTGTTTTTTTTTCTTTTTAAAGTTTTTAAGTTGACCCCACCACTGTCCAGCATGTGTGGCAATTAATCTTTGAATTAATACGCAGATACAAACTTCCAAATGGCTTTTGAATAACTTGTAAGTGGATTTCACTCACATTTCGCCTGGTTTTAAAAAGTGTTTTTCTCTTCACATATTTCTGTAGGTTGTCCACTATATGTTGAATTATTACACTGTACATGCTGATGTAAAGTGTTATATTGTAAGGCTACTGTGTTCTATAGGAAAGTGAAATGGAATCATTTACAATGGCTAACTAAATTTTAGGAATCTGAATAAAATTAATGGACCAATTATGTTGAAAAACAGACCACAGAAGTGAATTAGAGTAAAATAAAATACACATCCCCATAAAATACAAGGTATCTGTACTATGTGAAGGAAAATGACTTTCTATATGGGATGTAGATGGTATAGGGGAGCAGCAAGGGGGAGGTCAGAGTCACTTGCAGACATTTCTCACAATACACCTGTCCAGCTGGTAATCTCCCTTCCCCTGGCCTACCTTGTTTCCAGCCACAGGAAATTAAACACCCTGTGTAGAGTATTATGCTAAGTACATAGTCCACAGTTATCTCATGTTATCCTTGAAACATTTTCATAAATTAGGAACATCATCTTCCAGTTAGAGTAGAAAAAATGAGGCTTCCTAAATTAAAATTATTGAATTACTGATGTACAACCAGTTCATGACAGATATAGATTTGAACCCAGGTTTATCCTGTCTCCAAATTCTATGTTCTTAACTACCTCACTGTATGTAGGAGTACTTTGATATTAGAATAGACAGCACATTACTGTACACGGTCACGCTAAGAAGCCCCTCTTTCTGTAGTGTTATATATTATAACCACCTTTCCTTTGATATGGTTTTCTTTAAGATAGACGAAGATAAAACTCAGTGTTGGATTCCTTAAAATCTAAACAAAATAAAGCACAGCAAACACACTGTAATTGTACCCTCATGTATTCTTAAGTAGCTCAGTTATGTTATCCACACTCAAGTTTGAGATTCCATATCTCTTGGAAATTATCTACACAAAATATGGGAGAGACATTTGATATTATTAAAAAATGTTTAAAAATATTTTGTTCCATGATGACATTCAGAATAAAATTACTGCACTGCCAAATGCTGTTTTCTCGATGAATTAAAATAACTGGGTATTATATCAAGAATCATGCAAACTTCCACTATTAATAGCTGGTGATTCATGATATATGTATTTGTAAAATTGATGTACCTTATATTCTATTTATAACCAAAGTAGGCATGATTTTCCTTCTACTTAAAGACTAGAAATGTTATAATTCATTTATAATAATTCATAATTCATTCATAATAATTCATCTTGTGAACAGGTGCATAGTTATTTGCCAGATACATGTTATAGAAAGGTCTGATAATATATAAAGTTATATCTGTTCTAGCCACAACTAGATATTTGCCATTTTTTCATAGACTATATTATAAAACTATTTTTTTGGAGAACTGCAAGAGTTTTGTAAATTTCTTTAAAATTCAAATGTGTAAAATGAAAACAATCAGGAGAAAAGATGAAATTCAGAAGGTAGGATTTAAAAAGAACTAACTATAGGAGAGAAAGTCTTATTAAAGATGATTCTCAAAGATGGAAGTGATACACCAAGGTCACTCAGTTGACTAGTGGTCACACCTCTCTCCCTCTGGTTAGCCCTCCCACCTCCGGTTAGCCCTCCTGTCAGGATGCTTCTGTGTCTATGTGTTTCATCCACTCTGCCGCCATCACAGCCTACACATTCACAGATCCGGCCGGGAACCCTGCTTGTGATTACACAGCTCTGCACAAAGGTATAAAGGTCAGATTTGCACACACAGCACTTCTCAGTACTTAGGAACTCTGCAGTATCTCTACCGAAATACCAAATGATTCTAATCAACAGGAGTCTCACAGAGGTTAGATCTAAAAACGTTCTCTGTAAATAGCATATGCTCCAAAGATTCCTCTGTTTTCTGTACATTTGTAATTACTTAAGAATAAGTAGGGCACATACAGACATGAACATGCAACTATAAATTATACCCCTTGGTTCAGGTGATGAACAAAACTTCAAAACTAAATACCAATTAGACCATCTGTTCTCAAACCCATCAGGATTACTTGCTCGGTAAATTTTTATCTCAGCATGACATGATTAAGAAATGATATCGTTAATATATTATTTTTAATCTGGAATTAAGCAGAAATGATTTTCAGAACACCATAAATGGCACAAATCTTACCACTTATAAATAAAATCTCTAGAATTGCTAGATATCCATTCCTAACATTTTCTGAGAGGGCATGTTTAATTTTAATATCAGCTGCAGAATATTAAGAATATTGATCAAAATTCTTACTGCTTCCTATTAACCCTTTAAAACGATCTATCACTCATGAACTTCCTACAGCCCTTTTTGAGTCCACTTGTAGTATGTGCCTGTATTTGTTTTGGGACCTGTGTGAATGAAGACAAAGACTACAGAGGGACTAAGGGCATGCTTTGAGGTCAGCTACCCAAGATGCTAATTCCCTTTAATTTTTTGTGCGTTTTTTTTTTGAGCAAATGACTTCTAAGTCTTGGTTTCCATGATGTTATTTTTAATTTGAAAATGAGAAAATATCTCCTTTAAATGTCTTATGTAAATTTGTGGCTAATATTGTTCTGATTACTCATATAATTCTCGCACTGAACTTTTTCCCAGGTACCAGACTTAGTTACAATTTCCACTAGTTTCTATGTCTCAATGTTTCTAAAACAGAACTGATCCTCCTCACTCATATAAACAAGCTCTTCCTCAAAACTGGGTTACTTTAGCTTCTGACATGGATACCTACTCTCAGTCACACTCCTCAAAATCTCAGGTATTGGCTCCACTACCCACTGGCTGGGAACCTGAGCGGGTGGCAAGACACTGTCATCATCTGAAAGGGACCCACAGTTTTAAGATTTGCCTCATGGAGTTGTTGTGATTAAATGTGTCAGTATATGTAAAATGGTTAACCTTACTAGCCACGAAGCAATGATTCAAGAATGTTAACAAATACTGTTACATTATTACATTGTTACTATCTTTTTATAATCTTTCTTCTTCTTTCCCTCTCAATTCTCCAAGTCCATTGTGTTCTCCCTCAGGCTATTCTATTCTACAAACTCAGTCCTATATTCAAACCAAATCCAATGGAAATCTAGGTTTTAAAATATTATTTGGTATTAGAAAATCTAATTTTCAATTAAGCCTCTGGAATAGAAATTTATCACAGTAACTTTGCATTTTAGTTCAGCTAGTTTTTTTTTCCTTTTTTTTCTCTTTAATCACAAACGCATCTCCCACATCAAAGAAATTAAGAGGTCTTGTAGGGGTCTTAAGGGCACTTTTTCCCCTATAGAAACAGTTTTCTTTCCTATGCATATTAAAACTTAACACTCAATTATTTTAAGAACTCTGCGATATGGAAGATAGACTCAATAGAGTTTGCTTCTCTGCTCTTCCTAAGATTATTTCTTAACAATGGAGCTTTAATCAATAATGCACTTTTTTAAAGTTTTCAATAATTTCAGCTAGAAGCTCTTCAAAATTTATGTTGGTGTGCTCCAACACAGAAAGTTGAGCAAGCTGTATGGACAGACCATTTCTCCTACTATTGCCACCCAGTAATGGTTCTTAAAATACAGTAAGAAAGGGCCTCGTGGGTGGCTCTGTCGGTTGAGTGTCAAATACTTGACCTCAGCTCAGGTCTTGAGCTCAGAGTCAGGAGTTCAAGCCCTACATTGGGCTCCACGCTGGGCATGGAGCGTACTTAAAAAAATATAGTATAGCAATAAAAATTGTTTTATATTTAAAGTTCAGCTTAAAAGGGAAAAAAGTAAAGAACAGAAAATTTTCAGGTGATAAAAGTAGAAAATGATTAAAGGCACATGAGGACGGTAGGGAAACCTTTACGCTTGGGTGAATGCCCAAAAGGTGGTCCCTAGCACCGATGAAGAAAATGGAGAGATGCTTTGTGGATTATAAAAAGCAAAGTCACTAGAATTAGGCTTGAGATTTCTAAAAACATCAGTTAAAATAAGACAGGGTGGGGATTTGACTCACTAGCTGTGGGCAAGAGTAGGAAATAATTGTCATCTCTATGAAGTCTTGAGTGAAGAACCAAAAGCACTGACCTGTAGCATGTTCACATATAGGGTAGTTACAGGAGTTTCAAATTGAGAACATAAAATAACAATTGGGCAAGGACAATTGAATTCCCTTGGCACTGATGGAGTAAAATAAAAACCACTCTGCTGAAACAGTTTTATAATGCAGTTATTCATCTCCCACAGGAAAAAATTTACCCCTTGAAGAAAAGCAAGATGACAATTAAAACATATATTTGGGGGGGTGTGAAGGAATATCAATGAATTCTGACTGTAGAAGAGATAACATCTTAGTAACTGGAAATGATAAACTAATCTGAAAGAAACAATACATTAAATATTTTAAAGTAAGTATAGAAATAAAACAAGGATAAAAGACTTAATATAGTTCATTTTGGAAAAAATCAGATTCCCCACCCCCCAAAAAAAGAAAGTTTAGAAATCTGGAAGTAGTGATAAAAATTGCATCCCAATGTCAAAGAGCAGATTAGACAAAAGCTGAAGAGAAAAGAGCAAACTGGAGACAGAAACAAGGAAACAGTCTGGGATCCATGGCAGAAAATATGAAAAAAGAGGCAGAGAAAAGGCAATTTAGGAGACCCAAATTACATTAATAAAAACAGCCTAAAAGAGAAAACTGAGAATGAGGATGGAAAATATTTGAGAATATAATATCTGACAAAGTTGCTTAAATAAACACATGAGCTTCCAGACTGGAGGAGACACAAAATCCTGGTGAAGAACAATAAAAGCAAAATCAGCAAATAGCTAGATTTTGGTGAAGCTGCAGAACAACAAAAATAAAGAAAACTTAAAGAAAGCTGCCTTCCTCAACCAGGTCCATCTAAGAGAAGAAAAAGATTTCCCCTGAGAAACTACAATACCCTCACACAGGTGTCAGGGTGGATTTCTTATTTTCAGTGTGGTCTGAAAATTTGTGGGAAGAGAATCTAATTTGCAGTAGTTAGGAGTAATGTTGCCCACATGCACCTTGCCAGGAAGAATCACCATCTCAACTCTGACATCAAAGCCTTACCCAAAGCAAAGTCCAAAGGAAAACAATCAAGGTAAAATGTCTCAAAGGACCCAAGGACCAAAGGTACTACAGTAAGAACCAGAAAAAAAACAAAAACAAAAAAATCAGACCTCACTAGATTTCAGACACTCGAATTATAAAACATGTAATTTTGTAAAAAGTTTGAGATATCGATAGATATATATACATTCACACATATATGTATATACATACACATGCATGCATATATATAAAATCTCAATAACAAGAACAGAAAATAAGAGATTTCAAAGGAGTTTCATTTGAAAATTAAACAAAACTTATGGGAATAAAAAGCGCAATACATTTAAATTTGATACATAGTTTAAAGGACATATTTTAATGAAAAGAATACTTATTAACTGGAGAATAAATGTGAAGCTATTATGGGGTGTGCAACACAATGAAACAAAAGATACAAAATATGACAGATTCAAAGACACTGCCAATAAAATGAGGAAATCTAACATGTTCCTAATGGAAGTTCCAGAAAGATATACTATAAACATTGGAAAGAAGAATGATATACATTATGTATTCAAAGAGGTAATAGAAAACAAATCCCAGAAGTTTTGAAAGACACGCACATATAGATCCAGACAGCCCAACAAAATTCAATCATGGAAACTAAAGGACATTTTCTCAACAAATCGTTCTGGAATAGCTGTGCATCCACATGTTTAAAAAAAATGTATCTAGACACAGACCTTACACCATTCACAAAAATTAACTTGAAAAGGATCAGAGTCCTAAATGCAAAATGCAAAACAAAAAGGATATGGAAGGAAGAAAAATTCTGAGAACTTTATTTCAAATTTATTAAAGAATTTAAGAGGAAATGTTTCCCAATGAATTTAAAAATTTAAATGAAAAAGACAAATGCTTAGAAATGTAAATCCAAACTGACTAAAAAAACCTTGAATAGTCCTGTAACTACTGAAATATTGAATAAGTAATTAGAAATCCTGTCCCTCAAAATACTTTGAAGCCCATATATTATTGTGGGTGAATTATAGCAAACACTTCATAAAAACAATTGTACTAATCTTACACAATTTTTTCAGCATACACTAAAAAGGAGCTTTATTAGGCCAGTGTAACCTTGATATCAAAAGCCGATGAGGAAATCAGGTGATTTTCATCCAACTTTTCTCAAGAATACTGACGCAAAAATTATAAACAAATCAGTTCCAATTATAGCAAATCAGTTTCATGCAAGTGTTTTTATTTATTTTTTATTTTTTTAAAGATTTTATTTATTTATTTATTTGAAAGAGAGAGAGAATGAGAGAGAGAGAGCACATGAGAGGGGGAAGAGTCAGAGGGAGAAGCAGACTCCCTGCTGAGCAGGGAGCCCGATGCGGGACTCGATCCCGGGACTCCAGGATCATGACCTGAGCGGAAGGCAGTCGCTTAACCAACTGAGCTACCCAGATACCCTCACACAAGTGTTTTTAGAATGCATAATATTTGTTAACCAAGTTGGATGTATTCAGGAATGCAAGTTTCATGTAGTATTTTAAGATCAGTTGACGTTTTCACCATAATGACAACAAGGAGACATGACCAATGAATAGATTTAGAAAAAAATATTTTATACAATTCATCATCTGTGACTAATTTACATTTAAAAATCCTACAAACTAGATAGTGCATGAAACAAGTTTGTTGTTGTTGTGTTGTTTCTGTTTTTTTCCCGTTTTGATTTAAATTCAAGTTAGTTAACATGTAGTGTAGTATTTGTTTCAGAAGTCGAATTCAATGATTCATCCCTTACATACAATACCCGGTGACCACCACAACTAGCACCCTCCTTAATGCCCATGACCCATCCAACCCATCCCGCACCCACCTCCCTCCATCAACCCGAAGTTCTCTTAAGTATAGAGTCTCTTATGGTTTGCCTCTCTCTGTTTTTATCTTACTTTATTTGTCCTTCCCTACCCCTATGTTCATCTGTTTTGTTCCATAAATTGAAACATCTTTAATCTTACACAGGTATTTGCAAAATTACCAATAGCAAACACTGCATACCATAGGAAAATACTGGATATTTTTTCCTTTCAGTTTAGGAATGAGAAAAGTCCCTGTCATCATTACTTTTATTCAACATTGACTGGGGATCCTACTCTGTGCATGAAGAGAGGAAAATAATTTAAGGATATAGGATTGGTGAAAAAATTATTAGTTGTATGTAGTCTTTTAGCACATGTAAAAAATCCAAAATAATCTATTAAAAATTTAATGAATTTAGCAAGTTTGTTGTAGCAATATACAAAAATTAATTGCAGTTCTATATGCCAGGCATAACTTAAAAAGCAAAAGAAACAAAACTGTTTATTATAGAATAAATATCAAATGTGTAAGAACAATTCTAACAAAGAGGGTAATTATCCATAATCCAGTCTTCTATTTGGAAAAATGAGAATCCTTATGGAAAAACTAAAAACCTAAATAAATGCAAAGATGTATCATATTCATGGGTTTCAAACATGCAATATTATCATGCCATATATGATGATACCTACAGTCAAAAAAAAAAACCCTCAACACAAATATTTGTGGAAATACACAAGCTGATAGTAAAATTTATGGGAGAATTCATTGACAGAGACTAGTCAGGAAACTCTTTAAAAAGAAAAACAATGGAGGGCTTGTTTTATCAGATATAATGTAATATGCATGCATATACACCAGATGCTTATAATACTTATATGAATACCTCAAATATATACAAATACAACACTGTGAAAAGATGAACAGAATAGAGGCCTCAGAATCAGAGCTACTCACACAGAGGCGTTTGATGTAAGGCAAGGTTTGTCCTTGAGAAAAGAGGTTAAAAGTTTTGAAAAATTAATACTAGGTTAATTATATAAATATATGTATATGTATGTATATGTATGTTAAAAATAAGAAATACCCTGCCTAAAATTATGCACATAAAACAACAGATAAATTATAGATCTAAACGTGAAGTGCAAAGCAACAAAGCTTTTAGAAGTTATACTAAGATAATATATATTTTTTAAATTTTTTATTGTTATGTTAATCACCATACATAACATCATTAATTCTTGATGTAGTGTTCCATGATTCATTCTTTGTGCATAAGACCCAGTGCTCCACGCAGAGCTTGCCCTCTTTAATACCCATCACCAGGCTAACCCATCCCCCCAGCCCCTTCCCTCTAGAACCCTCAGTCTGTTTCTCAGAGTCCATCGTCTCTCATGGTTCATCTCCCCCTCCGATTTACTCCCCTTCATTCTTCCCATCCTATCTTCTTCTTTTTCTTTTTTCTTAACATATGTTGCATTATTTGTTTCAGAAGTACAGATCCGTGATTCAACAGTCTTGCACAGTTTACAGCGCTCACCATAGCACATACCCTCCCTAATGTCTGTCACCCAGCCACCCCATCCCTCCCACCCCCCACCACTCCAGCAACCCTCAGTTTGTTTCCTGAGATTAAGAATTCCTCATATCAGTGAGGTCATAGGATACATGTCTTCCTCTGATTGACTTATTTCACTCAGCATAACACCCTCCAGTTCGATCCACGTCGTTGCAAATGGCAAGCTCTCATTCCTTTTGATGGCTGCATAATATTCCATTGTGTCTATATATCACATCTTCTTTATCCATTCATCTGTCGATGGACATCTTGGCTCTTTCCACAGTTTGGCTATTGTGGACATTGCTGCTATAAACATTGGGGTGCTTGTACCCCTTCAGATCCCTACATTTATATCTTTGTGGTAAATACCCAGTAGTGCAATTGCTGGATTATATGGTAGCTCTATTTTCAACTTTTTGAGGAAACTCCAACTGTTTTCCAGAGTGGTTGCACCAGCTTGCATTCCCACCAACAGTGTAGGAGGGTTCCCCTTTCTCCACATCCCCGCCAACATCTGTCATTTCCTGACTTGTTAATTTTAGCCATTCTGACGGGTGTGAGGTGGTATCTCATGGAGGTTTTGATTTGGATTTCCCTGATGCCGAGCGATGTTGAGCACTTTTTCATGTGTCTGTTGGCCATTTGAATGTCTTCTTGAAAAATGTCTGTTCGTGTCTTCTGCCCATTTCTTGATTGGATTATTTCTTCTTTGGGTGTTGAGTTTGAGAAGTTCTTTATAGATTTTGGATACTAGCCCTTTATCTGAGATGTCATTTGCAAATATCTTCTCCCATTCTGTCGGTTGTCTTTGGGTTTTGTGGACTGTTTCTTTTGCTGTGCAAAAGCTTTTTATCTTAATGAAAGCCCAATAGTTCATTTTTGCCCTTGCTCCCCTTGCCCTTGGCGATGTTTCTAGGAAGAAGTTGCTGCGGCTGAGGTCGAAGAGGTTGCTGCCTGTGTTCTCTTGTAGGATTTTCATGGACTCCTGTCTCACGTTTAGGTCTTTCAACCATTTGGAGTCTATTTTTGTGTGTGGTGTAAGGAAATGGTCCAGTTTCATTCTTCTGCATGTGGCTGTCCAGTTTTCCCAACACCATTTGTTGAAGAGACTGTCTTTTTTCCATTGGACATTCTTGCCTGCTATGTCGAAGATGAGTTGACCATAGAGTTGAGGGTCCATTTCTGGGCTCTCGATTCTGTTCCATTGATCGATGTGTCTGTTTTGTGCCAGTACCAAACTGTCTTGATGATGACAGCTTTGTAATAGAGCTGGAAGTCTGCAATTGTGATGCTGCCAGCTTTGCTTTTCTTTTTCAATATTCCTCTGCCTATTCGGGGTCTCTTCTGGTTCCATACAAATTTTAGGATTATTTGTTCCTTTTCTTTGAAAAAAGTGGATGGTATTTTGATGGGGATTGCATTGAATGTGTAGATTGCTCTAGGTAGCATTGACATCTTCACAATGTTTGTTCTTCCAATCCATGAGCATGGAACGTTTTTCCATTTCTTTGTATCTTCTTCAATTTCTTTCATGAGTATTTTATAGTTTTCTGAGTACAGATCTGTTGCCCCTTTGGTTAGATTTATTCCTAGGTATCTTATGGTTTTGGGTGCAATTGTAAATGGGATCGACTCCTTGATTTGTCTCTCTTCTGTCTTGTTGTTGGTGTATAGGAATGCCACTGATTTCTGTGCATTGATTTTATGGCCTGCTAGTTGACTGAATTCCTGTATGAGTTCTAGCAGTTTTGAGTTGGAGTCTTTTGGGTTTTCCACATACAGTATCATATCATCTGCAAAGAGTGAGAGTTTGACTTCCTCTTTGCCGATTTGGATGCCTTTGATTTCTTTTTGTTGTCTGACTGCTGTGGCTAGGACTTCTAATACTACGTTGAATAGCAGTGGTGAGAGTGGACATCCCTGCCGCATTCCTGACCTTAGGGGAAAAGCTCTCAGCTTTTCCCCATTGGGAATGATATTCGCTGTCGGTTTTTCATAGATGGCTTTTAAGATATTGAGGTTATGTACGCTCTATCCCTATACTCTGAAGAGTTTCGATCAGGAAAGGATGCTGTACTTTGTCAAATGCTTTTTCTGCATCTATTGAGAAGATCATATGATTCTTGTTCTTTCTTTTGTTAATGTAGTGTATCATGTTGATTGATTTGTAGGTGTTGAACCAACCCTGCAGCCCAGGGAATAATCCCTCTTGGTCATGGAATAATATATTTTTGACCTTAGGGCAGGGAAAGAATTTTTAAGCAGTTTAAGAAAAAGTACTAACCATAAAGTATGAAACCTAAGAATCCTTTTCTTCAAAAGATGCCATTAAAAGAGTTGAAAAGAAAACCACAAAGTTGAAAACTAAGATCTGTAATACATTTAACCAGTACATATCTTGCTTCGACTGTATATTTAAAATTTAAAATCAATAAGTAAAAGAGCAAATAGGCCAGTTAGTTGAAAGAACACAGCAAAACTATAAGAGCGATATTCAATAAATATATGAAAAACGCTCTAACCTTAATAACCAAGGAAATAAAATCAAAACCGTAGTTAAACATCACTACACATACCAGAAGATCTAAAATTGGTTAATATCAACGGTGACAACTGTATGGAGCAACTAACGTCTCATTTGTTGCCTCTGGACAGTTTAAGTTATTATAAGCACTTCAGAAAAAATCTTTACCCAGGGAAGTTGGATATAGTTGTCTGTGACTCAGTAATTCTACTCCAAAGTGTGTGTGTGTGTGTGTGTGTGTGTGCGTGCGTGTGTGTGTGTGTGTGCAGCTATATATATGTATGTATCTGTGTGCTCAGGTATACCAAAAAAAATATAGAAGAATGGCGTGCCTGGGTGGCTCAGTTATTAAGCGTCTGCTTTTGGCTCATGTCATGGTCCCAGGGTCCTGGGATCGAACCCCGTATCGGGCTCCCTGCTCCGCGGGAAGCCTGCTTCTCCCTCTCCCTCGCCCCCTGCTTGTGTTCCCTCTCTCGCTGTGTCTCTGTCAAATAAATAAATAAATACATAAATAATCTCTTAAGAAAAAAAAGAAAAATAAAGAAGAATGATCACAACAGTTGAATTCATAATAACTGCAAAATGAAATAACCCAACTGTTGATCAAAAGTGGAATGAATAAACTGTGATGTATTCATATATAGGAACACATATATGTACATAATACAAAGATATGTAGCAATACACGTTTCAACGGAACAAGAATTATGTACAGGGATAAATATCACAAATATTTGGCCATGAAAGAAAAAGACACAAAAGAATATATTCTGTGTATTTATGGAAAGTCAAAACAAAAAGGTAAAACTAAGTCATACTCTTTAGGAATGCATACTTAGTTTTTCATGGAAAAACATGGACAGAGGAGGCATTTCCATAGAATTCCGGAAAGTAGTGTGTTCTGTGGGAACAAGGAGGAATTCTGAGAGGCAGGCTACACGGTCCTCCCTGGTGTGAACACCGTTGTCACAGAGCTGCGTTCTCTGTGATAAAGCACCAGTGTGGAAATACGGGGCTTGCACCTACTTATCTATATGCTATATATTAAAAAGAGGAAACACATAAAAATAAAATGTACTATTATTTAATGTAGCAAGAAATGTGATCTCAATTTCAAGTGAAATTTAATTGTATTCACTAAACTAAAGGAGGATTTTTTTTTTTTTAAGATTGTATTTATTTGAGAGAGATTGAGAACTAGCATGAGCTGGGGGGTGAGAGAGAAGCAGAGTCCTCACCGAGCAGGGAGCCCGATGCGGCACTCGATCCCAGGACCCTGAGATCATGACCTGAGCCGAAGGCAGACGCTTCACCGACTGAGCCACCGAGGCGCCCCCTAAAGCAGGATTTTGAGTGTCAACTTTTCTCACTTTAATTGCTTTACTCCATAATAATTTTAGGGACTGCTAAAAAACAACAACAACAACAAAACGTAATAAAGTAGTGATTGCAGTTTTATTTGATACGTGGCCTCAAGACTGAAACAAGGCAATGGCTGGTCAACATTTCTTAGGAGGAAACTTAACCGTCTCAATTAAATTTCTGTCCAATTTGTTCTATGCTCAGAGATCATGTTGATATGGGGTTAGACAGGACATGTCTAAATCCCACTGATCCACTGTTTTTTCTTTTGATTTCTTCGAGACAGTGTGTGAGAATAGTTTATATTGAAGGATGAACTGAAAAAGAGTGCAGAGAGTGAAGACGTGGACAATAGCTGTTCGGATTAAGGAAGAAGAGCACACCAGTACACTACTGGAGAGCTTCGCCTGTCTTCATGGTCTTGGGAAAGGCTAATGTGTAGAGGACATGGTGTCAAGATGAGCTGGTGGACGTAGGGCTGTAGGAACCGGGAATCAAAGCCTCATTAAAAAAGCTGTGTTCCCCAAGTACTGTGGAGAAACAGCTGTGATCCCGCACATGAAGGATCTATTCCTGTTGAGATCACAGTAATCAGGGATCTCTAGAAATACTGGAACCAAGGCATAACTTTAACACCCGTGTGTACCAATAAAAAGTGTATGTCTATGTATGCATACAACTACGTGTATGGTATAAACTATATAAAACTACAGCGTTCCAGTCATATAGAAAATACTGAAGAAATTTAGCCAAATATGTAATGATTCTAAGGCATAATTTGTCGAACGATTTTGTGATACACTAATATGGATCATACATTGATTCATCCAACAAATATTGACCAAGAGTTTACCATGAGTTAATCATTTTACTGGGTTCTGGAAACAAAGTTAAATAATATATGCTCCATGGAAACAAGAGCCATGGAGCAGAGGAGACACGTGAAACAATTGTGGCAGAGAATAGTTCCGAAAACGTGTTTTGGGGGCACCTGGGGTCCCCAAGGCCCTTTCATGGGACCTGAGAACCTAATTCAAGTCCATATACTTGTGATGCATTGTCTGCCATCTTCAGTGTCTGTTCCTCATGAGGACATTGGGGTTTTCAGGAGGCTGTATGTGCTGTGATAGCATCACTGCTCTTGTGTCTAGTAGAATATGTGTTTGTGTGTTGTGTTCAAAATGGTTTCTAGGTGCAAAAGCTCTGTGGGGTCCTTAATAATTTTAAGAGTGTAAAGGGATCCTGCAACCAAAAAAGGTTGAGAAACACTTGTATACACAAGTGTCATTTCTATGTGTGTTAATTCTATGAAGAAATGACAAGGTGTTTGGGGAAGTAAGAGAAAAAATTACTGAGAAAAATCCAGGGATTAAGGGAGATCAAGAGGAGAGACTTCTCAGTTAGACTGGGGTTATCCCTGATAACTTACTCTGGTTTAGTCAACCTTCTCATCACCCAATGACATAGAAACCTACAGAGAATGCAAAGGTTTCAAAAGAAGGAAGGGATTTGTAGGCAACGATGGGAAACCACCACAATATAGTTTTCAAGAATACAGACTTACATGGTAAATATGGGCTAATCATAGAGAGTTTTCACTGCAACAAGGCCACCAAATAGTTAGTTGTACTTTCTTCTATACAAGAGACAAATGGAGACATGGTTACCTTACTAACACCTTCCCAAGACCTATTATTGTGGCAAGGGTCTGTTCTATCAGAGCAACGTGGGTACCTCAGAATGCCACTACCATATGGTAATAAATGACTGTTTCCCTCATTCACATTGCTTCCTTTCATTGTAAATGATATACCTCGAATATCCTGAAGTATAACAAAACCCTTGACAAAAAACATCAGATTTCCTTACAAAATCTATGTTACCTACTTCAGTGATTCAACTTCTTTTAATAGTTGAGTTAAACCAGACAATTTCACCTGATTAGTATCTAGGTATTTAAGGCTTTCACACATGATCCTCAGTTCATCAGATTTTTAAAGGGCTAAAAACAAGCTTCACTTGCCCAACTAATACTTGCTCTACACTTCTCATTATAAAAGATGGTGCTGATGAAGCCACACATAAATACAAAACCCAACTGAACAAATGAAAGGAACATTATTAGTAAAAAACCATCATAAAGTATTATATAAAATATTTCAGATTTAGTGGCAGTGATTTTTTTTTCTTTTCCTAAAGAATAAAATGTTCTTTTTAATTGCCTTCTATGTTTTTTTACATGCATTTCTATTAGAGAGTATAAATATACAGGGTTGTCAAGTCCTCATGCATTATTTGCAAATTATAGCTGTTATTTTAAACACAAATTAAGCAATCCCATGTATTTTACATGACAGGTTTACAATTGTTCATAGATAATAATCATATAGGCCCTTTATAAAAATTGCCCATGTGTGACTCATCATATTATTACAGTGTTCATGTAAAATGAACACCAGAAAAGCTTAGCTTTTTGTTCCTAATGCCAAGGGATTCTGCATTATGAATGGAAATAAGTGAAGCTGGTTGATTTTCCTTTTTCCTTTTTTTTTTTAAATTGAGTACAGTGGGGACACAGCGTTATGTTAGTAGGTACACAAAATAGTGATTCAGCTTCTAAGTTCTGCGGCGCTCACAAGTGTAAGCTCCCATCTGTCGCTATCACAGTATCACTAATGACATTCCCTGCACCATGCCCTTCACCCCTGTGACCTCCTCATCCCATAGCTGGAAGCCTGGGTCTCCCCTCCCCTTCACCCATTTTCCCCATTCCCCGCCCACCTCCCTTCTGGCGACCATCAGTTTGGTATAAGTCTGATTCTGTTTTGATTATTCACTTGCTTTGTTTTTTAGATCCCACATGTGAGTGAAATCATAGGGTATTTGTCTTTTCCAGTCTGACTTACTTCACTTAGCATAACTTCTAGGTCCATCCATGTTGTCACAAATGGCAAGATTTCATTTTTTGTCTAGTTAAGGAATGTTTTATTGTGTGTGTGTTTACACAAACACACACCCACTTCTTCATTATCTATTCCTTGATCAATGGAAACTGGAACTTCTTCCATTTCTTGGCTACTGAAAATAATGCTTCTGTAAACACAGGGATGTATGTATCTTTCAAAATTAGTGTGTTTCCTTTCAGTAAATAGCCAGTAGTGGAATTATTGGATCATATGGTAATTCTATTTTTAATTTTTTTGATAATCTTACATACTGTTTTCCATGGTACCTGTATACTCTCAGCTTTAGTCTAGCTCAAGTGTTAATTCTGTACTCTCAAAAATGCTTTGTGGACTCAGAAAATCTTGAAAGATGAGGCATCTCCACTGTCCTGCCTGATGTCACTTAGTGTAGTTATTCCTGACATTTTGCCCCTCATTTAGTATTTAAGAAATTCTCTTCTCTAGAGGAAAATGATGCTATCAGAAGTCATTTCTCTTTTTTCCCCAGAGATATTTCCAGAACTTCCCTTTCTAGAAACAAGGCACAAACACTGTTACCATTTGAATAGCATGTATTCTGCAAAAGTAGATTACACAATTCAGAATTGTAATTGTTAAAAACCATGAGTCATACTGTAGGTGACATGTGCTGGATACTGTTTCACCAACCATAACCTTCATATGTACTTTAGGTAACTTCTATCCTCCCAGAATTGTTATTCATGTAGTTAATATTCTAGAGATTGCTATGTTTTTTTTTAGTTTGGGAATAATAATTTTTTAAAAGATTTATGTATTTATTTTGAGAGAGAGAGAGTGCGGGGTGGGGGGCAGGCAGAGGTAGAGGGAGAGAATCTCAAGCGGGCACCCTGCTGAGTGTGGAGCCCGGTGCAGAGCCTAACACGGGCTCGATCCCATGACCTGCGCCGAAATCAAGAGCTGGCTGATTAACTGACTGAGCCACCCAGGCACCCCAATAATAAATTTTTTAAGGAAGGAAAGCTGTATGTATTTATTCCAAGAAATTAAGTCCTTCCCATGGAGAGTCTCTGGAAAGCATAAAGCAAGGAGCCCTAAGAAACCAGAAAGTTTAACAAAGTAGTTGGAGGAGAGACTCCACAAAGGCATAGTTCTGTGCACAATGACGAGGACACCCTTTGCTATAAAACAGCCACGCAGCTCTCACTGTGCAAACTAGCAAAACGGGTCTCTAGAAAGAAATGGGGTCTGTATCACTACCACCCTCTGCAACTTGCAAAAGGTCTGAAAGAGTGACCTCTATCAAGAGCAAGGCAGCCTCTTTTTTTTTTTTTTAAGATTTTATTTATTTGACAGAAAGAGCACAAGCAGAGGGAGCAGCACGCAGAGGCAGAGGGAGAAGCAGGCCCCCACCGAGCAGGGAGCCCAATGCGGGACTCTATCCCAGGACCCCGGGATCATGACCCGAGCCAAAGGCAGACACTCAACCAACTGAGCAAGGCAGGCTCTTAACAAACATTCTGAACTCCGGATTTGAAAGTTGGACAGATAGTGGGACTTAAGAGATGGTAAAACACACACCCATAGAGTCACTAGCACTTAACACAGTATAATTTGCATAGTGACCATCACAGTATTCCATGACGATGGAGGGGAAGGCAAAAAGCAGAAAGTGATGATGGGCATGCAAAATACACAACACAGCATTCATGACGTAGGGGGTTGACCTCAACACTGGTTTCCCCATACAATCACTCTGAAGGAAGTGTAGAAGTTTGACATGCAAGAATAGAACCAAGTGACAGGAGAGGTCTTTCTGCACGTGACTGTCAATTACTTGGGAATAATAATGTACATTATAGATCATTTGGGAGACTTGATTCATTTACTCTCATTAAGGTTTTAGGAGATATGTTAACTTTTATTTCAAAATTAAATATGATACTGTTGCAATTCATTACATGTTTTCTAGGTCTCACATATGAGGCAGGTAATGGGCATTTGAGACTATTGAAGAATCGAGCCAAAAACTAAATACCAAAGAAAACCACCTGACTCAGGAGGCCCTGACTGGCCAACGAGGAGGCAGTCTGGACATTAGTAACAATAAGGCTGCAAGAGATTGAATGAGATGAGGTCATGACTTTAGGCTGACACTAAAATCCTATCTTAATGGTCACATGTGGAAGATGCTAGAAAGCCAAATCATTAATCAAAAAAATAATATAGGTAAAGAATAAAAACGTTGTTTTGCCTTGAGATAAAATGTATCTTGAAATAAAAGTTGATGAGAGCAAATTATTTCTTGAAAAAAATGTATTCTTGCTAATAAAGGAGGGTAATACAATTAGAATATCACCAAATTTAATCAAAAATGATATAAAACAGTAAGAAACATAATGCAAAAATGTGGAACTTCATAATAAATCATGCTAGTAGCAACTGAACGCATTTGTAATTTTAACATCACAGTAAGACAACCCAGAATTTATGTGAATGCCAACACAAGTTACCAATACCACAGAAGACAGATTCCTGCAAACAAAAAAATAAGAACTCTGAATCAGAACCATATTTCACTAATTTAGAGGAAATAGGGGGGGAGTGAGTATGTAATCAGCAAAACTCAGCATGCAAGAAACTCTACAGGACAAATCACTCAGTTCCCCCACACCCAAATAAATTCCAAGTAGTTGAACTGCTGGATGTGTGCCTTTGATAAAGGCTCCCTCTTCCATTGCCCTGATGTGCAAAATTAAGTTTCTGAAACTTTGCGATTCTTCTGTCTGCATTATATTTCACTGTTTCCTTTTCTGTAAGGAGTAGTGACACTCCACCTGGGGTACTGAAAGCCTAATTTCCCCCCAAATGTATGCATTTGAATACTAAGAAGGAGCTAAATTATTTATTTCTTTTGTAATAATTTTAATTCGGTGTGAAAGCATTGTTAAAACATGGTTCTATCGAGAGGATAACATTAATGGTGCTAAAAGTGTAGAAAGTAATTTATGTGCAGAATGCTGAATACGTTGAAATGTACTCAAAGATTACACATTATCATATGTGGTCATTGTAACCAACATTGGTTGTAGATACTATCATTAATAAACACCTGCAATAAAATTAATTTCTGGGGCGCCTGGGTGACTCAGTTGGTTAAGCAACTGCTTTTGGCTCAGGTCATGATCCTGGAGTCTCGGGATTGAGTCCCACATCGGGCTCCCTGCTCAGCAGGGAGTCTGCTTCTCCCTCTCCCTCTGCCTCTACCCCCTGCTCATGCTCTCTCTCTCTCTCTCAAATAAATTCATAAAAAAAAGAATCAGTGCAGAAGTCTGTTAAAAAGCAGATTTCATACCTCCATGCCCACCCTAATATTATGATTCAATGACGACTGGGTGGGGCTCAAATTTGTTGATCTATGCACCAAAATTTTGGAAATACTTTTATATTCTCTACAATCAGGTTTCTTAACCTCAGCAGTATTGACATTCTTACCCAGATAATTGTCTGCTGCAGGTAGGTGTCCTGTGCCCTGTAGAACATTCAGCAGCATCACCAGCTCCTACCCACTGGGTGCTAGGAGCCAGCCCCACTCTCATGCTCTGTAACAGCTAAAAACCTATCCACACAAGGCTGTATATCCCCTGGGGGTGGAATTTTACAATTGAGAATCTCAAAAAAAAAATGTTTTAAGACAATGTGTTGTTATAGAAAAAATAAGGAACATATAGAGTCTCAAAAATAAAAAATAAAATTAAAATCTCAGGAGATAAAGTGGAAAATAGAAAAGTAGAGTGAGTTGAAAGAAGAAAACTATGGCTTCATTAGAGACTGATGGTCAATGCCATTTTACTCCTAGAGAAAATTATTTAGGCATGAAAAGTTGCCTGTAACTCCATGGAACAGAGGAATGAAAACCAGAGTCAAGAACACAACTGCTTTGCTGGCCTCCTACTTCATCCAAATGCCTGCTGTGTTCTCTTTGACTCTGTTCCCAAAGTCCAGTTTCATTAAACTAGGGGAGTCACCTCACCCAACCAGACCCATTAGCAGACATTCTACATTTTCTCTTTTTCTCTCTTCATCTCTCCCTCTCTCCACTCCATTCCCTCACCAACCTCATAAGTAGAAAAGAAAAAAAAAAAAAATATATATATATATATCCCTCTCCTATGGTTTAAACTGTAGAAAATAAAATTAACAAGTAGAGGTGGCAGGCACTCATATTCCTCACAGGGAAGAACACCATTCTCTAGTGAACGAGAGAAGAAAGCCCCTAAGAACATAAAAGAAACCAATATGGAATCAGAGAGGTAGAGAGTTGGTACAGCTTTAGCTCCTGGCACCGCTTGATTAAGAGGCCAAGCTCATTCTGAAATTGTGGTCTTTCACACCACCTTGCATTCTAAGATCCAAATTATTCCATTTATCCCAAGCTAGTTCAGAATACAATGAGATGAAATGCATTTCTGAAGACAAATGACAAATATTAGAGAATGTACATGTTTTGAGAACAGATGCTATAGCTTATTGAGGAGGAAAACAAGAAACTCAGCATAAAATAGAATCTGATACTTACACAGTGAAAAAGAGTGAGTTTGATATTTAGTGACTCATTGTTTAGTGATACCAAAGCATTGGTATGGAAATGACCTTTGAGCGCAGAACTGAAGAACACTGGAGTACTCATGGCCCATTCATTCATTCTTCCAGTTTGTAACTGCAATGTGAGAAAGGATGATCTAAGAGGGCTGGATATTAATTACAGTGACATACAAGAATGACAAGTCCTTGGCAAGAGATACATGTATACATCTTGTATGAGCCTATCGAATCTGGCAACCCAAACCTTAAACAGGGTGAAAAATGCATCCAAAGGCATTTATTGATACTTAGATAGCCCAGGGATAAGTATCTAGTTCTATGTTAGATGGCTTGTAAGACTTGATCCTTTTAGCATTTATCAGTGACTTTGATAAAGATGTAGAAGGTACATAAATCACATTTTCTAGGTCCGTGAGGTTGAAGAGATAGTTATGGCAGATTAGAAATACCCTAAGATCATAAAGAGAAGAATATGACAAGGATTCACCACAACCTACGTCTGGGTCGAGGAGCCAGCCACTGTGAGCACTGGAGGGTGAATGTTAGCTCTATACATCCAAACATGTACATACAAGGTTTAATCAACTTGAAACCATGTTTCAGCAGCATAATAAGCACACCAAAATGTTAATGCAATTTTAGTTGCCTTTATGTATAAACAAAGGAGGTGACAAATCTTTTTGCACTGATCAGATCACATCAAGGGTGTTCTAATAGTTCTAGGTCAGGTATGAAAAATAACATTGATAAGCTGGAACTCACCCAGAGCACTATAAACAAAACCCCAAACTGTTTTTGAAGTCAATTTATATAAGGAATGGTTGACAGCCTGAAGTAAAAAAATAGAAATTTGGGACTTGTCAGCTTCTAGTTTATGAAGTGATTTTCCACTTGTATTGATTTTACCTAGAGGTGATGAGAGAAACTTGAGTACACGGAAAAAACTATAAAGAGGAAAGAGGAATCTGCACTAAGCCAAGTATCGTATAACTGCCCCCCTGCCAAGTTTGGCTATGGAGGGGGCTCTTTCTACCAGCAAAGTGTTACCCAGGAAATATAAATAAGGAAACAAATAGAGTTTTTTTGTGTGAAAGGGACAGATGAAAGGACTGCCCCCATTCACACAAGAGAGAGCATCATACAAAAGCAACTCATAACTTGAATTATCTTTCTTCTTCCATTTCGTATTAAGATACAAACACCTAAGTAAAAAAAGGAAGCATAGTGTGCATGTGTATACATGTGAGATATATGTGTTATAATATGTATTTCTCGTTGTGTACACTAATAGACAGATTATATATGTTTCATATACTTTATATATTTTATAGATGGCATTTCTACACCTATTGGCAGAATGGCCATAAGACATGCAGCCCAGTTTACATGGGACAATATCGGTTTATGCTTGTAGCACTGGTATAATTGTTTTCATATCTTCTACACTACCCAAATTATTCTGGTTTAGATGATAAAGTATACGGTTATGTTAGGATGGGAAGCTAGTCATTTCATAACTGTCTCTTCTCAGTTGGCATTTGTTATGTTTCAGGGTATATGCGATGCTCATGGAAGACTTCATGGTTTTCATGCAAAACTTCCTCTGCATGGCACAAATAGGGTAATTGTAAGAAGACTTCATGAACATCAATATAAGACATCTGTATAGAACAAATCTCATGTCTATTATTTTTCTTTCCAGAAACAAGAATATTATTAATAGTTAATTTAATCAGTCAGAATATCAAGAATCTTATTCTCCCAAGTATAGGATAATAAAAATGGACAGATTTTATATATTTTACAGACAATAATATGAAATGTGATGATTATGGAATTTTGTTTCAGGCAAATGTTGATAAACACTTATGTAAATTTTTTTCTGTGCCTACTAATATTTCTGCGCCTGATAAGTCCAGTGAATCAATGATTTTCAAATACACTTTATAACTCATATATATGTAGACTACAGCTTTTTAAATAACCCAATATTTCAATATTTATGCACTTTGTAATCTCATTTTCTTGTTTTGTTTTTCTATACGATAGAGCCTTATTGGTCTTATATTCATCCTTAACTCCTTTTATCGCATCAAGGCTTTTAATAATAAGCTTAACTAGCCAAATAGTGAAGATTTATTGCTTTAATAATACATGTGGGGATATCGTACCCTTGGTACAAAATCAAGTGCTTATGTTTATTTTTAAAGGCCTTCTTACCTTTTTTGTGTGTAAAGACTACTGTAACTCTTTACTGCCCTGTGATCCATAGTATCTATCAAATGTACTGACTGTGAAATTAAAATACCATCCTGTCCATAAAAAAAATTGGCTGTACCTACAACATTAAGAAAGTTAGTCACTGTAATACTCAACGAGAAGTGGAATGATAAGAAATGAAGATTTTAATGAGAATATGTTTATCAAACTAATATCATAGTAAAAGCATTTACTGAATATTTTCCATTTTAATAAATAAGTGTTTTGCATGTATCAACTTGTATACTTTTCACAGTCTTCTTCAAGGTTAGTACTATTATTATTTACATTTTGTAGATGAGCAACCGGTTTTGTTTGGAATAAAGTAATGTGTATCAGTAACTGGATTTGAATTGGATTAGACGATTAGTAGTACAGATACTAACACCAGCCAAGGGAGGAAAAAAAGTATGTCAAGAAAGTCAAACTTGCATTTTAATATGTACACATATCTTCTTAATGTCAAAGGCAAACTGTCTTCTGAGTCAATTTTATTCATATCTTCAATGGCTTGTTTCCACCATTCTTGCTTTGTGAATGATCTACAAGGCGAAATCCATTTTTTTTCAAATTTGTTTACGGTTATTTATGGGATTAATAAAATTGATGATTATTTAAATTATCTGAATAAACTATACAGTATGTAAGAGCACATACAAATATAAAGTATTTAGTTTAAAAAATAATTTGTCTTTTGCTTTCTCTGTTTTCAAAAAATTAAAAAAAAAATGGAGAGGGGCACCTGGGTGGCTCAGTCGTTAAGCATCTGCCTTCGGCTCAGGTCACGATCCCAGGGTCCTGGGATCGAGCCCCGCATCGGGCTCCCTGCTCGGCCGGAAGCCTGCTTCTCCCTCTGCCACTCCCCCTGCTTGTGTTCCCTCTCTCCCTGTGTCTCTCTCTGTCAAATAAATAAATAAATAAATCTTAAAAAAAAAAGAAAAGGAAATGGAGAAATTGTGTAAGACCATAGAATTTACCAAAAACACCTATATGACAAAACCTACAGACTCCATAAGTCAGATTCACTTGTGCAGTCATATTAATTTTTGTGTTTTAAACAGCCAGCCAGGCTTTGTGACTTCTTGCCACAGGGATTCTAGCAGGACAGGAAACAGAAGCAGCTTTTCTCCCGGTCTTGCAACATGATGGACCCAATAATGAGATTACCCCAGGGAGCTACAGATGCTTCCTGTCCCAGCAGCAGCAAGGACTTGGAACTGCTCCCGTGTAGGGAGGTGGTGGGACCTGGGAGCTGCAGGTGGCTTCTAGGAAGCAGAGTCCTTGCCCCATGCCGGGGCTCACACTCAAGTTTCCCAGGCTCCCAGTGTGGCACAGCAGGGCCAAGGCCAAGTGGACGGAGCAAACTCCCCCCCCCCCCCGCCCCAGGGGACAGCCCCACCGGAGCAGGCAGAGCTGGGGCACAGCGGTGAGAACCCAAACTTCAGTCCACAGCCAGCTTGCAGGGAGAAATCAGGAATTAATATGTCTTCAGCTCAGGCAGGCTGAAATGCAGGCCCTTGAAGACTGTGAGAAGGGGAGATATTTACGCTATAGCAAGCAAAATGTTTTACTCCAATGTTAACTGAGGAGGGAAACTGGAGTTGAAGTGGTAACCTCTTTAGAGAGCAACGTTTATCACCTAAGGCTTTCCTCTGTCTGTCCCATGTTCTTCCTCTGACAAATACTTGTTCTCTTTACTCGAGGCTTCTTTTTTCCCTCTGACTCATTATGTCTTCCCATAGCCCCTCTTCTTGTTCTCTTTAGATAATGACCTTCGTGGCTTTGTTCCCAATAAAACTGGCCAGATTCTTGCAGTTCTCAGTTCAAATTGCTGAAAAAAGAGATCTGTGTGATTCAGCTCATCTTGAGAGAAATCAAGCGCCTAAAGTTTTTGGTCACTATAGCCTGGGAATCAGCTGGTGTCAAGGCAGGTGCACGACCCTCCTCAATTTGCACTGGCAGGAGAGAGAAGTAAAGGACTTACATGGTTCAAACATTTATTCCTTCATTCAAGCAAGCAAATATCATGACCCAGTCATGTTCCTTGCACACTTACTAAAACAGTTAGCAAAACCAGATAAAACCCCCTGCCTTCGTGGAAGCTTCCATCGGAAACAAAAATAACCATTCATAAGTTAAAAGTATCAAGTGTTATATGGTTGGGGTTACAGAGAAAAATAAAGCACTGGCGGGTGATAAAGAAGAGGAGTTTAGTTAGGTCTAGGGTGGACAGGGAGATATTTATTGAGAAGTAACACCGAGTAAACATGTAACAGAAGGGAGCAAACAAGCCATAGGCAGAAAAGCTTCCCAGCAAGAGGGAGAGTTAAGTGTGTGAGGGTTCAGATGAAGTTTGTCTGGAAAACCTCAAGGAGTAGTAGCAAGAAGGCCGTTGGGTCCGAATGGGGTGAGCCTGACCTCGATGGCAGAGGATGAGGAGGCTGTGGACCACTGTGGTTATCTTGGTTTTTGCCCAGAGTGATGGAGATGGACACTGGAGGGTCTCACACAAAGGAGTGACATGATTTTACTTGTGTTTTAACAGGTTTCCACTGTACAAACTGTGTTGTGGATAAAATGCAGGAGTTAGGGGGAAAGCAGACATGAATTAGGAGTGGGCTGAAATAATAATTTGCAGGAGAGCTGGTGATGAGTAAGGCCAGGCTGCGGGGATGGGGTTGAACGTACTCTGGAGGTAGAATTGATAAGATCTGATGGGCTGCACGGGATTCGTGGCAGAGAGAAGGCTCTGGCCGTGCCACTGGAGGGACAGAGTTGCTACAACCTGGGCGGGAAGACCCGAGTGGCAAATGCAAAGAGAGAACCACCAGAAGCTCAGTTTCCATGAGACTTTGAGATACACGGCAGACAGGTCACTAGGCAACTGGGTGTAGACTTGTTGGGATGGGTTAGTGCTGAAGAAAGAAATTTGGGAGTGACGATGGTACAGATGGGGTGTCAAGCTCTCAGACTGGGGGCGGCCATCAGGGGATACGCATACAGCCCAGAGCTCCCATCCACACCGCACACGGAGACCCTGAGCAGAGTCAGGGTGGAAGGTGACGGGGGCAGGGTGACCTCACGGTGACAATGAGAGAAGGGTGACACTCTAGTAACCCTCGCTTCCTACCTCTGAAGGACTTGGCACAAATGCTCCCTGGATTATCGCTTACCTCACGCAGAATTCTGGGAACAGATAGTATCATCAAGAAGTTCTCTCCTATATCTACCCCGCATCTTACTCAGTTGATTCATGCTATTTCATGATGTTTCACCCAAAGGACACCTCTCCAGCAATCATATCCCACAGATTTTCCAACCGGCAGTTCCCATTCTTCCTTTCTGTGCGGCCTGAGAAGTAGATTCTGTAGCTTTTATTCCCAACATGCTTGTCTTTACTCAAGTAGCCTTTCTAACTACCCCCAAGTGCTTCATGAGCAGGGCTGGATGATTTGCCCTGATCTTCAGGACTAGCCTCCCTTCTGAAGGACGACACTTCTCACCTTTCTGTCCACTGCCCCTGCTTTCCCATATTTCATTCTCGTATGTCTCCCTATTTCCTTGTAGTTTTTTAAAGATTTATTTATTTTAGAGAGGGTGGGGGGCAGGTGGGGGAGGGGCAGAGAGAGAGCGAGACAAGCAGACTCCTGCTGAGCATGGAGCCGGACCCCAGGACCCTGCAATCGTGATCTACGCCGAAACCAAGAGCCATCTGGGTGCCCCATGTCTCCCTATTTCTTTTTAATCAATCTCTATTTTGCGCCCCAATATTATTAACACGGTAACACGAGATTAGTAGTTATGCCTATGGCATAATAAAACATGCCAAGCCCAGCTGATTCATCTGTGGTGCCCAGTAGCGGACTGCTATTTAAATGCTGGAAGCAGATCCCAGTGTTTGGGGCTGCCACATACCACTTCATTCAAGGCTCCCTAAGTGCCATTCATCATCATGCTCTATAAAATGGAAGGTGAACCATTTTACTGTGAGAATAACGGTATAACACCACTTCAAAGCCCTAAGCCAGAGCTGAACTATGGCAATTCCCACACCTTCTTGTCAGTCCTGCACTCTATAAATCATACTTAAATCATTTCAGAGAACATCCAGCTATAATTTACACTACCTTCAAAGCTCACAGGTGGAAAGACAAAATTTTTTCCAATTCTTAATTTATTTGCAATGGTAAACTGTGTACAATGCTCCTGTTTTCTTGTTCTACGATGTACTTTGTTTTCCCTTTTGTTGAAGATATTGATGTTTTCTATAATAGCTTAGTTTGCCTTTACACTTTATTTTATTATTTTCTTATATAGTCTGGTGGAAAAGCATCTGAAATTTAGAAAAGATGTTTCTTTTTAGAGTATACATAAATCCAGGTCGAAATAACTATTTTTGTTAAATTGTGGTTTTTTTGTTATATTAACACAAAAATAGTTTATAGTGATGTTTGTTCTGTCTCCTGCAAATGACACTGATAGGCATGGGAGGACACGCCATGATTAACCTATGAGTAGATGCTGATCTAAGCAAGCAGGGTACTCTAACACCAGACCAAAGATGATTTCAAAAACAATCCCTACAGGAAAACAAAACAAAATTAAAAAAAACACACCAAACTGCCCCCCCCAAAAAAAACCAGTAACAACTATGATGCCAGATTAACAAACCTTGACTAAAATAACAAATAACCTGCTATTGTTGGACACTTAACACTACACCACACCTCATTTGTCATCTAACCCACACAAAGGAAACCTATAAATACTTATATGGTTAATAATAGCCCTGATCAAAGATCTAAACAGTTGTGGACATGAAAAAGTATCAGAGATAAATGAGCAGATCTGGTGGTTCCATAGAAAGAAGTGCTATGTTTTATGCATTTTGCTACCAGCTTGTGTCCGGACCATTCTCTCATAGTGGGGGGACCCACTGCAGTCAGGAATATAGGGCGTAGAAATTCAGTTCTGTAGTTGACCGTGCAGGCTTTCTTCCTAGGATCAACATTTCCTTTCATCCTTTCTAACAGACTCCAATTTTATTTCAAGGTATGTGTGGATCCAGGAGAGTTTATCCCATTCCTTACTGCAAGGTTCAAGCAGGTTCCACAGATGCAACCACTTGCATCCCACTGAATAATTCAGCATTGAACACGTGGTCAAACGGAAAGCTTTGAATCTCAGGACCTTTCAGGGAGGGGAGGGCAGGAACGAAGCCAGACTTCTGAACCCCTTGGTATGCATGAAACCAGGCTCAGTTAACCCCATTGTATATTTCTTTCTATTAACTCTGGGGTCAGTGTAAGTCAGTGTAAGTCGTAGGTTATCTTTCTTGCAAACAAAAACATCTTGACTGCTGTAGGTCTACCCTGGCTGTGTAGGGTCTTCTGAGCTGAAGGTGTAGGTGACAGAGAAGGGAGACCCAAGGACAAGCTGGTAAATTGGAGAGACTGACAGGTTATTAGAACCTACAAGGAAAATGAAAAGGACATAGTGGAAGTTTTTCTTTTTAGGTTACGTTGAAGGAGGTTTACCTGAGAAAATGCAAAGCTATACAATATATGGGAGGTAGCCTTACAAAGTAGACCAAGGACAAATGGACTGTTGGTTTTTACTTCAGAGACAATTAACTGTAGCCAGTGCAGTTACTGGAAATATAGTCTCCTGAAACAGAAAAATACAAAGTTACCATTGATGGCTTAAGCAATTCTAAATTATACACATTATTACATACAAACAGAAGGTTCTGTTGTATGTTATACTCTTTTTAGGACAAAATCAGTGGGTTAGTCCCACATGTGTGCTTCAACAATAGGATGCACTGCATTTTCAGTTCATATAAATCCATTATCCTTGGGTTGTAAGGATTACCTCACATCACATTGTTATAAATAATAGTTTCATTGGAAATTCTTGTACACCAAACACATTTAACCTGTATCTGATTATTTCACTGGCAAATTTATAGACCTGGAATTAAGTAAACAAACTGTTTAATTTTAAATAATTCCATTCAAAGATCTGCCAACACTATAAATAATTGTTTAATAAATGTTTTGAAAATTTGTAATATCGGGGAGCCTGGGTGGCTCAGTCAGTTAAGTGTCTGCCTTTGGCTCCAGTCATGCTCTCGGGGTCCTGGGATCAAGTCCTGCATCGGGCTCCCTGCTCAACGGGGAGTCTGCTTCTCCCTCTCCCTGTGCCCTCCCCACCCCCACTCATACACTCTCTCCCTCTCAACTAAATAAAACCTTGAAAAAAAATTCGGAAGATCAAAATTTATCTATTTTCATTTTCATGTTCATTAATCAAAAAGAAAAGAAAAGAAGAGAGAGAGAGAGAGCACACACAAGCAGGCGGAGTGTGAGAAGCAGACTCCCCCCTGGGCAGGGAGCCCAATGTGGGACTCAATCCCAGGACCCTGTGATCCTGACCTGAGCCAAAGGCAGACGCTTAACTGACTGAGCCACCCAGGCGTCCCATAAATTGAAAATTCTGATAATGGATAACACCAGAGCACTCATTTTGAGCAATACAAAAATTCCAAGGGGAATTTTTAAAAACCGTGATCGCACAATGACTATTTGGGTCGACATGCTCTGTGTAGTCCCGCATCGGACTCCTCCCGATGGGGTGGGAACGGTAGGTAAGCACTGTGGGTCAGGGAAGAGCGATACACCCTGTTTTACTGAAGGGACAGAGTGATACGGGGGCCAGATTATGTCCATGCTTGTCCTCAAAGTCCTGCTCAGGACTCTGGATTACACACAGAGATGTCACGGAGTCACTGGAGGGTTTGAGTGTGGGGTTAAGCGTGATAGGATTTACTTTTTGAAAGCATTACTCTGTTGTGTGGAGGACAGAACATGGTGGGTGTAGGCAGGAATGAGCAGGAAAACAAAAGAGCCAACTGGAGAGGCTGCTAGGTAACAGGTGGTGCTGACAGGGACCAATATGGGAGCATCGGAAGTCCAGAGAAATTAAGACTTAAGATAAGTGCATATTTTCTATCTTGACTGAGTCTCCTGTGTGTCCACTCTACTTCTGGGCCACCAACAAAGTGTCCGAGGCTGACAATATGCACGATTATTATCCCCGCTGAGCTACAGTCCCAGTGCTCTCGATTCTAACTCATGACCGGTGCGGGAAGACCTTGCCTGCTCTCAGAGACACTGGGCTACACAGGGTCATTTAAAACATAACGTTCACAGCTTCCCAATCATTAACAGTTTCAAGGAAACAACAGTTTTCATGGCTTTTCTCATGAGGACCATTTTCTAGTCACATTGAGACACATCTCTTCATACCCTTTATCTTAATGGTCATTTTTCTTCGGCCAATCACAAAGTGAGTGCTTCCTGGTGCTCTTGGTTTTCAAAGGTAAGGGCCACCTCAGATGCATCAGATACTGTGTGTTCTACTCTTCAGGTTTCTTCCTGTTTCCTCTTTTCATAGCACATCACAGATTGCTTGGTAGCAGCGGATTTGATCAGAAGTCAAATAACCAAGAAAGTGACTACAAAATATTTCATTAACAGAACGTTTGAGCAAATATACAGATTTAAATGCTCAAAGAATCTTAATTTTTTGTTAGTAATACTGGAAGTTAACCTAACTCAACTAGATGGGTTCCACCACCTGGCTATTTATCAGTTGTTTAAAAATAGATAATGACAGGGGCGCCTGAGTGGCTCAGTCGGTTAAGCGTCTGCCTTCAGCTCAGGTCATGAACCCAGGGTCCTGGGATCGAGGCCCACGTCGGGCTCCCTGCTCAGCGGAGACCTGCTTCTCCCTCTCCCTCTGCCTGCCATTCTGCCTACTTGTGCTCTCTCTGTCAAATAAATAAATAAAATCTTAAAAAAAAAAGATCACGACATATCTTATTTAATCCATTTTTAAATTGCGTGGTCCTCATGGTATTTTTTTTTAATGTTTTACCGTGTATCAGACAAATTTAGGTCTACCTAGATAGTGGCTTTTCTTGCTGAGTTGCTTCCTACTGGTGTTTTATATGTTCCAAACCGTTCCTACATTTGAAACAGCTCCTACTTTTTTTTTTTTTCCTTCATAAACCCCCTCTTTTTTCATGACCCCATATGCATTCTTCCAATGACAATTTTCTGTTTGATACTTCAGAGGATGGAAAAAATAATGTCCTCTTTCTCATACTTGTATTCAATATAAAACACATGCCTTTTATCTATGGATTCCATCCCTACTCATCTTGCAAGGACATAAACTGTGCCGTTGTTGCTCAAATAATCCGAAACATAAGACAACAATAAGTACGCTTTCTCTATGGATTTAACAGCAATCCCCTTTCTACTCTATTAGATTGAAATTTCATCTTTAAAATCCCTCTTTCGTCTCAAATTCAAACCCTGTCACTTCAAGTCTTTTTATCGACATCACTTATTTTCTCTGTTGACCACAAACTGTTTATCTCTTTGAGGAACTTTTATATCGTCTTTCAGTTATTTTTACACTGATCACCCTGTCTGTCATACTCTTTTCCCACATCTGTGCTACTTATGTTTGCCTCTCAAGGAATAGACATTTCCAAACGACATCGATGCTGTCGTCTTATGTGATTTAATCTCCCCTCTCAAGACCCCAGTGCCCCAGTATCTCAGCATCTTCCTGGGTGCAGAGTCTCATGCTCCGTCTTCAAGAGGTTCATTTTATAAATACTGTACTCACTACAAGTAAAATAACAGTTATACATATTGAGAGGCTTCTATGGGCCAGACATGGTACTAATATTAATTCTGCTCTTTATCCCCCCCAAATCTTTGATTTCTCTCCCTACTATCAAGAGAAATTGGGGGCTGAAAAATGTAATTGCTCAAGTTTAGAGAGCTACCAACCTGCTCTCTGACAAAACAACTCTACACACACACACACACACACACACACACACACACACACACACACAAGATTTATTTTTTTTAAAGATTTTATTTATTTATTCATGGGAGAGAGAGAGAGGCAGAGGGAGAAGCAGGCTCCCAAGGAGCAGGGAGCCCGATGCGGGACTCAATCCCAGGGCCCTGGGATCATGACCTGAGCCGAAGGCAGATGCTTAACCATCTGAGCCACCCAGGTGCCCTATAAGATTTAAAAAATAAGAAAAACCTATCTGTATGAAAGGCCTCTCCAAGAATAAGGAAACTGTATTTGTAACCGCCAAACCATACAAATAATGTAAATGTCCATCAACTGTAGAACAAGAAACCATGTTACATTCATAAAATATTCTTCAGCAATATGGAGGAATGCATCAGTGAGATACCCAAAAGCATGGATGAATTTCATAAAAGTGTGAAAGTCAGGAGCAAAGAGTATAAATTTTAATGTTCCATTTTATATGAGTTTCTTTTAGTTTAATTCAATTAACATATAGTGCATTATTAGTTTTGAGGTATAGGTCTGTGACTCATCAGTCTTATATAATACCCAGTGCTCATTCCATCAAGTGCTCTCCCTAATGTCCATCCCTCAGTTACCCCAACTCTCCACCTCCTCTTCCCTCCAGCAACCCTCAGTTTGTTTCCTATAGTTAAGAGTCTCTTACAGTTTGTCTCCCTCTCTGATTTCATCTTGCTTTATTTTTTCCTCCTTTCCCCTGTGATCCTCTGTTTTGTTTCTTAAATTCCACATATCAGTGAGATCATATGATAATTTTCTCTCTGACTTATTTCGCTTAGTATAATACCCTCCAATTCCATCCACATCATTGCAAAATATTTCATTTTTGATGGCTGAGTAATATTCCATTGCCATTTCATATGAGTTTCAATAAAAGGCTAATCTATTGTAATAGAGAACAGAAGTTACTGACTGCTGGGGGTAGGGATAACCAGAAAGATATGATGAACATGTTATATACCTGGATTGCTATGGCAGTAAAATGGGTATATTAATTCATACAAACATATGAATTAGACATTTAAAATCTGATTCTCACAGTGTTTTAATTTTACCTAATAAAAAGTATTACAAGTATTATTTATTCACTTAAAAATGCAACTGAGCTCTACTACCTAGGATTGATCATAGAATTGAATAAGTAGGCCATAATTCTAGTAATAAGGATAAATGAGCATGATAATATTGAACATGTACTATCAAAGAACATAAAAGTTTCCTACCCAATATTGAATGCACTTAAATTTGAAAAAAGAGGAATTAGATCAAAATATATTCTTTCATTTTTCTATTTTAATGAAATATTTTTGTAACAGTTTTTCTTAGTTGGTGGGTTTCCATTTATTTTTGTTTATTTACCAGAAAATCATTCAACCTCCAATAAGCTGCAGAAAGTCTGAGATTCCAAAGATCATCTTGCTATCAATTCATTTTTGCAACATTAGTGCTTAATTTATGCTAGACGAAGGAAAATCTTTTCATCAAAAATGAGTATTTCTTCCAAAGCTCTATTCTAATTAGATGAAAGCATCTGATTCTACTTTCAAAAGATCCTTCAGGCAGAAGCTTCAGTGCACAAAAACTGAAGAAATTTGAATAAGCGACTGCCAGGAGAGCACACTATAAAGATAAACTTAAGCTTTTGATAATCTATAAGCAATTTCTCAACCTTTATATCTTTATATGTGACTATTTAACAGATGTAAATTAACCAATAAATTCAATTGCATTTATAGTATTTTAAAAATTAAAACATAGTATGCAGGGGCATCTGGGTGCCTTGGTCGGTTAAGTGGCTGCCTTCGGCTCAGGTCATGATCTCAGGGTCATGGGATCGAGCCCCGCAACAGGCTCCATGCTCAGCGGGGAGCCTGCTTCTCCCTCTCCTTCTGCCTGCCTGTCTGCCTACTTGTGATCTCTCTCTCTTTGTCAAATAAATTTAAAAAAATCTTTAAAAAAAAAAAACATAGTATACAAATACCCAGAAGGTTTAATGTTTCAATAGTATAGCAAACTGTCTCAGTCTAATTCTTAAAATATTTCAGTAAGTCCTACAAAGATAAGAAGAAATTCTAACACAAATGTCCCTATTTAAAATAATGGAATTGGGGCACCTGGGTGGCTTAGGTCAAGATCTCAGGATCATGAGATTGAGCCCTGCATCGGGCTCCACACTCAGCCCAGAGTTTGCTTAAGGCTCTTTCTCCCTCTGCCCTTCCATCTCTCACTCTCGTTCTCTCTCAAATAAATCTTTAAAAAGTATATAAAATAATGGAATCAATTCAAATTTCTGTTTTCTTAAGGAACACTCAATTTTGTACATTTCACCTGAGTTTTTTACCATTTTTTAAATTATGTTATGTTAATCACCATACATTACATCATTAGTTTTTGATGTAGTGTTCCATGATTCATTGTGCATAACACCCCGTGCTCCACGCAGAACGTGCCCTCTTTAATACCCATCACCAGGCTAACCCATCCCCCACCCCCCTCCCCTCTAGAACCCTCAGTTTGTTTCTCAGAGTCCATCATCTCTCATGGTTCATCTCCCCCTCCGATTTCCCCCCTTCATTCTTCCCCTCCTGCTATCTTCTTCTTTTTTTTAACATATAATGTATTATTTGTTTCAGAGGTACAGATCTGTGATTCAATAGTCTTGCACAATTCACAGCACTCACCATAGCACATACCCTCCCCAATGTCCATCACCCAGCCACCCCATCCCTCCCACCCCCCACCACTCAGCAACCCTCAGTACTGTGGAAAGAGCCAAGGTGTCCATCACCTGAGTGACTTTTACAGAGGATTCTATAGTTCGAAGCACACGGAACTTTGAATTTGGGGCACTAATAACTTTTCAATGCAGGGTACACATTTCAGTAGAATAATAATCTGAATGTCATTTTCTTCTTGATCTGTGCATTTGTCTGAAGATAATTATATGTCCATTATCTATTTTCAACTAAATAGATTATGGTCTTAGTCTCTATATAGCAAACCAAATACCTGCTCTGAGCACTATTCATATCTACCTCAATATTTATAACACTTGATATGAAGACAGCACCATGTTTGAGTGAGGATAAATCTATGGACACAGACATTCTTGCTTCCTGTTACTTGGCCATCTATTATCTGGGATGATGCAAACCAAGATGTCAATAAAGTATAATCCCAAAGCTAGTGATTCAGATTTTTATTTCTTACCTCTTCAATAATCTTATCTCTAAACTGAAAGGTAAATATTAGAAAACTGCTTCTCTGATGTATAGTACTCAGCACTTAAACATAAAAGCCCAACACAATAACAGAATATGTGTGGCAATAAACAAACAAAATATCCTCATAAATATGCCACAACTTTGGGAAATGCCCATAAAAGCAACAAGTCTTCTGGAGCCTCAGGATCAACTATATATAAAACTTCACAATAAACTTTGACTCTCAAGTATATAGACAAAGAGAAATGGACTTCAGATGAAAAAGTGTATGACTAAAAACTGGTAAAAAAAAAAAATCCAATTTTCCTCAGAGTATAGTATTACCGCTTTGGATTCCCAACTTTCAGAAGTGTTGTTTTTCCATATTATTTGCTGATTATTTTTAATTCATGTCACTTCTCAAATATTTTTTGAATTGACTTGAATATATTTATCCTTGTTTTGGATGTACCAGCAACCCTATTAAAATGTAGAAAGGTCCACAATGAAATAGCTTTACAATTCTAGTAGTTGATACAAATCCTTAAATGACTCTACTCTTCTCCTGTGTTCTGACAAGCACTAGCAGGCTTAGAGGTGTGGACTGCTAATCCTTGGTTTGAACAGGTCTCTTATTTAAAGCCTTGCATTTTTATTGGTATAAATAATACTATAGGTACCGTTACTTCCCTTACAGATTTCTTAAATTCATATCACCACAATTCCGCAGCCTATGGAACTTCCAGTATATAGGAAAATGATGATCAGGTTCACAAATTCTACACCATCATCACTCTCACTTGATGAGCACCTAGTTTCTTTCAATACTTTCAATATTAAGCCTCATTGCATCTGACTTGTTGGGGTTGTTTGTTTTTGTTATTCAAATGACATTGAAAACAACCTTTTAACAATTTCAAACAATTCAAAGATACATGTAACAATAATTGAAAGTCTCCTTTCCCTACAAACTATATTAATAGTTAACTGTGCATCTTTCCGGACTTTGTGTTTTCCTTATTTACATTAACATATGTTAACATGAGATCTTTTTTCACATAAACTGAATCTAACTATATGTATTCTTATGAAGTTCCTCAATTATTGTTTAATGGCCACACAAATTGCCTTGAATGGATATGAATGAACTTATTCAAACTGAATATATCATTTGATATATAAGTAATTTTTAGGGCTTTGCTTGAGGGGGAAAAAGCTGCAAGTTTGTATGGGCTAATCTTTGCGCAAATGCAAGCAATTTTGTAGAAGAGATCTCCAGAAGTGTTATTTTTCAATTAATATCTGAATTTGTATCTGAAATTCTTCCAAGCAGAGGAGTGCTTTGACTTTCAGTTTTGATCCTCAAATCACTGTAAATGTTACATGAATAATTTAAATAAACTACAGAGTTTTAAAACAAAAATCATAGCCTATAGTTAAAACTGTGACAAAATATCAGAAATGCTTACTTTTAGAACCTTGTTCCCTGTCCCTCTTCTATCACTACTAATAAATATATTTCCAACCAACTGTATTAATTCAGAAATCACTTTTTATGAAAAATACAGATAACTCTTGAAATATGACTTAGCAAACATGAACTTAATATATTGGGTCAGATGCTCCATCAGCATGACCTAAGTTAAACAGCCATTTATAACTTGCTGGAAAACATAACAATGTAGTTATGTCTTAAGAACAGGCAAAACAGGTGGGTTCTGGGAAAATGGGGTAGGAAGCACCTGGAATCTGTTTCTCCACCTATACAAAAATTGCACGAGACGAAGGAATGTGTTGCAAGGATGCTGGAATTCTGGAATCTATGGAAGCCTTGGAACATCCAGGGGAAGTATACTTGGACAGTAAACTGAGTTAATTTCAATCCATTTCCGCTCTTAGCTTAGTAGCAGTCACTCACACCCACCCCTCAATCCACGGCAGACAGTGCACCTGTCTTCCGGGAGCACCTTTCCCACAGCCTGTGAGAGTCAAGGTGAGCAGACAAGGGCCCTAGTCTCTAAATATTAGGGATCTGTGATGATTGCTGCTTCCAAGCTCAGAGTTGCAAAGAGATGGATGGCCACTCACTGTCCTTGCAAATCTTCCCATCTCCCCCTAAAGTGACTTCTAGAGGATTTAAAGGGCCAATTCCCTTTTCCCATATATATTTTGTACATTTCTCTTTTCTCCTCCTTGGAGCCAGACTTTAAGGATTAGGACATTCACAGGCAACTATGCATACAGGGGAAACTAGGAAGTCCCTGTGCAAGACCAGGAAAGGGTGCATGCTTGGGAAAGCCTGGGACAGCCTGCAGATGACACCACAGACTGATC
>NW_027397094.1:2068294-2101692 GCF_003265705.2 Callorhinus ursinus | reverse complement strand
GCTTGGGAAAGCCTGGGACAGCCTGCAGATGACACCACAGACTGATCTGGACAGAGTGCCTACAACAAACGAGAAACAAATATGATAAAGAAAACAGCAAACCCTGGTGAAGGAGGAAGATCTGGCTTCCATATTTACCAAGTTATTAGATTCAAATGTCCAGTTTTTCAGCAACGACAAAAATAAAAATGTATACAACAAAAGAACAGGAAAGTATGGCCCATTCAAAGAAAAAAACAATAAATCTGTCCCTGAAGGAGATCTGACGGTGGATCAGTGAGACAAAGACTTTAAAACAAGAGTGCTGGAAGAACTGAAGATGTGGAGAAAGACAAGCAAATGATGTGTGAACAAAATGGAAATATAAAGAGACAGAAAACCTACAAAGAAACCAAAGAGAAGCTTTGGAGCTCAAAGGCACAATAACCAAAATGAAAACTTTATTAGAAGGATTCAAAGCTGATTTGAGCATTCAAAAGACTTCATTAACCTGAAGTTAAAACAATGGAAATTATCAAGGCTGAGGAACAGAATTAGAAAAGATTGAAAAATAAAAACTAAACAAAACAAAACCAACAACACGAACAGAACCAAAGGGGCCTGTGAAACACCATCAAATAGCCCAACATACACACTGCAGGGATGCGAGAATGAAAAGAGGTAAGGGCGAAGGGAATATGTGAAGAAATAATCACTGAAACATTCTAAAGTTTTATGGAAGGTGTGAATACAAATATCTAAGAAGCTCAAGAAACTCCAACTGAGATGAACTCAAAAAGATCCACAATGACATGCATTATTATACTCACTTTTTTGTTTTGTTTCTTGGAGAAAGAGAGAGAGAGATCAAGCAAGCCTATCGGGTGATGGGGGGGAGGGTAGAGGGGGAGGAAGAGAGAGGATCCTAAGCAGACTCCATCCTCAGAGCAGAGCCCAATGGGCTTGATCTCACGACCCTGAGATCACGACCTGAGCTGAAATCAAGAGTTAGACTCTCAACCGACTGAGCCACCCAGGCGCCCTTCATTGTACTCACTTTTAAAAGCCAAGAACAAAGAATCTTGAAAGAAATAAGAGAGGAGCAATCATATAAAAAATATCCTCAATACCATCATCACATTTCTCATCAGCAAGTTTGGAGACCAGAAGGTAATATGCTAATATATTCAAAGTGCTGAAATAGATAGAAAAAACTGTCATCCAAGAATCCCCTCTCTGGCAAAACTGTCCTTCACAGGTGAGGGAGAAATGAAGACATTCCAGGATAAAAAAAAAAAAAAAAAAAAGCTCACAGAAAGTATTACCACTGGATCTGCCTAGTATGAAATGCTACAGCAAGTCCAGTAGGTTGAGATGAAAGGACACTAGACAGTGACTCAAAGCCATAAAAACAAATGAACATCTCAGTAAATGTGAGGACACAGGTAAGTATAAAAGCCTGTGTTATTTTAAGTTTTAACTCCTTTTTTTGTTTTACATGATTTAAGAAACTTATACATTAAAAAATAGTAATAGTATTATTGTAACTTTGGTTTGTAACTCCATAGTTTTCTCCATAATTTCAGATGCTCACATGATTAAAAGAATTGTGTTTTGGGACACATGATGCATAAACATTTTTGTGACAGCAATACTGAGGGAGGTGGTGACAGAGCTTCACAGGTTATCAAAGTTAAGCTGGTATAAATTTGAATGTTATAATTTTAGGATGTTAAATGTAATTCTTATGAAACCACAAAAATATAGCTATAGATTTTACACAAAAGCAATTGGAAAGGAATTTAAAACTTTATTTACAAAACAACAACTAAATACAAAAGATGATAGTAATTTAAGAAATAAATGACCAAAGGGGGCTGGGGGAAGCAATAAGGATCACAAGAAACATGACAAAATGATACAAGTTGTTCCTTATTAGTGATTGTGCTGACGAAAATAGATTAACTCTGATCAAAAGTCAGAAATTGGCCAAAGGTTAAAAAAACAAAAATTAAAACCAAAAAGGATGACCCACCTATGTGCTGTCTATGAGACACTCAAATTAGATCCAATGACACACAAAGACCAAAAATAAAAGGACAGAAATAAAATAAAATAGAAAGAGATAGTCCACACAAATAGTAACAAGAAGAGAGTATGGTAGCCGTACTAATATCAGTCAAAATAGACTATTTCAAAAATGTTGTAAGAGACAAAGAAATTTTATATTAAAAAAAGTTCCAATGCAGCAAGAAGATAGAACAATTATAAGCACTGACCTAGTAACAAGCCCTAAAAATAAATATAAAAAAAGGAAAAAATTGCCCGAATTGAGATGGGAAGTAGACACTTGCACAATAATCGTGGGAGACTTCAATATTCCACTCTCAATATCAAACCAGATAAAAGAGAAGAAAATAAACGACGTGAATACTACAATAAACCAACTAGATCTAACATATGCAAAGCACTCTGCCAAAACAAAAGAATACAAACTAAAGTGCACATGGGACATTTTGCAGGTTAGGGCATATGTTGGGCCCAAAAGGATGTCTCAATAGAGTAAATGGAAATATGAAATATCAGGAAAATTCAAAAACTGGTGGAAAGTAAACAATACTTTTTGTATTATTGTGTTTCTCAAGTCCTTTATTTCCTTATTTCTCTTTTTATCTGGTTGTTCTATCCATTAGTAAGAGCGGGATACTGAACCAGTAGATCAAAGAAAAAATCAAAAGGGAAGTTAGAGATCATTTAAATGAAAACAGAAATACAGTATGCCAAAACCAAAGGACACAGCAAAAATGGTGCTAAGGGAGAAACGTATAGCTCTAAGTCCTCAGATTAAAAAGCAAGAACGATTAGGGCACCTGGGTGGCTCAGCTGGTTAAGTGTCCAACTCGTAATTTTGGCTCAGGTCATGATCTCAGGGTTTTGAGAGATCAAACCCCACATCGGGCTCCGTGCTGGTCATAGAGGCTGCTTGAGGTTCTCTCTCTCCCTCTGCACCCCACCCAGCCACCACTCATGCTCCCTTCTCTCCCTCTCCATGCACCCCTCCCCCTGCTCTCTCATCTAAGATAAATCATAAAAAAAGAAACAAGAATTATCTCAAAACCACCTAACTTTATAACTTAAAATGGTAAAGAGCAAACTAAAGCCAAAGCTAACAGAAGGAAATAATAGATTAGAACAGAGATAAATAAAATGGAGAATAGAAAGATACAGAAAAATCAATAAAACCAACATTGGTTCTTTGAAAAGATTAATCTTTTTTTTTTTTTTTTAAAGAGAGAGCGAGTGAGTGGGAGAAGCAGACTCCCCGCTGAGTAGGGAGACCAACTCCGGGCTGGATCCCAGGGCCACACTGAGAATTACTGTTCTTGCTTTCTTGTATTATGCAGATCAGACTGAAAATCAGATTAAAAATTCAGAAGTTTTCTTCACAAAGATATAATTAAGAAATGCATGCAAAAAAAAAAAAAAAAAGAAATGCATGCAAACTTTTCATGTAAACATCCAGGGCGTCCCGTACCTCTGTAAGAATTAAGGGACCTGAGATTATGAATCATTGCATAAAACCAATCAAATAATGATGGTAGTTTTCTAAGAATGTTGCTTTTCTCAGAAACCATATTTAGTCTTTTAATAATACCCTGACTCCGTCGTGATGGTCAAAATTTTATCAAGGGTATCTGACGAGAGAGAAGTTTGGGGAAGGAAATGGCTGTAATTTAGTGTAGTTTACTACTGAACTGGGATTAAAGTTTTTAACACAGGTCTTCACCTAAACCATCTAGGTTTTCTCACATATTAATGAAGTGATTTCATTCTTCTCGAGGCCCTATTTCAGCAATACTTTCCTGTGATGCAACTCTTAACCAGACACCCCACAGAGCATCGCAGGTAATTTGTGATTTCTGGGTCTCCATGAACCATCTGTGTCCTGGGGATCAGAGAACGAGGGTCCTGGACGGTATCCCTCAGCCGTGAGTCTACCACCCTCTCTAGGCTTCAGCTACTCTGGAGTGCTGTTGTGACAATGCTATGAAGTGCCTGAACACACTGTTAGAGTTCAAAACAGTATTTAATGATAAGGAATATTATCACTTACATATTGTGTAGTGTGTTCTATGCCCCCAAATGTGTTTTGCATACTTTGTTCCCATTTGACCTATCTTATGAGATAGTGTGGAAATCTCCATTTTACAAGGAAAATTATGAGCGCCAGAGAGATGGAGGTGCACTGTTGATGAATTACAGAAGTGGGGCTTGAGCTAATATCCTTCCACTATTCACTCTATTATTGGCACAATCCTATAAAGAAATATAGAAAATGAGATTCTATTTTTAAAAGTAGAATCAAACCCAGAGCCTTTAAGATATTGTCTCTACATTATAATATTAGTAATTTTGAGTCACAGTTAGGTAAATGGGATATGGTGAAAAAATGTTTCTGTTCTATCAGTTTGAACATAACACTTAAAAACTTTCTTAAACTAATTAAAGTTCTTTCAACAAGATGATTTGTGACTTTAAACAGTGCTCGAGATTTTTTGAATAGCTCATTAGTAAGTTCTTTCTAAATTGCTTCTAAATGATATCTCACAGAGCAGGTTTATGAAGTCAAGTGTTTGGTTTTGTACCACGGCCCGAGGCAAAATTCTCACTCTTGGCCTAGAGGGCACAGATGGCTAGCTAGGACATCACTCATGTTCCCCTTCGATGGCACAGAGTGAAGGCTAGAAAACGGTCCTCCCATTCGAGAGGACACATCAGGTAATAGGCGTAGGCAAGTGCTAAATGCACAAACTCAAGAGCCTGCTGCCCCAGGAAAAGTAAGTTTCTACTGCATCGAGACACTGGAGTCTCGATGTTTCCTGCAGCAGGTAATGTGATTTATCAAAGACAACTGTTCAACTCTTAAAATTATATTCTAATTGTCAAAAAAAGCAAACTATTCAAAATGTTCACTAACAAAATCTGTCTTGCAAATGCACCTCTGGATAGTAACATGGCCCACTTTCCACACTTAAAAGGAAGTACTAGAAAAATAAATACATATCCACACCTCTTTAAAAATTATGGCATTTAAGGGCGCCTGGGTGGCTCAGTCGTTAAGCGTCTGCCTTTGGCTCAGGTCATGATCCCAGGGTCCGGGGATGGAGCCCGCATCGGGCTCCCTGCTCAAAGGACAGCCTGTTTCTCCCTCTTCCACTCCCGCTGCTTGTGTTCCTGCTCTCTCTCTCTCTCTCTCTGTCAAATAAATAAATAAAATCTTAAAAAAAAAATTATGGCATTTAAGCCCATGCAGAACAGGCAAAACATAGACCAAAAAAGGGAACCAAACAGAAAATGCAGATCACACGTAGACAGTCACCTGATTAATGACAGTACAGTTGAAAAGAATGTGTTTTTTCCCCCCAGTTAATTGTGTTGGATCTTTTTGTTATACCTATGGGAATCTTTAAGAAATGGTTCCTGACTCCTATATCGCACCATATACAAAAAAAATTCCAGGTACATTATAGTAATAAATGTGACAATATTTATATATATATGTATATATATATATATATAACATGCATATAAGTAAAAAAGATATATAACATATATTAATATATAATATATAGTCTATAATATAAACATATAAAACAAATTTATAAATAGTAATATAAAATATATATGCATATAATATATACAAATATTTATATATAATAAAATATGTTTAAAATATAAGAATATCTTCATAACCCCTGACCTGAGGATAAGCAAATATTTCTTAGAACATAAAAAACACTAATGAAGAGGAAAACTAGTTAATTGCAGTTCACTATAAACAAAACACCATTAAGATAGTGAAAGGACACAGGACGGAAGAAGACATTTGAATCATCTGGAGAATATACACAACAGAAAGGTAACAGGAAAACAGGGGAATGTGAACATGTACTCTATAAAAGAGGATATCCAAATGGCTAATAATCATGTAATGGTGCTCAATTGGATTAATCATCACAACCATGCAAATTAAAACCATAACAGGATATCTCTAAGTGCTCCCCACAAAAGCTTAAGGGAAGCAGCAGGAATATCCAATGACCGGATCTCTTTCAGAGAATGTATAGATTGGTACAGTCACCCTGGGGAACGTTTTGACGGTTAACCTAAACTGAACCCACACATTGCCTAGGACCCAGCATTTCCTTCCCTTGCATACACCACCCAGAAATGCATAGATAAGCTCACGAAAAGACACACATAAGATGTTCATAAAAACACTCTTTAAAATACCTCAAACCAGAAACATCCCAAGTGGGTAGCAATAGTAAAGGGATGAACAAATTGTGGAATTCACAGCATACTGCGCGGCAATAAAATGAATGTACTACAAATATAGCCAAGAACACGAAGGAATTCCAAAACCATGTTGAATGAAATAAGCCATTCATAAAATAGGACACTGCATAATTTTCTTAAAGTTCAAAAACAGAGTTATTCTAGGGTGTTAGAAGTCTGAGCAATGGCCACCCTTGGTGCGGTAAGGTAAAGTGAGACAAGATACAGCTTAAGGGTGCTCCCAGGCGACATTGTTTCTTTTATCTGCCATGGCTGGTTTACCTATGTTTACTTTATAAATTCTCATTGGCGTGTACCTTTGTGTTCTTTTATTAAACAGAAAGTATTAATAGGCAAATGTTACCAAAAAAAATCAGTTAGCCATGATTCTGCTCTGTGGTTTCATATAAATTTGTAATCTGTAACATTCATATTCTAAGTACAAAGTTCAGAAATTTGATAAGCCTCTTCTAACACTATTTTTTATTACAAACAATCTCATTGTTCACGGTGCTATGATTTGATTTAAAAAGTTTCAAAGATAAAGGGATATTTGATAGTTGCCAACCATAGAAAGTAGTTTCAAATATATGCGCAATAACGTCTCTGTAAATGAAATAGAAGAGATAAAACAATCTAGGGAGTATGTGTACCTCATCAATATAACATTATCTAAACTATTGAATGTGAAGGAGATCTTTAATTTTTTTTCAATTTTTATTTAAATCTTGGGCCCAAGTATAGGACCAGTGGGAGCGGAGGAAGTGATATTTTATCAAGGATGAACAGTGATATTCAAGCAAGCCAGCAAACTCCAGGCCTAGCAGGGGATGGTCCAGGGAGGCCAAAGGCGAGACCCGGACTCAGCAGTGGAGGCTTAGGCTTTTTGGGGAAGCTGACGGACAGGGAGTCCAGGAGCGGCTGACTGGACAGACATCCGCGGCTGGGACGCACCAGCAGCAAGCTGTCAGATCCCAGCAACTAAGTGCAGCAACGGTTCTGAGTTCTCACTTCCCTCCTTGCACAGCCCACGTTCCCAGGAGGTCAGGGACTGCCATACAGACACTCGTTATAAAGAGGATGCTGTGGCTTGACATCCCCAGAGCCTCCGACCTTGAACACTGAACGCGTTCCGCACATTCCGCTCAATGGGAATATGGAGGGAGGAGAGGACCGCTGCGTTCTCAAGACAGTGATTAACAGGGGTGTTCAGGGCCCGCTTGCACACGGCAGCCATCCAGCACATACCATACAACAGCGTTACATTGAATACGTGTTGTTTTTAGTATTCTTAAAAAGAATACCTAAGACCAGGTAATACAATATGTTTTTGAAGTGAGAGCAATAGTCATAATTTGCATACTACATTTACCATGCATCTCCTCTAGGCTAGCTCTTGAAAGCAAGTACCTCCTCTCGGATGAAAAATTACTTGGGAGAGCCATGCATCTGGCTCCCTTTGCACACCTTAATAGAAATCATGTGGTCATGTTGGCTGTGGCTATTCAAGATAGAACACAGACCGTACTTTCATGAGGCAGAATTCCTTTCATCATAGAGAAACAGACTCCACATAATAGAAGAAACCATATCAAGATTCTAACACCTAAAATTTGGCATTTCTCTTTAAAATAATTTTTCAATAAATGGGTCTCTAGAGGCCTAAGAAATTCCTTAGAGTACATTTTTTTTAATTTGTGGCATCTCACTCTTTCATGTATTCATTCATTGCAGAAATATTTATCAAGCGCCTATAATGTGCTGAGCACAAGACGAGGTTCTGGGAATACAAAAACAGATCGGACACCATGGCCTTCCTCAATAAACTCACACTTCAGGGAGAAGGTCAGGCTTATAAACAATATGGTATATTGAGTCATAGCGCAGACGGTGGTGCCAGCTTTCAGGGAGAAGTGGTCTCCTCTGTACCTGCTCTACATAAGCCTAAATAGAAAAAATGGAACTTGATGTGTTCAGAAGTGTTTGCACCCACACGCCCCCAGCAGTGAGATCTTGTATGAACGCAGCACAATACCATAGTCAGGAGACCGAGGTAGATGTCATCATGGACCCATGCAGATTCACCATTTTACATTACCCCATGCATGTGCACATGTGTTTAGGTCTGTGCAATTTTCTCACATGTGTCCATGCAGGTGATCACAACCACAGTCAAGACACAGAATATCCGCACAAGGATGCCCCATGATGCCCTTTTACACCACGGCTGCCTCCTTGCCTCCACCCCTCCTCTTTCTAATCCCTGGAAACCAGGAACCTGTTCTCTAGCTCCGCCATTTTGTCATCTAAAAATCATTATGTAAGTGGAATCACACACTCTGTTAAGTATTTGAGGTACATTTTCCTCTCACCCAGCATAATTTCCTAGAGACCCATCCCCACACCTGCTGGACCAATGTATCAATAGTTGTTTCCTCTACATTGCTGAGTAGTACTCGACAGCAGGAACTCACCACAGATGGTTTAACCCTTCACCCATGACAGACACTTGGCTTTGTTTTCCCTGTTTAACTGTTATAAAGTTGCTATGAACATTCATGTGCAGGTTTTTGTGTGGGTGTAAATTTTCATTTCTCTGGTATAAATGCCCAAGAATGCAGCTCCTAGATCACGGTGCATGCATGTATAGTTTTATTAGATACTGACAATTCTTCTAGAGCTTATGCCATTTTACATTCCTATCAGGGATATAGGAGTGTTCCAGTTTCTATCCATGCTCATTGTATATATAAATATATATGTGCTCTTCATTGTTAATTTTCCTAGCTGTGTTGGAATCAGACCAAAAGTCTCTCCTTCACTGTGGTTTTAATGTACATCTAATAGTAAAAAACATCCAATCTGAATCTTTCAATTGGTGTGTTTAAACCATTTATATTTAATTATGGATACATATGGATTGGGACACATCATTTTTTGCGGGTGTGCATCATTTTATGACATTTTCTGTTTGGCTCTTTTTATTTCTTCTGTTTCTCATTTTCTGTCTCTTGAAATTTGAATTTTTTAGTATTTTATTTAAAACTATATATTGACTGTATAGTTTTTATGTATTTTTTTCAGGGATAATATATGTGCTTAACATTTCATAGTCTACTTAGTATTTTTACCACTTCAAGTAAATTTAGAAATGTAGAAACTTTACTAATATAAACGTATCATTTCATGGCTATCCCTCTTTTTGTTAGTTTGCAAATATTGTATATGTGAAAATGTTACCAGGTGGTTATAACTTTTACTTTCAACTATTGCATACATTTTTACAAACTTAGGAGAAAGAATTTCATCACATTTACTCATAAATCTGCAATTGATGTTGCACATTTTTTTTCATTTTTGAAGGTCCATTTTTATCTGTGTTCTCATTTTCAGTCTGAGGAGTGTTTTTTAGTGTTTACTTAGAACAGATCTGCTGACAACAAATTCCTCTAGTTTGTTTTCATCTGACATTTTTATTTTCATTATAAGAATATTTTCACTGGATATAAAATTCTTTTCTATCAACACATGAAAAATGATATCTGGTTTTCACAGTTTCTGATGAGCCATCTGTAGTCCTCTGGACCCTTGTTCTCCCGGGCATATCATTTCCTCTGGATGTTTACAGGATTCTTATTCCCAATACCTTTGGCTTTCAACAGCTATATTCTGATGCACTGGACATAGGTTTCTTTGAAATTATCTTGTTTGAATTTTGCCAAAGCACTTGATTATGCAAGTTCATATCCTCTGCCTAATTTAGGAAGTTTTCAGTTTCAGGACTTCAATTATTCCTACCCCCCGGGCCATTGTCTTTCTCCTCCTTTTCAAGATTCTTATGGCATAAATGTTACAATTCTTGATATTGTCCTCAAAGATTCCTGAAGCTCTGTTAATTTTTTCTTTAAATGTTTCCCCCGACCCCTAGTGCTACAGATTGGAAGATATCTATTGTTTATTTTCAAGTTTTCTTACTCATTCCTTATCTCCATTCTGTGTTTGAGCACTTTCAGTGATTCTTTTTTTTTTTATTTTTCAGTTCTAAAATTTCCATGTATTTTTTTTTTAATTCTTCTATCAGTCGGCTGAGACTTTTTGTATTTCTATTTGTTTCAACAGGTTTGCCATTTGTTCATGGAGCACAGTTACAGTATCTTAGTTATGGTCCAAATATTTGAGCATATAGTCCTTCTCAGGGTTGACATCACTTGATTGCCTTTTCCTTTGACAGTATGTCCGACTTCTGGGATTCTTTGTAGGTTGTGCTTAGAGGTGACAAGATGCCCGTCGTGTACCACACCCATCTTGGTATTCAACCATTGGTTAATCCCTTCCTATGCTGAAGTAGGAGAGATGCGTTTGACTAACAGATTGAAGCAGAAGTAATGTTATCTTTTTTCTTTTTTAATATTTATATGAGAGAGAGAGAGAGCAAGCTCGCACACACTGTGGGGAGGGGCAGAGGGAGAGAGAAATGCAAGCAGACTCTACCCTGAGCACAGAGCCTGACATAGGTCTCAATATCACAACCCTGAGATCATAGCCTGAGCCAGAAGCAACAGTTGGGTCCTCAACTGACTGAGCTGCCTAGGTGCCCCAGTAATGGTATCTTCAAGTGAAGTTACGGTAAGAGTGCTGGGCACTCTCTCTCTTCCTTCCCCCTGCTTGGGTCATCCCCTATGAGGAATACACTGCTATGTCATGAGCTGCTCTATGGAGAGGCCCACATTGGGACAACCCGCAGCCTCCTACAAACAGTTGTGTGTGTGAGCATGGACATAGATCTCCTAAGACAGGCCAGGCCTTCAGGTGCTTGCAGCTTTGGCTGACCATTTAACTGCAAACTGGTGAGACACTGTTCTATCCCATAGGGACTCCCTTCCCCACCCCCCACCCCACGATTAGGCAAAAGTAGGGTGAAGAGTGTTTCTTCTATCTTCACTGCAAATGAATACAACATTTTTTGATTGTTTTTAATGATGGGGTGACAGTTACAATAATAGACCCACAAAATAAAACGTAAGTAATTCTAACACTACTGATTCATTTTTATATTTGTAAAATAATTATAAACATTACAGACAATTGCTTTAAAACTGCTCTAACATTTTAATGAAACCATTCACATTCCTGTCCCTGATAATAAAGTGCTTTTGTTTTCCTTTCTAGATAGGAGATAAAGCATGATGTGTATACCGTCATCAGACATCTTACACACACCTAAGAGATTTTTCTTAGCAAACTTCAATAAGCTGTCACATTCTTGTAAGCTAACTGTAATAACCTGAAAGTATTTCAAAACAGGAGCTAATATATCCTTTTTCCTGCTGCATAAGTACTGCGAACTCAGGAGGTTTATTAGATTCTGACATAATGATTCTTAATAACAACACTGATCTCAGAAGTTCTGTATTGCCATCTTTTTACTCATGAAGCTCAGGTACCAAACCTAGTCTCTAGTGATACCTCAGTAGTTGGTGCAGCAGGAGAGACCTCAATGCAGAATTTCCCACTTAAAAAAAATCCAATATATATTCACCCTCTTCAAAGTGTTTTGCTACAGCTGTTTTTGGTGTGTGTTGGTATGTCTTCTGTTCGACTGTAAAAATTTCATAGGGGAGTTAGAGGTGGGTGCTTACTTGCGACATTGCACACTTCTATTTGTCTCCCTCCGCACCCCCCCCCCCCCCCCCCCCCCCCCCCGGAGAGAAATCAGGAGGACCTCGGGAATGGATACTGTCTGTGTCTCTCTGTTACAGACCATTGGGTTTCTTACGTTTTCTCTGCCACACCCCTCCCCACTTTGGTTATTTGGAACTTTAATATTCTTAACTTCCTAAGTGAAGTTTAATAGTATTCACCTATCTACTTATTTCTTCCAAATACAGGGTTTCCTAAATAATAATTCAAGTATAAAAATTCTTGCTATCCTGTCACACATACATTTTTCTCTTGATACATAAAGATTAAATCCACTTAGGCTGCCTGGGTAGCTCAGTGGGTTGTGTCTGCCTTTGGCTCAGGTCATGATCCTGGGGTCATGGGATCGAGTCCCACATCAGACTCCCTGCTCAGCAGAGAGCCTGCTTCTCCCTCTGACCCTCCCCGCTGCTCATGCTCTGTCTCTCTCTCTCTCTCAAATAAATAAAATCTTAAAAAAATGGGTTTTGAGGGAAATTTGAGTGTGCATTTGTGTACATGTCTTTCAAAGCATGAACATTTTCTTCAGGTTCTTCTGGTTGTGGTCATACTTCTTTGTGAGTTATATGTTGCCAGAAATTTCAATTATTCAAGAAAGACTAGAAATATAAATTCAAAGTGAAATACCCTCAGTTTTAAAATTGGTCTAACTGGGGCACTTAGGTGGCTCAGTCAGTAAAGCGTCTGCCTTCGGCCCCAGGACATAGGGTCGAGCCCTGCATCGGGCTCCCTGCTCAGTGGGGACCCTGCTTCTCCTTCACCCTCTGCCCCTCACCCTGGCTTGTGCTCACTCACTCTCTCACACAGGCAAATAAAATCTTAAAAAAAAAAAAAAGATTAAGTCTACTTAATGTCTTTGTCTTCTGTGTTAGTTATGACTTATAACTGGATATTCCAGAAAAAAGTTTATTTGATATAGAGCAAAATACCTTAGAAATCATATCATGAGCAATAAATACAAAAGTTATTCCTTCTCTCTTTTAGTGCATAGATAGCATTTTTGTCAATAGTTCTGTATAATCGACAATAGCGGGGGATACATTTTTAAAGTGCAAATCACATCATTTTATGTTAAATTAAAAAAATTCAAAAGTATTATCCTAACATATGTGTTTACACATACATAAGCCACAAACACATGCAACTCCCCCTATTCCCCAGTTAGGCGTATTTATAAATTAAAAATGACTACCTTTAAGAAGTTCTGCACTGAATTTCCTTAGAAATCACCTTAAAACACTCTGGAAGCCTAAGAAACTAAAACTCTGTGTGATCTTAAAATACGTCAGTATTTAGTATTGATTGCTCTATCTGCAGAACAGATAGCTCTCAGAATCACTCAAAAAGGCCTATGTCTGCTAGAGTACCCAGTCTGAATTCTGAAAGGTATTTGCCATTATTTATAATTTGTGAAATGGATAGCTAATAATATCTATAATCTTGGTAGTTCTAAGAATAATACTACAGTCTACACAGTAAGACTTAATCAGGATTGGCTGAAAGCCCTGTAAGTGCGTATAATGTGCCCTTTCCAAGGCTATGAATAACTCTAAGAAAATGTCACTATTTCACATTTGGTTCAGGTGTAGTTCTTGCTGAATGCTTTACTGAAACCGTACGGATGTCTTATTTATATGTAGGCAACTACAGGTGGCTGAAGGAGGATGTGTGTTGAGACCATTAATGGGGAAGGCAGACAGATGTTGTTATCCCTGGTAGTTTATAAAAGTACCATTTATGACTTGTGATAGAGCTTGGATGGGTCCGCCGCTCATTTCTGAGAGAAGGAAATGTCGCAGGAACATCACAGACATGCCTGTGGTCTGAAGGTCACTCCTTTCTCTTCGTCCCAGGGTCATTCTCATGGCCTGTGTCACAGCACCCGATCTCTGTGTATCCACGGTGCTTTTAGATAATTATTAACGAAACCTTATCAATGCAAGCAGGGAGAAGACGTTGACACAGAAACGTCTCAATGCCTGGCGTACGCCCCAGGAGGAGACCCAGCTCTTCAACTAACACATGAAATTGTTTGTAATGCCAGGTACCTGGCTCTCCCCTCACCTGGAGGGGCAATTTCACCTCCGTCGAGCTGTTGGCTCTCTCCACCCACTGATCCCAGTAAAACTAAAAGATGGCGGAGGTCTCTGTAAGTAACAGAGTGGAAATCAGTAAGGCGTATATGGAATACCTACAGTAGGCAAGACCAGATGGTATTAGTCCAATATCAAAAAATACACTGGATGATGCCTAAGAAAGCATTTCTCTAACGGGACAGTGGAACATATTAAATCGTGTTGCACTTTGCGCTATATCCAATAGCCTACAACAGACCACATAAATGCAAACCAGAAATACCACTTAAAATATACCAGAATATGCTATAATTTATACCGTTTTTCAAGTAGATTAATTCCCAAACCTTTCATTTTGATTCCTACAAATTTAAGAGTTAACAGCCACTCTACTAAGACCTCACTTTACTGATTCCACAGTTATGGCCTCAGATCTAGGATGACCACAGAAATGGTCATCCAGTTGTGTACAATTTTGAGAGTGAAAGGAGGAATATCAATAATTACATCAGAACAACAGGTGTAAACAGGGACTGCCTTGGGACTGAGACATATGGTTATTCCAGTGAACCAGGTTTTTCTTTGAACAGGAATCAAAATGGCCAAGTACTGCTAATAGCTTGAAAAATATCAGGGGCCATCCATCAAATGACAGAGGCTAAATTGGGCAAGATCATAGACAATAACTTACACATTTTAAATGTTTTAATATTTTGTAGAGAGTGGATACCCACTTGCAAAGAATGTTTGCAAATAACCAAAGAACCTCAGAAATCAAAGCTTTTCCTCAAATCACATGCAAATGAAGCTTCCCATTGTCCCTTTAAAATAAACAAGGGGGCACAGAGGCCTTCACATAATCACTAAATTACAAAGAACAGATGTGAGCCATTTACTGGTAAATGTGCTTGCTGGCAGAGAGAAAACAAGATAAAACAGCATGCATTGAACCAACCAGACTGGCTTTTTAATGACTCATCCATGTGTGATTACTAAAGACAGCAACAAAAATAAAACTGTTCACTTGACTAAAGCTAATACACTTTAGTTACTTTAAATTAACTGCTCATTATGTCATTTTCGTGTGTCATACATCCCTTTTGGACAGCCACATAGAAATGCACCTTTTCAGAATTTATAGGAACAAAGACAACGCCTGACTCCCTCATGTTAGGGAATTACTGCTTCTGTGACCAACTGTTCTTTCGGATAAATGTGTTCGTTCCTAAGTTATAAAATTTCTATTCAGAAATCACATCTAAAGTTCATAATCATAATGAATGTTATATCCAGTGATCTTTATGAATCTCTTATTTTTATGTTAGCACCATTTTTTTTAATGTTTTGAAATAAAGCACGGAGGTGCTTTATTATCAAATGTACTCTTACCTTTAAAGTACATCAGAAATGCGACTTTATCCCAGAGTTGCTGACCCATCTCCGTTCTCCCTCCTCATCCCTTACACCCACCCCAATCCAGTTCACATTCTCTCAGACATGTAGTCCACCAACTAACTGATGCTACTGAGGCCACTTCTCAGCCTGCCAAATATGAAACACGGGTCTTGATCTTAAATTACGTTATCACTTTTTGAGAGTAAACATCTATGCGGGGACCATGAGGGATAATAGTTAAAATTGTATGTATTAGGTAAGTGCTATGTGATTTCAGAGCAAAGAGAGCACTTTCAACAGTTTCATTTAAATTTCAACAGTGGGGCAAGGTCAAACTTAGCCAAAATGAGAACATGGTTGCACTTGGGCTCACTTAGCAAACTCCCTAACTTCTCCCATTGCTTCTCTCCAGCCACCAGGGCCTTGCAAAGATGCCCCACTGGACACATCATCCCAGAAGCTCAGTCTTCTCCAAAGAGTTTTGAGTACTGCACAGAAAATGGATTTAAGCAAAACTGGGAAGTGATGCTAATGTGGGTTAGATACTCTGTGAGTAAAACCATTAGGTATTTTTCACGTAAGTGTCTTGCTAGATTAGTGCTCCAGAAAGCACACCTTATAAGTACTGCTCTGGGGCGCCTGGGTGGCTCAGTCGGTTAAGCATCTGCCTCAGCTCAGGTCATGATCTCAGGGTCCTGGGATTGAGCCCCGCATCGGGCTCCCTGCTGGGGGGGAGTCTGCTTCTCCCCCTCCCACTGCTGCTCCCCCTGCTTGTGCTCCCTCTCAAATGAATGAAAAAAAAAAAAGTACTACTCTATAGTTTCTCCTCATAGAAAGGCTCTATCACTTCATGTCTAGAAGATACCAAGAGAAAGAAAATTTGTTAAAGTTAATGCATGGTAATGAGACTACACACAATAAGTAGGTTTTAGTAGCTTTTCTGAGCCTAGTACTGAGGTAGACATTAAGATTCAAAAAACAATAAAGGCTGATTGACCTCAAGCAAATCTTAGTTTAGTGGGGTTAATGTGTTCGTCCTCTAAGCCAGTAAAGCTAGGTCTTTTTTAAAGAGATATTTTGAAAGCAGTGTCATTCATAAAAAGAGAATTCTACAGATGAAATATAGTAATATTTAATATGGACAAATGAGACCTGATTCTTTTTTAAAAAGATTTTATTTATCCATTTTATTTGAGAAAGCAAGCCTTCAAGCAAGCGGGGCAGGGGTGAGGAGGGAGGCACAAAAGGAAGGATCTCAAGCCGACTCTCCACTGGGCATGGGGCCCTATGCAGGGATCAATCCCAGGACCCTGAGATCGCGAACTGAGCCCAAACCAAGGGGCAGACACTCAACCAACTGAGCCATCCACAGACCCCTTGATTCTTCGTTTTTCTGACCTTAACGATTTAAAGACCTCGTGGGAATGTGGAGAGAGATTAGGGTTTCTCAAATTCCCTTTAAGCGTCCAATTCCACTCACATCTGTATTAAAAGTGTTTGTATAATAAATTGCAAATAAACCAACTTTTCAATTAGAAAAGTAAACCTTACTAGAGCAAACATATATGTTAAAGATAGTCAGTCTTATTACTTTTTCACTTGTGATGTATATAAGCAGAGAGACAGATGGTAGATAACCAATAAAGAGAACACTAGAACTATGATATCTAGCAGAATATCTTTTATGAAGTGAGTGCTATCCCTCAAGTAAGACTTTTCATTACTTTTGGCACTGGACAGACTTCCAGACTGAAGTCAGATCAAAGTCAGGATTTATACTGGCCTTCCGATGTTGATGAGTCTAAAGTTCTCTCATGCACGGTGCCTATAAAATTGTTTTCTGAATATTTAATTTAAATTAAATTTAGCAAGCAAGCAGTTTTTGAGCACATTTCATATGCAAAGCATGATGTTAGGCACTGCCAGAAAAATAGAGTTAAATTCTGTTGAGGTGGGGGTCTTAAAAAATACCATATAAAATACCTATTAAAATATCAAAACCATATTGATCCAAAATGCTATTTTTCTATAATAAAGGGCTTTGTTAATTGCAGTATCACAAAAGATCATTTACTTATTTTAAAGACAACCTAATATAGCTGAAAGAAATGGCATTAATTATACAATCTTCATTTGATATAAAATATTGTGATTTTTGTAGTCTCCATTTTAATGTTTGTTTTCCTACTCACAGTAATTGGGTGGCACATTGAGTTCACCAGAATGATCTTTAAACTTTCAACAAATCTACTAAAGTCAGAAAGATATGCCAGACTATTTGTGTTCATTAATTGCTCCATTCCTTCTGCAATGTTTGAGGAAATTTGGGAGGGCACTGTGTTACATACATGATGCACAGGTGAAGAGGACAATCTCATCTTTATTGATCTCATCGGAACATGAAAAAATAAACTATGTGCCACATTAAAACGTGACAAATACCTTCCAGAATTTTACAGTTTTTATGGAATAGTAAATTTTTCACCCAGGATTCTGTGTTTTATGGGGGATTAGCAATAAAACCTGCATCTATGTAGGGACTAAGAAATTAGCCAAGTGAAGATGTAGGAGATGATCCAGGAATCCGATTCTCAAAGCTGGGGAGGGGGATTCTTCTTGCTATGCACCCCAATCCCTGAGTACCTAAGTTCAAAATTGCCCTCACTTATGTTAATGATTGAAAATAAAACAACAAACATGGGGCGCCTGGGTGGTTCAGTTGGTTAAGCATCCAACTGTTGATTTCAGCTCAGGTCATGATCTCAGGGTCATGAAATCAAGCCTCAGTGAGGAGTCTGCTTAAAGTTCTCTCCCTCTGTCCTTCCACGCCCCCCCCACATTTGCATGTGCTCTCTCTCAAAGAAATCTTTGTTTTTAAAGATTTTTTACTTATTCATTTGAGAGAAGAGAGAGAGTGAGCACAAGCAGGGGCAGAGGGAGAGAGAAGCAGACCACTGAGCAGGGAGCCCGACATGGGACTCGATCCCAGGACCCCAGGATCACAACCCAAGCTGAAGGCAGATGCTTAACTGATGGAGCCGCCCAGGTGACCCTTAAAAAATAAATAAAACAGCAAACAAACATAAACCTTCCTGGACCTCTTGCAAATGTTCCCTAGAGGGGATAAATTGCACCACAGTAACCAATAACAGCAAACGCTCAAAGGGGTGTGAATGTGGCATCCTGGGAAATGGCAAGCAATCTATACACAATTAGCGTTCCCTCAGTAATCACCAAAATCTCCTAAAAATGCTACAATGTTATATTACACTACTGTTGTTGTTGTAAGGCTCTGTCTTCAAAATGTTAAAAATCTGGGGTAGCTTTCCTCCATCATAGAACACTTTACTCACATTCATTTCCTTTACATTCACTCCCAGTAGCTAATAAACACTGAGAACACAGAATCCTTCTTGCAAGAGCTATGAATTTCCATATACACACATATATATATGGTTTAGAAAATATCGGTATTAGTTTATATGGTAATATATGGTAATAGTTTATATGGTATTATTTTTGATATACTATACTTATTAACAGCATTTATAAAGGTGAATATAAGTTGGAACAACTTGAGAGACACCTATCACTCTACAAGGAGGTGTTTTTGTGAATATGCAAAATGGGAGCGTCTCCAGGAGCTTATCAATGTTCCAGCAAGAACCAGTAACTTGGAGATTGCAGCAACCCTACCAGGCAGGTATGTCAAGAGTCCAACAGGTGTCTTGTGAATTCAGAAGAGGAGGAAGTAACTTTGTGCTGCCAAAAGGGAAAGCTCCATACCTGAGGGGTGATGGGCTGGACCTTTAATGATTTCCATAGACAGAGAGACCACTCCAGATGGGAGTAATGCTTGTCACAGAAGGAGGAATGCCCATGATTTCTTTAACCACAATGAGGTCGACTAGTTATCTGGAGCAGGATCTTTACATAGGGGGAAAATCAATTACATATTGCTGTGCTAGAAGTACAGGATTTCTTCTGTAAAGACATAGCTGGAAGTAGGGATATGGACTAAACATGGTAGCATGCACTATTTTTAACTGCAGTTAGATAAAAGAAAGCTCTGTGTTATCACATCCAGGACACACTAATATATAAAAGACTAGCACGGTAAGGAGAGAGAAAGAGAATCACCCGTGGTAACCCTGCTGGTGAGAGATCACAGTAAGCATGTGGCATAACTGCAGCCGATGACAAGCAGGATAGCTTCCCGTAATCCACGCAAAAGAGGCAACCCCAAGACAGGGAAGCCCAGCTATAGGTCAGTATGGATTTTATCTCAAATTTATAAATCAAATACATATTTGTATATGCAAGAAAACAAGATTCTGTGCAGTCACTACCATAAATACAAAAAGGGATGAGGGGACTGTAATATTTTCATCTTAATTATCAACTTAGCTTTGAAATGCCCACATGCCACTGTCACTGAGGAAGTGAGGAGAGAGGCAGGTGGCCAGGGCCTGGCACCTCACCGGCATGCCACAACTCTGGATAAGCTTACTGCACAACAACAAATGAATAAATGGAGTGAGAACTAATCTGACCCCGAATATAAAATTATCCTAGAAGGGGCGCTCTGTGAAGTGAAGTTCTACTTAATCACTATGAGGAGCCATGTCAAAATCGGTACAAAGGCTGGACTCCACGTACTAGGTAATGATCATGTATTGTCCCCTGCATGTCCTGTTCAACCATGTCCCCGTACTCATCACCCCATACGGGTTGTGTTGGCCACACAGAGGTCATTTAAAGCAGGCAAATCACTTCTTCTGGTATTGACTTTGGTGTCAATTCAAATTTTGAGTTTGCCACAGAAAGTGCTAAGAACTCATGGTTTCAATTTCCTTATGCCAAAAAGTGTTGAATATGTGGCTGTTTATCCAGTGACTGTGCTTGAAAGGTGCCAAATCTCCTTAAGGAAGAATAAAACATAGATGGTATGGAAGTGATGTTTAAGGAGATTCCTAAGCGAGGCATTCTAAGATTAAAATTAGTCAACGCTAGTGATACCTAGGATACAGCATGTCGTTAGAGCGAAATGTGACTTTATCATCCCCATCTCTCTGTCCTTTCACTCAGGTTTCCTGTAACCCTGGTTTACCCCAAGTTTGTCTAAAATTTTGATTCCCATGTTAAATGTTCTTGTCAGCATCATCACAACTTTGGTAGTGGAAACTGTTGTCACAAAGGCTAACATCACTCTTTCACCCCTTTAAAGGCAGAGAAGAGAAGGTCCTGTCTAGTCTGCTTTCTGAGACTCCAAATCAGTTTTGTTCTGCCTGCATCCGGTAGGTGAAAGTACCTGGGCTTGGTCCCCCGCCTCAACCAAAATAAAAAATTCTCCTTTTAGCCCGCCCAAGATCCCTGGTGATGTCCATTTGCTTAATCAGCTTGGTGACTTTTTTTTTTTTTCTTCCCAGCTCATTAACATACCTGACATTTACATTTGTCCTTGAAAAAGACACTCAAATTAATGAAAAGGAAATTTAATGAACATCGTAAAATAGGAACACTTTGATTTTTTAAAACTATAGTCCTAGACATGCAACTTAGAACAGTAGGTAACATTCAAAAGTAACATGGAAATAACAGTTTTTAAGAAAGAAGCTTAAAGTAGAAGGCTATACCTATTAAGAAGCAATGTAACATTTCAGGGCCATATTTATCAGATTGAGATCATGGCTCTGACACCCACTTATATTCCTTAAGTGGTTATTAAAAATGATAACAGTTTATAGATGATAATTATTTCCTCATATTTGAAATTTTCATCTTTGCTGCCCTTCATCTAGAAGCTTTGTTTGAAATTACATCTGATAGTGTATAGAACTCCACAGACAACCAAATACCATGTGGAAAAATCAGTCTTTAATCCTCTACTTCTTACAGGCAAACCCAGTGTTTAATTAGATAAATGCTAGGTACATTATCCCACAGGACCTGCAGGACTCGGAGCCATGCTACTATGAGAAAATTGGACCTCAGAAGAATTTTTGCCCTTGGCTTCTCAGGTCTCATCACAAGACCCACCATTTACGGAAGATGATGATTTTTGGCTTCTGTTTAAGCTTATCTCCTTGCCCTTGGTTTTTAAAGCAATGCTTCCTTTCAGCAAGGAGCAAGAGAGTTTCAGCTGAATCATGTTCTGCTTCTATTTGCCAGACTCCCAATTTTAGCTTTGATTACTCAGAGAAGAAGGTATGTAATATTCCTGCATGACCTTTTAGTAATTAATATTTTAATTTTGTTGGCTTTTTCTCAACTAAACTTTCCTACAGGCTCAAGATTCCAAATTGGATTTTACTCTTGTTCTCGGGGAGACAATGTATCTATTAATTAATGCTTCAAATAAAATTTGAAATAACACTGAAAAATATAGGACCTGTCTAAAAATGGGTTAAATATTTCATTGAGGTTATTGATTCACAATAGTGCCTTCAGATTCACTAAGTAGGTCAAAATAAAGTATTAATGCTTTATTTGATGGGATATCAATAGTAGAAAGTTCTAAGCAACAAAGTTAAATATTTGTTTCTTGGCCTAAGATTATTCACCTATCTTAAAAAACAAAGTTAGGTACTTAGCCAAATTTTAAAAGAATGCATTTTCTCAATAGTAAGCAAGGCATTTAAGTGTTTAAATGATGAGGAAGCACCACCAGTAAGAACATTTAGTTCATATACGGGTAATGGTGTCACAACTGTAAAGCGCTTCTTGGCTCTTAACCTTGTAGCAAGTTTTCCTTCATTTCAAAGGACAGCCTGGAAATACGGTCACTGATACCTCAGACTCGGGATGTCACATTCTCAAGGCAATTTTGTTAAAACAAAGGGAGGGAAGCATTATTCTACAGTCATTTTCTTTGCTATAGGTTATAAGGATGTTATTTTCTACCTTGCATTGTCTCTATAGAAGAGAGGAGGACTATATTTCAAATTCTAAAATGTTAAAATAAGTTATTCACTAATTTGTAATCTGGAAAGGAAAACAGGTCTCCTTGATGTTTATCTTTAAAAAAGGATCATGTGGGTTTGCATAAACCTTTCTAGGCAAAATAGCTTACTATTGCTATGTTTCCAGTTTTCCATAGAAGACTGTACAGAACAAGGCATTCCTCACATTTCTATTAGATCATTACACTGAGCTCCTGGAGGTCAGGACACCTTGGTTTACCTTGGGCTAACCTTGATTAGTATGACTAATCAACATTCTTCTATGCTTTTATTTTAGCATCCTTTCTGAGCATCTACTATTTAAGACACTATGCTAGCTACGGCAGAGGTTTTCAAAAGGAAAACTGTCTTCAAGCAGCTTACAGAGTATACTTGGATAGGAGACAAAGACGTAAGCAACGATCAGAAGGGAGAATGCTGAACTGCCCTGGGAATTCAAAAGAAAGAGATCAGTATTGCAATTCAATGTTATTCTCAGACTTTGTTTTGTGCATGCTGTGAAATAGGAATGAATCTCTCTTTAAAGGAAGCTACACATTTGAAACTCTACTTGATGTAGCAAAAAGAGTTAAAGGGATATGCTTAACTTCTCACGGACTGATTTTTTTCCCATTTTTGGTAAAGGCTCAGAAGTCGAAGTACCGGTTTCAGAAAAGGAACTGAATGATAGCAACAAAGCCTAGAATATAACTTCTACCTCCTCTATGTAGCTAGTAATTTTGAATTAAGTCTTCTAAACCTAGTCATTAGTAAAAATGTTTACATATTTTTTATTTAGCCATGTTTTAAGATTTTGTTACCAGATATGAACATTGTGGCAAAATAACTGTCTTATCAAGTATATTTATAAATTATACTTTTTATATTAGAGTATACATTTTAGGGGTACTTGGGTGGCACAGTTAAGCATTTGACTTGATTTCAGCTGAGGTCCTGATCTCAGGGTGGTGATATCGAGTCCTGCATCACGTGGGGCTCCCTCCTCAGCAGGGAATCTGCTTCTCCCTTCCCTCTGCCCCTCCCCCTGCTTGCACTCTCTAAAATAAATCTTTTTAAAAATTAATAATAAAGTATACAGTTTTAATTAGGGAAAACAAGTAATATTAATGATCATGATAATTAAAAACTAAACCAGTACAGCCTAAAAGTCAACACAAAATTAGAAATATTTCAGGAAGGGAACGAAAGAAGATCTGTAACCCTTTGTTTCCAGAATAAAACACTTTTGCATTCACCAATTCCACAGCCATAGACAGCATTGAGTGAATGGATGAAGCATCAGTAGAAGAAATGCAATCCATGAACTTGGCCAAATGAGGCCTAACCACCTACTTACTGACCAGCACTACTTCACATATGATGAGCACATTAACACAGGGATAAATTAAGTAATTTGCTCAAGGCTGTACAGCTAAATAAGTATTAGAACTATTGGTCAAACCTACATAGTATGGCTCCAAAATCTACACCCTAAAATACTATACTTACCCACACATGCACAGTTCTTAACTGTTTGGAAACAGGGTGTGTAGCTTGGCTTTCTGTAAGGCTAGTCCCTATGTGTTTAACAGCACTAATGAGTTTACTACAGAAGAAAGGGGAAAATAACACAACACCCAAAGCAATCTACACATCCAGTGCAATCCCTATTAATACCAACCGCATTTTCACAGAACTAGAATACTAAAATTGGTAGGGGATTACAAAAGACCCCAAAAAGCAAAAACAATCTTGATAAAGAAAAAGCTGGAGGCATCACAATCCCCGATTTCAAGATATAGTATTCAAAATAGTGGTGTATTGTCTATTACCCTCAATTTATCAACTTCTCTCGAAATGACGGGCATGGTGTGGATGTAGTAGGAAGGAAGAATTATAGAGTGAGTGATGATGTTGCAGTTGTCCAAATATTCAGTGGCCAACAGATAAAAATAACACTAAAATACGTAGGGAAATAAATTAAGAAATACATGAACAAATTGGTTTTAGGCCACAGTTTAAAGAGTTTAAGAGCTGATACTGTAAGCCAGATGATTAATAATAAAGAAGGTGAGCAGAATAATAGTCTCCATAGGAACCTGCGAGTATGTTACAGGAAAAAAGAGAATCAGCAGACCTTAACACAGAGAGATTATCCTGGATTGTCCTGATGGGCCCAAAACAATTATGGCAGTCTCGACAAGTAGAAGAGGAAAACAGAGAAGGGGCCCAAGTAACACAGCTTGAGAAGGACTCTACTCACCACTACTAGCTTTGAAGACAGAGGAAGGGAACGGATTCCCAGCTAGAGTCTCCAAAAAGTACACAGCCTAGTTAATAGCCCCATGAGACCTGCATCGGATTATTTCCTATAGAACTCTAAGGTAAAAAATCGGTGTCGTTTAAGATGCTAAGTTTCTGGGAACTTGTAGAAAAGTCAGGCTGTGGCCATGAATCCCTCCGTGGGAGCTTTGTCTTGTCACTGTGGAGGGTCCTGACTAGGGAATGAGTTCCCACGGCACAGCGAGCTAGAGTCTACTTTGCAGAAGAATGGGAGCTGCCCAGGTTTTCATAGGTTGTCCTGGCTCTGAAGCGACTGCTTAAATCTCTGTGATGCTCACACACATTTACATCAATGTGCTTTCATCCCCATCTCCTGCTGCCCTGAACTATGTCTTAACTTTGAAAAGATACCTGATTGGGCTGAAGAGAACTAGAGCCCATGTCACTCCCTCTTATAATGGAGAAACCAGACAGTTCTGTCCATAGGTAACTGTGGAGTGAACATGTTCAAAATAGCACGTAAAAGCACATCCAAGGATATACACAATTATGTTTTGACCATATGAGATAACAGCATATGTAACAGAATACAAGGATCTGTTATTATATAAAAAATCATTAAGAGTACAGAATGTTTCAGATTCCCAATGCATTGTATAGATAAAAGCGTTCCTTAATAGGTAATAAAGTGTCAAATGATAGTACATTGACTTGTTTACATCTCTTGCAAGTAAAAGCCTGTGGGAGGAAATCGAGGTCAGTCTTGGACGTTTATTGCTCTACTCACCAACTATACCCCTTGGGCGTGCTGGCAAGATTTTGAGAAGATATGAAACTCTTCTGATTTTGAAGAAAACTATGTTCCAAAACTTTAAACTCGGACTCATAACATTTCATACTACCAGTGTATGATTTGATAAATTGTTTATAGTTTACTTTTGTAAAAATTTAATACATTTATATTTTAAAATTTAACCTCATGTGCCCCTGGGTGGAGTCTAACTCTTGGTTTCAGCTCAGGTCATGATCTCGGGGTTATGGGATGGAGTCCGTGTCATGCTCCATGCTCAGGTGGGAGTCGCCTTGAAATTCTCTCCCCTTCTTCCTCTGCCCCTCTCCCCACTCATGCACATGTGCACTCTCTCTCTCAAAAATAAATCTTTAAAAATAAAATAGGGCTCCTGGGTGGCTCAGATGGTTAAGCGTCTGCCTTTGGCTCAGGTCATGATCCCAGGGTCCTGGGATCGAGTCCCACGTCGGGCTCCCTGCTCAGCAGGGAGTCTGCTTCTGCCTCTCGCCCTGCTTGTTCTCTCTCTGTCTCTCTCTCACAAATGAATAAATAAAAATCTTTAAAAAAAATAAATAAAAATAAAAATAAAATAAAATTTAACCTGAAAAGAAGGCAATGAAATACTCAAGTTATTAACTATCTCAAATGAGAACACTCAACTTATGGTTGATTATAAATGAAATCTTAAACACCCATATTCTGATGGAGAAACAAATCATTAATAACCAATGAATTTGACTTGAGTTATCTATTTTATTGGTAAGAAGTAAATAAATAACTCTTCCCTCTCTGCTTCCCTTTCTCCTCTTCATCCTTTCTCGTTTTCTCTAGGTTTATCTAGTTGAACAAAGCTACCTAAGAAACTATTCCAACTTTTATTAAAATTTGTGACCACTTCTTGTGACAGTTTTTGTAATAATACTGGCCATATTGGCAAGTTCTTAATATTTGCATTTGGAAAATAATCAAAATAAAAAATAAAATAATCCACATGATTCTCACACTTCATCACAGTTAACAATTTATAATTTTCACAAAGCAAAACCAAGTCAGTTAGAAATTGTCTGGTACAGACCTAACAATACTGTATTCTACAAGCTAAGGTCTATTATGTTTTGGTAAAAGTATACAATATAAACTCAAATTGTTTCTGTAACTTAAAAAGATATCAAATCCTAAGGAGGCGGAGCAAGATGGTGGAGGAGTAGGAGACCTAGATTTCGTCTGGTCTCAGGAATTCAGCTGAATAGGGATCAAACCATTCTGAACACCTACGAACTCAACAGGAGATAGAAGAAGAGAGTAGCAACAACTCTCTGAACAGAGAAGTGACCACTTACTGGAAGGTAGGACGTGCGGAGAAGTGAATCCGAGGCGATATTCGGGAGGATAGACGGCGGGGGAGGGGCCTCCGTCGGCCGCTTCTGGCAAGTGCTAGAGCCGTGGAGCACAAAATCGGAACTTTTAGAAGTCGGCTCCGCGGAGGGACGTCGCTGCAGTGGCTAAGCAGGGGGTGGAATCCTCCCAGGACAGTGGGGTCTCAGGACCCTCGGAGTCACAGAGAGACCGGGGGTGCCTGAGTGCGGCAGAGCTCCCAGGGATCGGAGCGGGGAAGCCGGCTGCAGAGAAGGAGCCGAGGCGCGGGCTCTCAGCTCGGGGTGGCCCTAAACTGTGATCGGCGACACAGTCGGGCCACTGCTCCTCCAGCAGGGACCCAACAAGCGGCAGAGCCGGGGAGACTCCCCTTCCTTCCCGGGGAGGAGCGGCGCGGGAGCGCACCGCAGGGATCTGCTGGGTTTGGAGACTCCACACGGGGTCGGGTGCCAGAGATAGCAACGCTCGGTCACGGGCCGGGTGAGCACGGAGTGCGGCCGGAGACCGGGGACACGGGAGTGACTGCTTTTCTCTGGGGACGCACTGAGGAGCAGGGGCCCTGAGTTCTCGGCTCCTCCGGGCGGAGATTGGGAGGCCACCATTTTCGCCCTGGTCCTCCAAGGCTGTACGGAGAGCTTGCAGGGAACAAAAGCTCCTGAGATCAAACCCAAGCAGCTTGCTTAGCCCCGACCGACAAGGGCAGGGCAATTCCGCCTCCGGCAAAGACATCTGGGAACCACGGCAACAGGACCCTCCCCCAGAAGATCAGCAAGAACAGCCAGCAAGCCAAGACCAAGTTTACCGATCAAGGAGAATGGGAGAACTCCAGCGCTAGGGGAATACTGCACATAGAATTCATGGCTTTTTTTTACCATGATTCATTAGTTCATCAAAGTTAATTTTTGTTAACTGTTTTTTTTTACTTTTTCCCTTTTTCAACCAACATCTTATCAATCTCTTTTAAAAAAAAAAAAACATTTTTTATTTTTCATTTTTAGAGTCATATTTTATCCCTTCATAGTAGTTACCCTTTTTTTTGGCATATATTTATAAGTTGTTCTCTCTTAAAAATTTTGAGATACAGTTTCTTCTAACAGATAAAAATGTACCCTAAATCACTAGTGTATGGCTCTGTTCTAGTCTCCTGCCTGATCACATTCTCTCCCTTTTTTCTTTTTTTTTTAAATCTTCTTTCTTTTTTCAAACTTCTTATCTTATCAAGTCCTTTTATCAAATCTTTTATAATTTTCATCTTTATAGTTATCTTCTATCCCTTCATTGTATCAACCCTTATTTTGTACATCTATGTCTTTCTTCCTTTAAAATTTTAGAAGGCTCTTTTTTCTAACAGACCAAAATACGCCCAAAACCTATTGTGTGGCACTGATCTTTCCACTAGCCTGATCATATTTGATCACATTCTGCTTTTTTTGTATTGTTCTGTTTTTGTTTTTATCTTTTTTTCTTTCTTTTTTTTTTTCTCTTCCTTTTTTCTCTTTCCCTTTCTTTTCCCCTGGTTTCAGGTCTTTTCTGATTTGTATACAGTATATTTGCTAGGGACGTTGTAAACCTGTTAGCATTTTGTTCTCTCATTCATCTATTCTCCTCTGGACAAAATGACAAGACGAAAAAAATCACCTCAGCAAAAAAAACAAGAGGTAGTACCGTCAGTCAGAGACCTACTCAATACAGACATTAGTACGATGTCGGACCTAGAGTTCAAAATCATGACATTAAGGATACTAGCTGGGCTTGAAAAAAGCGTGGAAGTTATTAGAGAAACCCTTTCTGGAGAAATAAAAGAACTAAAATCTAACCAAGTCGAAATCAAAAAGGCTATTGATGAGGTGCAATCAAAAATGGGGGCACTAACTGCTAGGATAAATGAGGCAGAAGAGAGAATCAGTGATATAGAAGACCAAATGATGGAAAATAAAGAGGCTGAGAAGAAGAGGGAGAAACAACTACAGGATCATGAGGGCAGAATTCGAGAGATAAGTGATACGATAAGACAAAACAACATGAGAATAATTGGGATCCCAGAAGAAGAAGAAAGAGAGAGAGGGGCAGAAAGTATATTGGAGCAAATAATAGCAGAGAACTTCCCTAATGTGAGGAAGGAAACAGGCATCAAAATCCAGGAGGCACAGAGAACCCCTCTCAAAATCACTAATAATAGATCAACACCCCAACATCTAATAGTAAAATTTACGAGTCTCAGAGACAAAGAGAAAATCCTGAAAGCAGCTCGGGAGAAGAGATATATAACCTAAAATGGTAAAAATATTAGATTGGCAACAGACCTATCCACAGAGACCTGGCAGACCAGAAAGGACTGGCAAGATATCTTCAGAGCACTAAACGAGAAAAATATGCAGCCAAGAATACTATATCCAGCTAGGCTGTCATTGAAAATAGAAGGAGAGATAAAAAGCTTCCAGAACAGACAAAAACTAAAGGAATTTGCAAACATGAAACCAGCCCTCCAAGAAATATTGAAAGGGGTCCTCTAAGCAAAGAGAGAGCCTAAAAGCAGCAAAGATCAGAAAGGAACACGGACAACATACAGTAACAGTCACCTTACAGGCAATACAATGGCACTAAATTCATACCTTTCACTAGTTACCCTGAATGTAATAGGGCTAAATGCCCCAATCAAAAGACACAGGCTATCAGATTGGATTGAAAAACAAGACCCATCAATATGCTGTCTGCAAGAGACTCATTTTAGACCCAAAGACACCCCCAGATTGAAAGTGAGGGGGTGGAAAACCATTTACCATGCTAATGGACACCAAAAGAAAGCTGGGGTGGCAATCCTTATATCAGACAAACTAGATTTTAAAACAAAGACTGTAATAAGAGATGAGGAAGGACACTATATCCTACTTAAAGGGTCTATCCAACAAGAAGATCTAACAATTGTAAATATCTATGCCCAAACATGGGAGCAGCCAATTATATAAGGCAATTAATAACAAAAGCAAAGGAACACATTGACAACAAAACAATAATACTGGAGGACTTTAACACGCCCCTGACTGAAATGGACAGATCATCTAAGCAAAAGACCAACAAGGAAATAAAGACTTTAAATGACACACTGGACCAAATGGACTTCACAGACATATTCAGAACATTCCATCCCAAAGCTACGGAATACACATTCTTCTCTAGTGCCCATGGAACATTCTCCAGAATTGATCACATCCTAGGTCACAAATCAGGTCTCAACCGGTACCAAAAGATTGGGATCATTCCCTGCATATTTTCAGACCACAATGCTTTGAAACTAGAACTCAATCACAAGAGGAAAATCGGAAAGAACTCAAATACATGGAGGCTAAAGAGCATCCTACTAAAGAATGAATGGGTCAACCAAGAAATTAAAGAAGAATTTAAAAAATTCATGGAAACCAATGAAAATGAAAACACAACTGTCCAAAATCTTTGGGATGCAGCAAAGGCAGTCCTGAGAGGAAAGTATATAGCAATACAAGCCTTTCTCAAGAAACAAGAAAGGTCTCAAATACACAACCTAACCCTACACCTAAAGGAGCTGGAGAAAGAACAGCAAATAAAGCCTAAACCCAGCAGGAGAAGAGAAATAATAAAGATCAGAGCAGAAATCAATGAAATAGAAACCAAAAGAACAGTAGAACAGATCTACGAAACTAGGAGCTGGTTCTTTGAAAGAATTAACAAGATTGATAAATCCCTGGCCAGACTGATCAAAAAGAAAAGAGAAAGGACCCAAATCAACAAAATCATGAATGAAAAAGGAGAGATCACAACAAACACCAAAGAAATACAAACAATTATAAGAACATATTATGAGCAACTCTATGCCAGCAAATTAGATAACCTGGAAGAAATGGGTGCATTCCTAGAGATGTATCAACTACCAAAACTGAACCAGGAAGAAATAGAAAACCTGAACAGACCTATAACCACTAAGGAAATTGAAACAGTCATCAAAAATCTCCCAACAAACAAAAGCCCAGGGCCAGATGGCTTCCCAGGGGAATTCTATCAGACATTTAAAGAAGAATTAATACCTATTCTCCTGAAACTGTTCCAAAACATAGAAATGGAAGGAAAACTTCCAAATTCATTTGATGAGGCCACCATTACCTTGATCCCAAAACCAGACAAAGACCCCATCAAAAAGGAGACTTATAGACCAATATCCTTGAGGAACATGGATGCAAAATTCTCACCAAAATACTAGCCAAAAAAAAAAAAAAATCAAAAAAAAACAAAACAAACAAACAAACAAACAAACAAACAAACAAAATAGTAGCCAATAGGATCCAATAGTACATTAAAAGGATGATTCACCATGACCAAGTGGGATTTATCCCTGGGCTGCAAGGCTGGTTCAACATCCACAAATCAATCAACGTGATACAATACATTAACAAAAGAAAGAACAAGAATCATATGATCCTCTCAAGAGATGCAGAAAAAGCATTTGACAAAGTACAGCATCCTTTCTTGATCAAAACTCTGCAGAGTATAGGGATAGAGGGTACATACCTCAATATCATAAAAGCCATCTATGAAAAACCTACAGCGAATATCATTCTCAATGGGGAAAGGCTGAGAGCTTTTCCCCTAAGGTCAGGAACGCGGCAGGGATGTCCACTCTCACCACTGCTATTCAAGATAGTATTAGAAGTCCTAGCCACAGCAATCAGACAACAAAAAGAAATCAAAGGCATCCAAATCGGCAAAGAGGAAGTCAAACTCTCACTCTTTGCAGATGATATGATACTGTATGTGGAAAACCCAAAAGACTCCACCCCAAAACTGCTAGAACTCATACAGGAATTCAGTAAAGTAGCAGGCCATAAAATCAATGCACAGAAATCAGTGGCATTCCTATACACCAACAACAAGACAGAAGACAGACAAATCAAGGAGTCGATCCCATTCACAATTGCACCCAAAACCATTAGATACCTAGGAATAAATCTAACCAAAGAGGCAAAGGATCTGTACTCAGAAAACTATAAAATACTCAGGAAAGAAATTGAAGAAGACACAAAGAAATGGAAAAACTTTCCATGCTCATGGATTGGGAGAATCAACATTGTGAAGATGTCAATGCTACCTAGAGCAATCTACACATTCAATGCAATCCCCATCAAAATACCATCCACTTTCTTCAAAGAAATGGAACAAATAATCCTAAAATTTGTATGGAACCAGAGGAGACCCCGAATAGCCAGAGGAATATTGAAAAAGGAAAGCAAAGCTGGCGGCATCACAATTCCGGACCTCCAGCTCTATTACAAAGCTGTCATCTTCAAGACAGTATGGTACTGGCACAAAAACAGACACATAGATCAATGGAACAGAATCGAGAGCCCAGAAATAGACCCTCAACTCTATGGTCAACTTATCTTTGACAAAACAGGCAAGAATGTCCAATGGAAAAAAGACAGTCTCTTCAACAAATGGTGTTGGGAAAATTGGACAGCCACATGCAGAAGAATGAAACTGGACCATTTCCTTACACCACACACAAAAATAGACTCCAAATGGTTGAAAGACCTAAATGTGAGACAGGAGTCCATCAAAACCCTAAAGGAGAACACAGGTAGCAACCTCTTCGACCTCAGCTGCAGCAACTTCTTCCTAGAAACATCACCAAAGGCATGGGAAGCCAGGGCAAAAATGAACTATTGGGATTTCATCAAGATAAAATCTTTTGCACAGCAAAAGAAACAGTCCACAAAACCAAAAGACAACCGACAGAATGGGAGAAAAGATTTGCAAAGGACATATCAGATAAAGGGCTAGTATCCAAATCTATAAAGAACTTATCAAACTCAACACCCAAAGAACAAATAATCCAATCAAGAAATGGGCAGAAGACATGAACAGATATTTTTCCAAAGAAGACATCCAAATGGCCAACAGGCACATGAAAAAGTGCTCAACATCGCTCGGCATCAGGGAAATCCAAATCAAAACCTCAATGAGATACCACCTCACACCCGTCAGAATGGCTAAAATTAACAAGTCAGGGAACGACAGATGTTGGCGGGGATGTGGAGAAAGGGGAACCCTCCTACACTGTTGGTCGGAATGCAAGCTGGTGCAACCACTCTGGAAAACAGTATGGAGGTTCCTCAAACAGTTGAAATTAGAGCTAACATTCGATCCAGCAATTGCACTACTGGGTATTTACCCCAAAGATACAAATGTAGGGACCCGAAGGGGTACGTGCACCCCAATGTTTATAGCAGCAATGTCCACAATAGCCAAACTGTGGAAAGAGCCAAGATGTCCATCGACAGAGGAATGGATAAAGAAGCAGTGGTATATATACACAATGGAATATTATGCAGCCATCAAAAGGAATGAGATCTTGCCATTTGCAATGATGTGGATGGAACTGGAGGGTGTTATGCTTAGTGAAATAAGTGAATCAGAGAAAGACATGTATCATATGACCTCACTGATATGAGGAATTCTTAATCTCAGGAACAAATTGAGGTTTGCTGGAGTGGT
>NW_027397094.1:1991024-2068194 GCF_003265705.2 Callorhinus ursinus | reverse complement strand
GAGGGATGGGGTGGCTGGGTGATAGACACTGCGGAGGGTATGTGCTACGGTGAGCGCTGTGAATTGTGCAAGACTGTTGAATCATAGATCTGTACTTCTGAAACAAATAACGCAACATATTTTAAGAGAAAAGAAAAAGAAGAAGGTAGCAGGAGAGGAAGAATGAAGGGTAGTAAGTCAGAGGGGGAGACGAACCAGGAGAGATGATGGACCCTGAAAAACAAACTGAGGGTTCTAGAGGGGAGGAGGGTAGGGGGATGGGTTAGCCTGGTGTTGGGTATTAAAGAGGGCACGTTCTGCATGGAGCACTGGGTGTTAGGAACAAACAATGAATCATGGAACACTACACCAAAACAAATTATGTAATATATGGTGATTAACATAACAATAAAAAATTTAAAAAAGATATCAAATCCTGTATTATGCATGGAATTCCATATATACTTGATATTTTGTTCATATAAAGATTCAGAAGTCAATCAATGAAAAGGTGACAAAAAAGATAATTCCATCATTATACCAATATTTATGTTTTTTATTATTTTTTAAAATTATGTATTTGATTAAATAGAAGACAGAAAACTGGAATTCTTTCATTGCACATTACCAAAGAATTTGGTATTCATTTAACCAAAATAAAATACTTTAAGAACCAGAGATTATTCATACATGTATTGAAATATTTTAATGAGAAAAACTACAAAAAACTCATTAAAAGTTTTAAATTATGCTAGATAATAGAATATATTCTAAACTTTCAGGTAAATTTTTTTGCTTTTCTTTTGCAGGACATAAATCTGGAGGACCTCAAAGAAAAATGTAGCAATAAAGTTTGGAAAAGATATAAGAGAGACTTTTGCTTTTAGAATGGACATTTTTCCCTTTCCTAAAATGTCTATTATTCAAGAAGCATGTTTATAAATTTCACTGAAGAAATTATATTTTGATAATGTAATAGACGTGCTCCATCAAGTGGTTCTCTTATCTAGAAAACATCTTTTGCACTGCAGTCAACTACAAAACCAAAAACAGCAAAATTCAAATTTAAAGAAACACTCTTTCTAAGGGAAGCCTATTTAAACCCTATAACATTTAGAAAGTTCTCAGAGCCCTGAATACATTTCACAAAAATATAGTTTCATCGGTTTTGTGTAATGTGAACCTACTATTCTCTAACATTTTGAGTAAATGATTGAACAGTCAATGCACAGTTGGATTACTAAATAAATTGAAAGTCAAGGAGTCTATATTTCTCATAAAAATAAATTAAATTATAGGATATCATGGTCTTGGTTGTCCAATTCTATTGTTAGTTCCAGATCTACTCAGCAAAATTTAAAACCAGTCCTGAATCCTGCTACTCCAAGTTCTTGATTATGCATGATACTATAAGATGTGTGTCCATGATTAAGACCCAAACCATAAAGTCTTGGGTGTTTAGCAGAATAACAGGGCTCATGTTTTTCCCAGGGGTATTAAATTAACATTCTGGAAGTGGACTACTAGGTCTAGCTGGAGTCAACGTGACAAAGTTTGAATCATTAGCATCCTTTAAAGGAGGCACTGGAATTAAGTGACGATCTGAAAAGTGTAGGACGTTGGCTGCAACAGGTCTAATTCAATCATCCCTGAGAATTTGAACAAATTAGACATTAGAGTGTATAGCCTATTGGTCATCTGAGCAAGAACCTTGTGTTTGTTTGCATCTCATCCAATTATTTTATGCTCTGATCCAGCCAATGAGCCAAAACTTAGGACCCAAAAATGCTCATTTTGAACTTCTAAAACTCCATCCATGGTAGATCCCTCTCTGATAACTTTGTCCAACTGACCAGGAACTTGGGGTGGTGTCTGGTGGGACACTCAGCCACTGGACACACTCACTGGATACAGAGCGCCAAACATCATCAGAGCTATGGCAGAGGCAGCATCTACAGCAAAATAATTATTCATTTCAATTAGCATATACGTACTACAAAGAGCAGATGCTCCCACAAGATCACTCAGGGAAAGAAGATACTGCTAAGTGCTAGAAGAATTCTACACAAGCTTCAGCTAAGAACCACAGCACACTCTCAAAGAAAACTCATACTAGCAGCTTCAGATACAGAAGCAAGAGGTTGATTTCAAATAGGAAGCATCGTGAGCAACTTAAAAGAAAGAGCCACAAAAGTACCAACTAATAATCTTCCCATGTGTATCTCCTGGGACTCCAAAAAGTGTTCTTTCTTTTAACATAAAGAGAGCTCCCTTGGGGGCAAAGACAGCCAAGACCTCTAATCTTTCAAATCCAAATGAATAGACTGGGTTCAGTTTCCTCATCATCACCCGGGAACTTATCAAGCATTCATTAAAAAGATTAAACAGTCAAGTAGGTATCGGCAGGGAAAACGCTACCGTTACTGGAACTACATCACATTAGCAAGATGTCGGTACGTGTAAGGTTTACTGCACCAAAAAGCAAGATCTCCCAGGACTCTCACTCAGCTGCTACATGTCTAAACCTCTGTCATGACTTGACAAAAAAAAAAAAAAAAAGATCTTTGTGGTTTTCTAAAGAGATGAATGGTCCCCCACGATAAGGAGCAGCACATTCCTGCCGGAAGATGCTCTGGGAGCTGGTTTTCCCTAGACTGATTATTCCAAACTCCAAGGGTACAAATAGTTTTGTGATATTTTGTTGAAAGGTAAATGGAATTAGGATTTGAAACAGATTAGATTTGGGAATCTCTTCTTCAGAGCGCTCAAAGTATACGCACTGTGGTTCACAGACATCTATAAAGGATACATGTTCACAGACTTAACAACTACCTGAAAACCTAAGTGAAAATCTCCTTTAGGGGCGCCTGGGTGGCTCAGTCATTAAGCATCTGCCTTCAGCTCAGGTCATGATCCCAGGGTCCTGGGACTGAGCCCCGCATCGGGCTCCCTGCTCAGCGGGAAGCCTGCTTCTCCCTCTCCCACTCCCCCTGCTTGTGTTCCCTCTCTCGCTGTATCTCTCTCTGTCAAACAAATTCTTAAAAAAAAAAAAAAAATCACCTTTAATGTAGGAAATTTGTAACACATGCTCTTATGATAAAGCTCAAGTGAGTCAAAGAATTACAAGATAGAAGAAAAATTCTGTACATTTACAGAAAGTGAATGGGTAGGCTAATATCGTAGGTAAAATATAGTGACTCAAGAAAGATTCTAAGCTATATTTCACAGCTTATAAGCATTTTTTTTCTCTATCATCGCATTTTCCTAAACCAAAATGACCTTATTTTTTAATATAAGTATTTTGAATTAAACTATTTAAAGGTCCATATTTGATAACTATGTAATGATTTAAATTAAACATGAGTTTTTGGGTCATGAGGTGCCTTCGTCATTCCCCTTAAGGTCCATGACCTTGAGCCCTAACCAACCTTCAGATACATTCTTAGACTAAAAGCTCTTAACAAATTTCATCTTATTTCTAATTCAATGTCAGAGAATTAATGTGTTGACACTAGAATTATTAACCCCAGTATAATTAAAATGATATATATTTAACCACTTAATAGAACAGGGAGTGTGGATGGAGAAGGATCTAAGAACTACATGCCCTGTCTGAAAGGAGAACAGTTATTTTGATCCCTATAATAATTCAATCCATGGCCCCCAGAACAGAACTATGGGGCACTCTATCTCATTCTCTTTAGTGAATCCAAACTGAGTAACTGGAACCGATAGCCACTTATTCACAAATGTATTCTATTTCTAATTCTTGGCCAAATAAGCTCTCAGAAAGATGATTTAAAAAAAATCTTAGCACCCGTATATATATATGACAAAGGTATTTTGGCTTGTGAAGAATGAATATAGCTTCTATTCTGGCAAGATTTTAAAAAGATGAAAATCAGCATCATCCTTACAGTAAATAATTCCTAACTCCCTCTGCTCTGTTTGAAGAACAGTCACAAATCATTTTAAAGTCCTCGATCCCAGTGGTGAATTCTCACACTGTCCTAGGCTTTCTACTTTTGGGGGTTTGAAAACTCAATGAGATAATTTCATTCAGAATAAAAATAACAGAGGTTAAGAATTTTTAAAAACAAAACCACAAAAGCAGGAAAGAGAGAGGGAGATGGCTAATTGGAAGGGGAAGGGTGATAAATAGACAGTACATACACAACTCCGTACCTGCGCAAGCCCTTAATCTTGGGGCAATAATGGTTTTGGTAAGCTTCTGAAAACACTAATGGAAGTGTGTCCACATAACCTACCAAGGAAGGTTAAGGAGCATGATGGAAAGCTCATTTATCACAGATGCAGACAAACTTGGTTCAATTGCCCACTCCGCCACTGGTCAGCTTTAGGACCTTAGGGCAAGCTATGTGTCCCCTTTTAACCTCAATCTTGCCATCTGAGAAATGAGGCTAATAGCCCCTACCTTATAGGGTTATTGTGGAGATTTTATGAAGTCTCAGATTACGAGTGTTGAGCCTGTAGAGGCTGTGGTTCTGGAAGGAGAGCCTATGGAGAAGGCAGACCACCCAGATTCTAGTCTTTTGTTCAGCCACAAACCAGCTGTGCAACTTGCATGTGTGATGGAAATTCTGAGCCTCATCAGTTCTGCCTGAAGAATGCACATGATTCTATTGGCTCGACCTTCCTCATTGTTCTATTTTCAAATCACGTGAGATAAATACATTTATAAATGGGAAAAAGACTGTTTTTAGGATAATAAGTATAGTAGAGAAGCAGTCTTTATTTTTTTTAGATTTTTTTATTTATTTATTCATGAGAGAGAGAGAGAGAGAGAGAGAGAGGCAAAGGCAGAGGGAGAAGCAGGCTCCCCGCAGAGCAGGGAGCCCGATGCGGGACTTGATCCCAGGACCCTGGGATCTGAGCCAAAGGCAGACGCTTAACCGACTGAACCACCCAGGTGTCCCGAGAAGCAGTCTTTAAAGACCTTTTTACTTTCAAAGAACCTGCGGACTCTTTCAGGAAAAAAAAATGCATGAAAAAAGCATATATTTACATTATATTCTTTCCTTTAAAAAGGTTTAATATTTGGGCGCCTGGGTGGCTCAGTTGGTTGGGCGACTGCCTTCGGCTCAGGTCATGATTCTGGAGTCCCGGGATCGAGTCCCACATCGGGCTCCCTGCTCAGCGGAGAGTCTGCTTCTCCCTCTGACCCTCTTCCCTCTCGTGTGCTCTCTCTCTCTCTCAAATAAAAAAAAAAAATCTTTAAAAAAATAAAGAGAAAGTTTTAATATTTGTTCATTAAAAGGCCTAATTAACATTAAAAGGTTTAATATTTACTGAGATCAATTATCTTCACTTGTATCAGCTAAATTAATAAAAGTGAGATTAAATGGGTATTCATACAATATTTGTCTTGAACTCTCATATTCTGTGTTAAGTCATTTTGTCCCAACTAAAGAGAGGGACTTTAGTATTTTCCACTGAGAATGACTTTGTAAAATAATAATCTTAGGTGATTATGAAGCCTCTTAGGTTTTCACTTTGGATTTCAAACACAGTAATCCTCCCTGCTTTCTTTACTAACCACAACAGACAAAAAAAGCCCTTTATAATAATGTATCATTATTCATAGATGCTCTTAAACAATAACTCCAAATCGGACTCCTTACACAAGTACGTAAAGAGAAGACAGTCATTACAGTTTTTCAGAGGAACCTCAGAAGGCCTATTAGGACTGGTGGAGTTTCTTGAACATAATACAAGTTCTCTGACAGTGAGCCAAGAGCTAAAACAAAACAAAACAGACACTATGCTTAAAAAAAAGAAAGCTATTGGAGGTTATGATGCATTTGACTTATTTTCAGGAATGCTTAAAATACTCATAAAGGAAACATGAGTTGCTCAGTAGGTACTTTTTTTTTTCCCTTGGGTGTGGGGAGGTCTCTCTGAAATATAAATGTCAACAAAAGAAAACCAAATATTCAGAAAGCTACTGAGGTTAAACAAGTTTTAATTCAGCCTTACAAGAAAACCCATGTCAGCCATGCTCAATTGCACCTGCCACTTTTGGTTAACATGGTATGGGTTTTGCAACAGGTGGGAATCATTCCTGCATCCGTTCACACAACACGTATCGAATACTTGTTACTTTGTCCCTTCTGGTTCCAGAAGGAAAGCAAGCATACAAAGTTGCTCATCTCTTGAAGATGACATTCTAGAAGTGAGGGGGAAATCAATGAAAATGTATTTATGTGAGGTGGGGGCGTATCTGCTTGACAGAAAACCAACCAGAGCCACTGTCTGAATACTACTATGTGTCATAGAACCTCATTACAGACTGAATTTGTCAATAATTGGTCAAGAAGTCCTCAAAAAAAAAAAATTACTATGCCCCAAACAGCAAGAGTTATTTGTTGAAAATGTACTTAAAATCTAAGTACTGCGTGAGACATTTTATGTCTATTATTTTTCTGTTATGACACTTTAGGGTTTATTTAGAGGCTGCTGTAGATGCAATATGGCTACATATTATTTGAAGCTCCTGCCATCAAAAAGTGGAGCCTACGTTGCCCACCTTAAATCTGGGGTTTCATTAGTAGACGGTGGGAGAAGTAACATCATGGGGAGCCTCAGGACCTCACTTCAACAAGAATGCAGCTCTGTCTTCGCGCTCTGGGGGACCCTGAGGGTTCCATGCAGTGAGGAAGCTTGCAACAGAAGACCAATTGCAGAAAGATTCCAGACAATTCAGCTGTCTCAGCTGAGCTCAGGCTCAGGCAAACAAGCAGTTTCTGAGCAAATTTAAGTGAGATTGGCAGAGAAACCTCCCAGGTAACCCACACAGTCCATAGGCATAATAAACCTTTGTTGTTTGAAGCCTCTAAGCTTTGGGGCAGGTTTTTATGCTGCAGTAGACAGAGAAACGGAAGCTGCCTGTGTTCACAGGCTCACAGCAAGAAAGAACAGAGCCAGGACCGCGAGTCATGTCTGTCCGACTGCAACCGCTAATCTTTGTAGCACTGCAGGTCTAATTTTCCTGGAAACCCATTTCTTTATCATGAAAAAATGGGGTTAAAATAATCTATCAGTTTCTACCATACTCAACATTTCTATGATGCTGTGAATCTATGAGCATTTAGGGACATTCCCTGCCCATCCCCTCCTCAAATAATCACACCATCCCAGCAATTCCCAGGATAAAAAGTTCTTACATCACTAGATTAAAATTCCAGTTATATCACTAATGCTTAAGCAATCTAACCTAAGACAAATTATTCTATTTAGAAATATGTAAAAAAAAAAAAAAAAGAGAGATGGGGGATTATAATAGCCACCCAGTACCTTTGTGAGGAGATGGAGTAAGGGGTATGAAACGCCTTTAGAGCACACAGAGAGTTATTCAGTGCAGTGTAGCACAGAATGTGTGCGTGCGTGTGCGTGTGCGTGTGTGTGTGCGCGTGTGTGTGCGTGCGTGCGTGTGTGTGCGTGTGCGTGTGTGTGTGTGTGTGTGCAGTCTTAGGTAACATCCAAAGCAATACCCACTTACTACATTGCATCTGAGATTAAAGATGGTTCCCAGTCCTTTGATGGTCCTTTCATTGAGAACTGAGGTCTAGGTTTTCTCTTTTAGAATTTTTGGAATTCTAAGCCACCATGTAAGAAATCCAACTTTTCTGAGATTATCAGGCTGGGGAGAAGGTCAAGTTAGTCACCGGAAGAGGTCTCATGGAGAGACAGGACCGGTCCCGTCAGTCCAACCATCTCAATCCAAGGGACAGGGGTCCATGAAGCTTTGAGGGTGACAGCTGCAGCACCATGTACACAAAGGACCACAAAGACAACAGCCTACTTCCACCCACCGACCCCCCAAATCACAAACGATCACATACTGTTAGTTTGTGGCAGTTTATTATGTAGAAATAGATAACCAGGACACACATTCTTCTAAATACAAGAAAGACAAAATTCCTAAAATTTCTGTCTCAGTTAATAACTTCATGGCTGTTTGGGACAGATTCTCTGCCCCCCTTCCTCCCCCCACTGACCAACACACATTCTCTCTCTCTCTCTCTCTCCCCCCTACATACAGATCTAAATCTACACAAACACACAAAATAGCATTTTCTTTTTTTTATTAAAAGCATTTTTTAAAGATTTTATTTATTCATTTGAGATACAGAGAGAGAGAGAGCAGGGGGAGTGGCAGAGGGAGAAGGAGAAGCAGGCTTCCCATGGAGCAGGGAGCCCGATGTGGGGCTCGATCCCAGGACCCTGAGATCATGACCTAAGTCTAAGGCAGATACTTAACCATCTGAGCCACCCAGGTGCCCAAAAATAGCATTATTTTCAGGTTGCCTGATAAACTATTAATCCATAGTGAGAAGTGTATTGTAAAATGGAGGATAAAATATACTAAAAATGACAGCAAACACAAATTTGACTATTAAACTCAACTGTGAAACTTGCAACAGCCATGAATCAGGAAAGAAAAATAAAAGACCATATATCTCTCATTGCTGAAAGGGAAAAAAACACTACTACTAAAGGTATGTACTGTTTTCCTAGACACAAAGGAAAATTCTCTCAATGGTTCATTTTATCTGTGCCACTGGATAACATATAAAAAATTGTCTGACATTAACAAGAACTCAGAATTAGTTTTTACATCAAAACCAGAAACTATAAAAGAATATGTTAAATGTAAACTCATAAATATGATTTAAAAAACAAGAAAATGTTGGATTTTTTTCTAAACCATATAAAAAGGGGTAGTTTCCTTAATATTAGAAAGGTTCTTACAAATTCATTAGAAATTGGGATACTGACATGAACAGGCAGTTTATAGGAAAAAATTAATGAAATGGCTTTGAAATATATGAAAACACTCTCAGTCTACTAGCTATTAGAGAATGCAACTTAAAATAAAAAATGATGCAGTGTTTTCAGATCTCTGGCAGAGATAAAATAGATTTGATGACCAGGCATGTGCTGGTGGAGGTAAAGGTACCATCCCGCTCATGTCACCGTGGATTTGGGTCTCCACGGCTCGTTGGCGGGCATTTCTGCAATAACTCTCCAGCATACGCCTCTAGGACTCCATCCTACATAACTGTTTGCACACATTTGCAAATATTTCTGTAAAGATGGTCATTCAATCACTGTAATAAATACTTTAGTCTAAAAACGGACAGTCTGTTAATGACTGGTAAAATATTAACATTCAAATATTGAAATTTTATGCAATGTTTAATAAATGTAAGTATATACCAAATACAGAGAGAACTCTAGTATTTATTCTTAGGTACATAAAGCAAAGCACAAGTCAGTATGCTTTTTACTTTCTCATTCATATAAAAAAAGGGGCATGGGGTGTGTATAGGCACCTATGTGCGCAGGCATGTGCATGGAATATTTTTGGAAAGATTTGTAAGAAACAATATCTCTGGGAAATACAACAGGAAAATAATATGGGTAGCAGCCTCATTTTTATATAATTTTTCCTTTTTATTTAGATTTGCATTTTTACCACGTGCCATTATTTCTCTCTAAAATTAGTGGGTTGGGGAGAAATTCAATGATTTCCCAAAGGCTTCCAAATGACATGCAACAAAATAACTGTAATACACAAATGCAGTATCTTGGGAGCTAGGGGTTGTGTAGTTACATTCCAGAGAACCCCAGAATCCCCCAGAGTTACTTGGTACCACTGCAGAGTCCTATGGGGAGGCAAAGTGGTCAAAATTCTACCTCTCACCCTCATCAGCTTCAATCAAAGCATTCAGCTTTTATCAATATTATACTTTGCAGCTACACAAATGCTTTGAATGGGAAAATTCCACTGTTAGACAAGTCTGAGAATTCTTGACATATAGGAATACAGTAACAACATATCCCTTAGCTGTGAACTGTGATACAAGACATAGCTGGCTAGTTTGATTTTAACCTACATCATTCCATGATAGTTGAAGGATTCTTTATAAGTATATGCAGCTGACACAAATCATAGAGTCTCCTACTGAGCTCTCTTGTTTGAATGCATTCTGATTATGGGACAGTATCTATAAAAAGCATTGGCATTCTATTCACCAAATTTCCAAACAGGGAAAAAAAGAAACCCAAACAAAAGCAATACATGTTTTATATTTGATTCTGTAAGGTTTCCTGTGTTTTATATAACAGAATAATTTCACAGCCGCCTTTATAACCTTGTCACATTTACTGAGGAACCAATCGTGGGAATCTAGAACTTCATAGACTACAACTTGATGTTTTCCTAAATAAAAAGAGTTTTCAGATGTGAAGTCTTGGCTGTTTAAATAGGCCTATGCTTGCATCATATTCCTTTTCTAACCGCAACTAAATAGGTCTTCTTTCTCACATCACTTCTGGCTATCATTTACAGTGTGTTGGCTCCAGTATTTTATTCCCGAATGCACAGCCTGCTTGTATGTCCGAGACCCACACCTGCTTCCTTAAGCACAGTGCTCTGTGCAACAGAGAGCTTCTATGGACACTGGTTTCTTCCTATCTTCTGTAATTTGAGCAGGAGGATTTTCTCCTGATGCTCCTGATACACACAACAGCTCCAATACCAGTCTCTCACAAGGCATAATTCCTATAAATTGTCACTTCCCCACCTTATGTATAACATCCCTTTTCAGTCACATTTCTCCACTGCATTCTACTCAGAGGTCTAATAACTCCTGGGACCTGATCCTTTTCTAACAGTTGATCTTCATTTCTGGACTTAATTTTCATCACAATTACTCTTCCCTTGATCCCTTCCCATGGGCCACACCTTTGTGACTTTTCCTTGGACATTCCTATCTGCAGGCTAACTGATGGCTTCACTTGTTCTAGGCTCTCCTGAGATCCCAGATAAGATGACCTTCTATCCACCTAGAAGGAGAGGTCTCACAGGATTTTCAAACAAAATCCAAGTTTTGAAATTCTGTCGGGTCAACAGTAAGAATTTAAATCCTGAATGTCATTCTATATGTACAATCACAAAGACTTTTTAAAAAATCTTATTTGACAGAAAGAGAGAGAAAGACAGCACAAGCAGGGGGAGAGGCAGAGACAGAGGGAGAAGCAGACTCCCCACTGAGCAGGGAGCCCGACATGGGGCTCGATCCCGGGACTCTGGCTGGGATCATGACCTGATCTGAAGGCAGACGCTTAACAGACTGAGGCACCCAAGCACCCTGCAAAGACTCTTCATTAGAAACCAATTAGATATTAATGGGGAACTTAACATTTGTTATCAAAAGCCCACAGCCAGAAACCATACTTTTACTACGAAATTAAAGAAATGGAAGTTTTCTCTACCATAAACTCTGGTACACTTGATTTTTGCAGTAATATTGACCAGTTCCCTAAACTTCACCAATCTGTTAGGTAGAGCAGTCCATGTAGTTTGTAGGAATGGATTAAACTTTAAAGTCTCCTCATCATTTGGAACTGAGCCACTGGAAATTTGCAAGCTATCCTGCTTTGTTGTTGTTTTTAGTAGATAGAGGGCAGGTAGGGGAATCAAATCATCAGAGGTAAACAGTCCCCTCTCTAAATAATTCTGGGAGACGTCTTAACTGGATTATTAAAGAAGGCAACTAACAATAAGGATCACATACCTTCCTTATAGTTGTGTTAATATAATTGCACATGCACATCTAAACATAGTGAAGAATGGTGTAAAGGAGAAATGAACATCCTACAGTGAATCAATCTTTTTCAGAGTCAAAGCCGACATTTCAGCTTCGCAGAGGGAGAGTGGAGGTGAAGTGAGGGGCGGGGTGAGCCTAAGACAGTCAGCAGGCTGTCTGGGGGGGGGAGGTGAGCTGTCACCTGGAAAGGGAAAGTAGGATATAGGGAATATTCCAGCAAATCAGCTGTGCTCTGCTACTTTATACAAGCCAGCAAAGTCACTACTTTCCATCTCAAAAAATAACTCATCCCCCGAATGCAATATCCTTGCTTAATTCTCAATTATCTACGTACAGTTTAGCACTAATCTTTGCAGTTGCTAATTTGCAACAATGTCATTCCTCCGAAGCATCGAGAACACGGTTAACAAAATCCAAATGGAATGATAACACAGTCATGAGTGACGTTAAAAATAGAAATGAGACATCCTTACAGAAAGTGTTCAAGATCCATACACATCTCTTATTAAGCCAGATTCCCAATATGTCTGTAATCCTAGTGGGACAACTTTGGCGCGCTGGGAAGTTGCCTCATTTTTCTTATCTTCCTGAGAGGAACATATTAGCAAAATACCTACAAAGCCTCTTAAACACTGAACTGTAATTTTCAGCCACCCGCATTCATATCTTGAAGCCAGTATCTGAAACAGTACTCATGTCTTGTCTTTAAAGTCTGGGAGAAGTTTAAATACCCAAAAATAATGTCTCTGTGAAAAAAATTTAAAAATAAACATCCAGAAGAAATTTTGGTATCTTGCAAACTGTTGAGTACATTACAAATCCTGATTTAGTAGTTACATTTATAAAATAAAATTCCTTTAATAAAATTTTAATTTTGGAATAATTTTTAAAGATTTTATTTAACAGAAAGAGAGCAACCATGAGAGAGCGAGCACATGAGCAGGAGCAGAGCAGGGAGCCTGACGCGGGACTTGATCCCAGGACCCTGAGATTATGACCTGAGCTGAAGGCAGATGCTTAACTGAGCCACCCAGGCACCCTGGAATATTTTTAGATTTTTCTGAAAAATTGGGGGCAGATTACAGAGTGTCCACATACTCCACACCCATTTTCTCTATTATTAAAATCTTTCCTTCTGGTTCATTTATCATAACTCATGAATCAATACCGATATACTCTTTTAATCTTAAGTTCATGCTGTATTCAGATTTCCTATTTGGTACCCAGGGCCCGTTCTGCGGTTTTATTGCTGCAGCAGGCCATCCAGGATACCACAGATTTGTTGTCATGTCTCCCTAGGCTTTCAGATGTGACAGCTTCCCAAACTCTGTTTTTGATGACCTTGACAGTTTTGAAGTAGATTGGTAAGGTATTTTGTAGATTGTTCCTCAACTGGGATTGTAGAAATGTTTTTCCATGGTTCGATGGGGGTGACTGGTTTGACGGAGGAAGACCACAGTGGTGACGTGCCATGTTCATCATTTATCAAAGGTACATACTATTGACATGACTTCATGATGTTGATCATGATCATTAGGCTCAGTGTTTTTCAGGTTTATCCGCTGTAAATTGATCTTCCTGCCCTTTTCATACAGGACTTTCTGGAGGGAAGTCACTAGTAGCCCACACTGCAGGAATGGGGAGCTATGTTCCCCCTCTGGAGACTTCAGTATTTATATAAATTACTGGTAATTCTTCCACAGGTGAGGTCTGTCTTTTCTCCCCTAATATTTATTCAGTCATTTCTTTATATCAGCATGGGTGTAAGGATATTTTATATTTTGGGTTACACACTCCAATATTACTCTATTGTGTTGTTCATATTTCTCCATATTTGGCCATCAGCAGCTCTTTCAGGAAGCTCCTGAGTCCCTATGACATAACCCCATGATTGTGGGCTTTGTTTTCAGAACTTTCTGACTTTCTGGAAAAATCAGATGTTCCAGGCTCATGTTACATATTTCTTGCCTGCGCCCTAGAACCAGTCATTTCCCCAAGGCATCTTATTTGCTTTTATTGGAGAATGCCATTAGAAACCAAGGTCTGGGTACCAAGTGTGCACACTGCTACTGAGTCTGGTGGCTTCCAGGCTCTCCTGACTGCCTGAACAAAGAACTGTGTGTGAACTCACTAATGTATGCAAATATATCCATGCATCCAACCAGATTTATACTGAGCTAAACACGAGTTCATGCATAGATCATTCTAGTCTTCTCTCTCTGCTTACCTAAAAGCTCTCACTCCAGCAGTGAGAAATCTGGCTCCCATGCACCACCATCCTTTCAAAATTATTTGCTTATAAGATTCTGTAACTTTCTCTCAAGGTCTATTTTCTACGGGGAGCCTGGGTGGAGATACACCCAGACTTGAAAAAGACCTCAGAGATCATCGGGTTCATCCTCCCTTTTATATATGTGGGAATTGAAGGTTACATGACTTATCAAAGGTCATAAAACTAGTTGTGGACATCTTTACAACAAAAAGCAAGGTGTCTTCTCATTAAAATTATTGAACATTTTAGGTTTTACAGTGATGCAGCTAAATATTCATATTATAGATGAAGAAACTTAACATCCATGGCATTTAATGGTTTACATCGGGTTAATGACTAAAAGACCATGGAAAATAGGAAATAATGACCAGCAAACCCTATACTTCACTGAAAAAAAACATTGACATGTTAATGATCAAAATGTAGTCTTTGGCTAAACTAGGAGTTCATATCGCCCTATATTAGAGACAGATACTGTAAGTAAATTTAAGATGATAGCTAAAATATTTTGAAATAGATGATCCATGATTCAGTGCTGAAGGAAAGCGAATCCATTTAGGTAATTACAAAAATGCTCACTGAGATACAACAGTGTGCTTAAATTCTGCTCTTTCCTACGTAACCGGGAACAATATCATTCCAATGGTCCTGACGCTCCTCACAATCAGTTATGAAGGAAATAAATGTTGATACAGGTCTGCCAAAGTCATGTGATCAAAGACCTATTGTTATTTGATTTGCATAGGAGTTAATATTCATGGAAAATAATATATTTCATTACAGGTAAGTGACTTTTTGGTTATTAGTATAAGTCATATTAGAAAGTACAACACAGAATTTTTCTAAAAAGTACTTTTTACAGCTTTTTTCATAATAAAATTTACAGAGGACATTTGCAAAGTAATATAATTGAGCAACAGAAACCAAAATAAAAATTAAAATAACATTTATTTAGCTCCTATGTCAGGCACTAAAGTTTTTATATGTATTAGCTTACTTAATCTTCAATGAAAAATATTTTCCTTATTTTTGTTTGAGGAATCTGTATCACAGAGCAAAACAAATCCAAGAGGTAAGGTGTGTGTATTCTAGCTTTTATTGAGTTTCAACTTTTCTTTTAAAATGAGATTTTAGGGCCCTTGCATTCAGAGATCACCTTACCCAGGGGTTCTTACTGCTACCTGCATGTTAGATAACCTATAGGACTAAAATATAATACCACTCTGGGACCTTAGATGTGGTTCTCAAATTCATGCAAAGAGTCACATGAAATTTTTTTTTTAAACACTAATCACTGAGCCCCAATCTCAGGGTTTCAGACTTAGTAGATCTGGAGTAGATTCTATTAGTTCTATTTTTTTTTAAAGATTTTATTCATTTATTTGACAGAGAGACAAAGCGAGAGAGGGAACACAAGCAGGGGAGCGGGGGAAGGAGAAGCAGGCTTCCCGCCGAGCAGGGAGCCTGATGCGGGGCTCGATCCCAGGACCCTGAGATCATGCCCTGAGCGGAAGGCAGATGCTTAACACAGAGCCACCCAGGCGCCCCATAACTAGTTCTATTTCAAAGAAGTGCCCAGGTGATGTCAGGGGCCTGGACACCACCCTTGAAACCATAGATTCAGTGTATTGAATTAAAATCTATAGAACATTTGTTGTTGTTTTAATTGAACTTTGCCACCAGAGGAAAATGTATGGAGAATGAACCCCATGTATCAATTAGCCAGTGTCAACAAGTCTGGACCATCTTGTTTTATATATTAAAGTTTCTTTTTTTTTTTCTTTTCCTTGTTTTCTATTTTTTGAGGGGAGTCCCACTTCTCCAATTTCACTTTTTTTTCCCTTCTGTTTTCCTTCATTTTTTTTTTCCTTCTGTCTTTCTGGAGACTATTTGAAAGCAAATCCCAGATGTGATTTCCTTCATAAAGAATTCACATGTGGGGCGCCTGGGTGGCTCTGTCGGGTAAGCGCCCGACTTGGTTTCGGCTTAGGTCATGATCTCTGGGTCCTGGGATGGAGCCCTGCTTTGGGCTCCCTGCTCAGTGGGCAGTCTGCCCGCCCTCTGCCGCTACTCCGCCACTGCTTGTGCACTCTCTCAAATAAATAAAATCTTTTTAAAAAATAAATAAAAATGTGTGTGTGTGTATGTTTTTCATGGGCAAAGTATTACGGTTCTAACTTTTAAATATTCTAAATCTGTTTAAGGACTTGTAATATCTGATGTAAGCTATCCATTAAATGTACCAGTTACTAATAGTTGAATCTGATCTTCAAACTACTATTCAATTTCCTAATATTTTTCTTATTTATAGATTAAATTATGTATGAAAATCAGATCACCTCCTTTCTAGTTTACTGAAAGGTACTGATTATAAAATTTCACATTAAAAATGTAATAAAAAGCTGGTATTAATGATCCCTCAATGATGCATAAAGTAAAGAAAATTAAGATTGAACACATTAAACTTGTCAGAGTTGAATATTTTTATATTTTTAAACATACAGTCTGAGTTTCCTCTAGCTCATATAATCTAGGATAGGGGAAACTTCAAACAGGTAAGCAAGCTTGGAAATTTTCAGTTTCACATTAGCTAATGAAATCCAGCTTCGTAAAGAAAATTAAGATTGAACACGTTAAACTTGTCAGAATTGAATATTTTTATATTTTTAAACATACAGTCTGAGTTTTCTCTAGCTCGTATAATCTAGGATAAGGGAAACTTCAAACAGGTAAGCAAGCTTGGAAATCTTCAGTTTAACATTAGCTAATGAAATCCAGCTCTCTTGTGTTATTTAACACTATTAAGTAAAAGAAGGAGTGGATCTGAACAAAACCAAAAACACTCCCAAACATCTCGATAGATACATTATGATGAAATTTCATTATGCCAACAGAAAAGATATCAAAAAAATCTCCAGAATGCAAACTTAAGTTATGTATAGATGGATGAGAAACAAATTAACAATATCAAGTGCTGAAAAACAGTAGAAAATATTTTCTAAGTTCTGAGCAAAAATGGTTTAAAAAATGAGCTTCTGTACTATATAGTACGAGCATTCAAATGGGAGAGAAAAATAACACATTCACATGCAAAGACTCAGAAATATTATGACCAGGGACACATTTCTGGAAGAATTATTTGAAGTGCATTTTCAAAAAACAAATTTTGATTCCATAAAAACAGAAAAGGTGAAGTCATGGGGTATGTTAGCAAGAAAATCAATAAAACATGTTTAAGTGTACATACTTTTTCATGTAAAGTATTTTTTTAGAGGATTGCTATAAAGCTCCATAGAAACTGTTTTAAATTTTTTCAGTAAAGAATAAACCCTAATTGTCAAATGAGCAAAAGAAAACGAAAAAAAAAAAAAAAAAGAAGAAGGAGTGCATCTGGACAGGCACATGGTATGAAGGAAACTATCTTCTCTTGGGTTTTCTTTCCATTTAAACTTAGGGTCAGCACCCTCTTGTGTCACCAAGAACTCTATAGTGCAGTGTGCACAGTGTATATAAAATGACAGTAATGCCTGAATTTGATCTGAATTCTATCAGAGGAACCACATCTGCCTGCAACAATTCATCTCATGAATGCTACATGCACAAGCAGGGTAATGCAAACTTACATAAAAAGTAAGTTTTACTTAGCAAAATCCCCTCTGGTGGAATATAAGCAATAGCACAGAGAACCATAGTGGAAGGGAGGGAAAATTGAAGGGAGAGAAATCAGAGAGGGAGACAAACCATGAGAGACTCTGGACTCTGGAAAACAAAACTGAGGGTTAAAGAAGGCGGGGGTGGGAGGTTTGGGAAACCCGGTGATAGGTATTAAGGAGGGCACGTGATGTGATGAGCACCGAGCGTCATAAGTAACTAATGAATCATTGAACACTACATCAAAAACTAATGATGTACTATACAGTGGCTAACTGAACATAATAAAAAAATAAATTAAAAAAATAAGTTTTAGTATCATTTGGATTTAGGAGTGTTAAAAAAAACTGAGGACTTATGTATCAATGTCTTTGGTACTTAGTACAACTGATTTAATGCTTTCTGGAAAGCTGCTTGCTTTCTCAAGTAAACTAGGTTTCAGCATCAGTAGAATGAAGGGCAGCATGGAGATCTCCCCTCTTGGTCATTCCAGCACTTTGAAAACACGGCCCCACTGCCTGATTCACCTTGTAGAGGAAAGAGAAGATGCTGGCCTAGGTTATTTTAAGGAAATCAAGCAAAGCATGGCCTTTTGCTGTTGGAAGCATATTAGCTACAATAACTGAATTTCTTCCCCTTTTGTCAATACTCACACCAGCCAAAATACAGCTGGGTGGATTTTCATTAAAGTTAGATGTTTTAACAGTTTGGTCTAAGATATAGTTTATGGGGTGTCTTCAAGATTTACATGCAGGTGGCATCAGATGAGCGGTCATCCCTCAGAGTGCTAAAACTGAATTCTAATCAGAGACAGGTAGGGTTGCCCAAAGAGCCATGCCAGAAGTACTGGAAAAACACTGGCAGACGAGACACACTTTGGTTCCGTAAGTTTGCTGCCATTCAAACTCACAAGGGCATACACTTTGATTTGCAGTTTCAGTTTCTAGTAAAGATGCTTCGTATTTGGGTAGTTCTGTGTGAGGAAGAGAGAAGAATCATCAGGGATTGTCTAATGATGGTAAGTTCAAGTGGAGAACAAAGATAACCATCCCCCACAGACTACAGAAACCTAAGACCCCTTCTGACCAGGAGCCTAGTGCCGTATCACACACTGGGGTGGATCGGTCTCCCCATGAAAGAAAAAAAGATCCCTCTTCTTTAAGTAACTGATTCCACACGTAGGCATTCTAACTGGCAATATATCACACAGTGTGCGTGTCCTTAGAACGGGAACATGCCCGTATTGGGGGATTATATTCAACCCACTTCAGAATATTTTATACTGACCCCACACACACATCAATTACTCAACAATGACTGTGAGAACCAGGCTCAGTAGGTAAAATTTTACATAGGTTACCAAAGATCAGCTTGATGCATCTGCTTAGTTATCATTCATAATATTCATTTTCATTTTTTATTAACATATAATGTATTATTTATTTCATGGGTAAAGGTCTGTGATTCAGCAGTCTTACACAATTCACAGCCCTCACCACAACACCTACCCTCCCCAATGTCTATCACCCAGCCACCCCATCCCTCCCACCCCCACCACTCCAGCAACCCTCAGTTTGTTTCCTGAGATTAAGAGTCTCTTACGGTTTGTCTCCCTCTCTGGTTTCATCTTGTTTCATTTTTCCCTCCCTTCCCCTATGATCCTGTCTTGTTTCTCAAATTCCTCGTATCAGTGAGATCATAGGATACTTGTCTTTCTCTGACTGACTTAAGCTTGAGGACAATAAAACACTCTTAAAATTCTAGGAGACAAAACACACAGCCCATACATTTCCAAAGCTGTTCCACGCTGAGAACGGTTATCATTTCCATCATTTTAGTTAAAAAATCTGAATTTATTACACTTGGGTTTAAGTGGACAGGTTACAAAATAATTCCACTCTCTTAGCATGGTTCTTGCTTTGTAAATGTAGTCATGGATGTTACCTGTAAATGTTTCACGAAAAGTGCAAGGCATTCCTTTGTCATCGTTTATCATGTTGTGTGTTCGTTTTGTTTTTCATAGCAAGTTCTCTAAGGAAATAAAGACTATTTATTCATTTTATTCATTTGAGTTTTGGGTTTCATTTTTGACTGGCTCTCCTCTACACTGCCTTTCAAATCTGAGCAGGCCCAGTGATTGATGTGAGAGTAGATGCTAATGAAGGGACTAATCTTCCAAAAGGGTGGATGAAAAGGACGATTTCCATTTCTAACATTGCCAATGGTAAAAAGATTATTTTTATTTGCTGACATACGATGTAGGAAGTCTATGTGCTAGAACAGGATATGAAATGCAGGCACACCTCATCTTACTGTGCTTCGCTTTGTACTTCACAGGTATTACTTTTTTTATTTAAAAACAAATTGAAGTTTCAAGACTTCATGGGAGGAAGTCACTGCAGTGGGAACAGCACGAGAACTAGAATCAGAAGCAGGGCCTGAAGATGGGACCGAATCACTGCCATCTCATGATAGAACTTGAATGGACAAGTGGCTTCCTACGGATGAGCAAAGAAGTAGTTTCTTGAGAGGAGTCTATTCCTGGTGAGGATGCTGTGGAGGTTGTTAAAAGGACAACAAAGGATTGAGAACATCCCATAAACTTAGTTGATAAAGCAGCGGCAGGGTTTGAGAGGATGGACTCCAAGTCTGAGAGAAGTTCTATAGTGGGTAAAATAGTATCAAGCAGCATCATATGCTATAGAGAAATTGTTCATGAAAGAGTCAATCAATGCAACACACTTCACCGTTGTCTTATTCTAAGAACTTGCCATGGCCGCCCCAAACTTCAGCAGCCACCACCCTGGTCGGTCATCAACAGCCATCAACACCAAGGCAAGACCTCCACCAGCAAAAAGATTACAACTCGCTGAAAGCTCAGATGACAGGATTTTTTAGCAATAAGCTATTCTTTTAATTAAGGTATGAACACATTTTTAGACATAATGCTATCACACATTTAACAGACTACATTATAGTGTAAACATAACTTTGATATGCACTGGGAAACCAAAAAAATTCATTTTACTTGCTTTATCACAATATTTGCTTTATTGTGGTTGTCTGTAACCGAGCCCACGGCAGCTCTGGAGTGTGCCTGTGGTCCTCTCACTCACACCCCAACCCAAATGATCTCCTTTTTATTATTTTGGATGTCACAAATTTCATCTGTTTTAAACCTGATCTGTGTATATATATAAATATATATAAATTCCCTAAAGGTTTTGCTTTTGTGTTGTAACACTTGAAAAATGAGTGACTGGAGCTCAGCATGGAAACCCTTTAGGCTGCTGGATGAACCCAAGAGAGTCAAGAGAATAAATAGAAGGGAGAGAGATTTAAGGTATTCAGGTTTATCACTTCTCTAGAGGACAGACCCTCAGATGCTGAGTTAGGTCAACAGAAAGTGCTTTGGTGCTCTGATCTGTGACACATGATGAACACAGTCCAAAAAAATGTTAGTTCTCTGTGGAGGAGACATTTGTTTCATCACATCATTAAGTGTAAGGTCCCTTTCTTGAAAACTATCTCCCCTTTTCTCTTCCTTCCCTCTCAGCCTGTATTAAACAATAGAATGGTTTTAAATAAATCAATCCATATTTTGGTAAGTATAATTTGCCAATTCAAAGAATCAGACTTAACCGCCAGAGCCATTCTCCTTTCTGATTTTATTTCTCTTCATTGCGTCCTCACCATCTGGCATATTATATGCTTGGCTCATTTAATCGTTTACTGTCCATCTCATCACACTAAAATTACCCTTGCTGAACGTAGGGGTTTTTATAGGTCTCTTATATGGTGGTTACATAGTACATACTCAATAAATTTTTGCTCAATTACTAAAAGGATAAATTAATATAAGAAACAATGTTATCAGATAAGTAAAACACTCATACTCTCTAACACACATACACAAATGGAAAAATATAACTACTACATCCAAATGATTTAAGGAACCAATCATGCCCTGATTATTCCTCTTGCCAAAAAAATCAGGTCACTGTAATAAAAATTTTAAATTTTTATGTATATGGAAAAACAGTATTTTTCAGAAATATTTGGTTTATTTGGTATATTCCCCATGTAAACAGCTCAGCACACAGAATTTTAAAATTTAAAAAAAAATTGTATTTTCCACCCAGCAAATTGAAATAGTTTCTTTTATAATGAACAGAAAAAAATTTTTTTTCTTTTAAAGATCAGTAGTTAGGTGACTAATAAGCACTAAGCACTCTCTGCATGATGAACTTTCCTTCACGCCATAGAAGTTGTGAGAATCAGAGGGACTGTAGCTTTTGAACCCACGGACTGTACTAAATCTCACTTCACAATGCATGCTTGATTTTGCACAAGAAAGCAAACAGATCAAGGGTTCCTGAGGAAAACCTGAGGCAAGAGAAGCGGCCTCTTGTGCGACTGAAGGACAAAAGGGAAAATCATGAAATTGATTCTCCATCACACTGGCAGCAGGAGAAGGCTTCAAGTCAATTCCTTCTGTTAGAGTGTATTTGTCTTGTGAGAAAAATTCACTGTTTGGTTCAGTGGAACACAAAGATAGTTCTATAATATAGGTAAAAACAGCCTATAAAAGCACATTCAGAATCCAGCCTCAATAATTATTCAGGCATTTGAGCTTCCAAGCCTTGCTTATCATCCTCCTCCTAGCACCTACCTGAGATCTTCAAAAAGAAATTTGCACAGTAATTATTCAATCCTGCTTAGGTATAGTTTGTTAATCATCGTGTGGCAGTCTTAAACCTTCAACAAATATTTCTGGTTTCCTTCCCAAGCTTTCATCTAACCCTGCTTCTAGATACATGGTAAGATGGCACCCCTGGTCCTTTTCTGGGCAGGGAAGATGCGTGATTAGTTCTGGCTAATGAGTTGAAGGAAACAAGGGCCACTTCGAGGCTGAGGACTTCACCGCTGGAGGGGGGTCCTCCTGAGCTTTCTCTTCCTGGCATGATGCACAGAAACCGTGATGTTGGCTGGGCTGTTACCTTGGGATTCTGAGTGATTACACTCAGCAGGAACTCTGCATCCAAACCCTGCCTCCAAAATGTGATGGATACGTAATAGGAGTGAGGAATAAAGCTTTGTTATTTTAAGCGATTAAAGTTGGTGTGGTTGTTATGCAACATAATTTAGACTTCTCTAAGTATAAAGCTTTCCAGAGTCAATACCTGGGTGTGCTCATGGCCATTCCCAGGCACGCACCGAGCAGTTATCAGTTGGGGTCACCTGAAGAGCACCTCCAGCTGAGGTCAAAAAAGGGCCTCACACTCTAACAAACATTCTTTACACAGTCTATTCAGGGTTCTTTTTGTTTTTTGCTCGCATTTTTGTGTTTTGGTGATTTTGCATGTATCATTCTCCCTAACTTCCATAGTTTCCTAAATGCCCCCTTTTCATCTCTTGGATGAAGCCTTGACTGACTGGTACAGTGGCCCCACAGCCTAGCTCTGCACTCTCACAATCCAGGTACCGAGGAGTTGGGATACGCCTACGTGTGTACATTTGAGACGGGGTGGGAGCTAAGACAGAGTTGTGCCTCCCTCTCTGGTAAAAATATATCCCCGTTGAAACTAATAAATCAAGACTGCTTTATCCAGCTTGGTTAGGTTCTAGATTAATGTTTATTACAGATTCAGTAGGCATGTTATAGGTTGTCCTGGGAACCTAACCATTTTTAATATTGTTTCTATGAGAAAATGTATGCCAAGTTCCAAACAATTGATTCACAAATTAACTTGTGGAACACTCCCAGCTTTTAAAATGTGGACTCCTGCATGGCAGAACGAGCAAGGTCCAGAAACAAAGAGCTAAGACCCCGGTTTGCTATGTTCTGTGGACAAGCATGGTAGCTTAAAAATGGTGAGACTATCTGTTAGAGCAGCCTGTAGCATTCACTTAGGAGATTCCATTTTTTTTCTGTCAGTTTCTGCTACACAATTCACAGCCATATGGGAGGAATTGGGCCCTAGAAATAATAGAGAAAAGGGGACAGAAGCTATGCTGTCATGATCCTGTCCACAGTATATCATCGTATTTGTAATCCAGAGGCCTGAGCCCTGATGATTTCCTCCAGTAGATTGTTCTTGTGGCAGAGAACAGATGGGGAGTTGCTGACAGGTAGAACTCCCTACTTTCTCACGTACTTGTTTGTCACACCGACATTTGATAGAAGTATGGTGGACTCTCCATTATTTTACACATATCTGCCTGATCATGCTACTATGTTAAAATGATCACCCCGATTTAGAGAAAGGGAAGATGACCAAAAGTAAGGTTGGAATTTCTATTAGTACACCAAGTATACACTTGATATACAATGCACATTTGGGCAAAACCATTTACTGTTTGGCTACTCATCATGCTTGGTATGGAATTTCTGCCACTATAGGAGATTTCCAGAAATGAGAAGAATTAGGAGCTATAGTTCTTGTCAAAATGGTTAGTTTTCAACCAAGCAATACTGGCATATTTACAGAATGGAAGCAACCCTGAAAAATAATTGAGTCTATTACAGGTTGTAAAGAAAAGCCAGGACTCCACTGTCCACTGAACATGCTAATTGAATCCGACCTTGCAAGATGAAGCAAAGAATGTTTTCTCTAATTGCAAAGGTCCCTGGCTGGGTACATATTCCTATTTATCACTTCACACTTGGGTGATACACGGTGCTTCATATAGATTCGCTTTCTTAGGAAAAGATTCTTAATTTGCAGAATAAGCCCATTGCTCTTTTTATTGATGCCTCATAGAGTGATTTGGCATGAACCCTTGGGGAAGAAAACTCCAATTAATGTCAAGGGATTTTTTAAAGATTTCTAGGTTATGGATAACTTCAGAGCCAATGATAACTACTCAAGTAGCTTCCCAGATTAAACACCAGATGAAAGGAGCAGATCATGTTTATATTGACTGTATTCACTTTCTAAGAGTTGTCTCTGGTAACAGAAGTTCAGGTGGTCAGAAATTCCTTAAGAGTTAAAAGTGGAGGATGGTCATGTCACACTGGCAGTTATTCACGCTATCAGTGGCAATTACTAAGTTATAGATACAGCCAAAATGTAACTTTCAAAATTAGATCAGTAAAAATATTCCCAATTTCCTTTTTGGTGTATTGGAGTATCTAGGAAGGGCAGAGCCTGGAGAATATACCCGTAAGCCCCATGGCGGAAGACCAAATTACTAACTCAAACAGCGGGGTAGCCCATGTTGACAAAGATCAAGAACATTTTACATCAATGGAGCGACCACCACAGTTCCTTGATCTAATGAGCCAGAGATGCTCTGGTAATTCCACAACTGTTTTCCCAGGGAGACTGCACTGTTCTATACTATTGGGATATACTGGTGGAAAAACAGACAAAAAAAAAAAATCCCTGCTTTTTGGAACTTATGATTCTAGCAGTGGAACCTAGACAACACAAATAGATATAACAGGACAATGTTCAGTATGTCAGAAGACTAGAAAGGTTATGGAAAAAAAATCCAGGTAAGTGGAATAGGGAATTTAAGTGGTAGGAGGAGGTGGGGGTGGTTTGAAATCGAGTAGTATCACCCTTGATAAGAAAATGACATCTGAGCTAAACTGTGAAGGACCAGAAGGTGTTAGCTGGCCATTCCAGTCTAAGGTTCCCGAGTAGGAGAGTCTAGCTGTGCTCACTAACAGGAGGAGGTCAGTGTCCCTGCAGAAGCGTAGGCTAGAAATCCAGCATGAGATGAGGCCAGGAAAAGAACAGGGATCTAACCTAAGAGCCTACGGGCAGTAGAAGACTGGGCCCTCACCGGGAGTGGAGTGAGGACACGGAGCTGGGTGTTTCACAGATGGGTAACATGAGCACACACTTGCATAGAGGACTCTGGTCATGTGTTGAGTAGAATCAGGGAAACTACTCACAAGCCCGCTGCAATCATCTAACAGAGAGGAGGTCCCTGGACCTTGGTTACGGTGAAAATGGTAAAATTGGTCAGAATATATCTTGAGAAATTTTATAATGGGTGAATCATCTATGAGACACAATGGTGGGAGTTAAATAGGACACTGAGGTTTGGGGACTGGGAAGGCCAAAGGAGGCCATGACACGTGCAGGTTTGGGGGGAAGATAGGCAGGTCTGACAGAAGCACAGGTGTGGAGTGGGCGGTTGGAGGTTCGAGAGTGGAGTTCAGGAGAGAGCTGTGAGCTGGAGACAGAAGTGTGGGAGTCACTATGTACAGAGGCATGGAGTGGGGAGGACCCTAGGAGAGGGAGCGGTGTCCCATTACCTGGACCTACGGAGAAGGGAAATCCTGGGGCACTTCAACGATGACAAGCAGAAAACGAGATGTCAGAAAATGAGACAAAGTGACAAGTGAAAGAGGATACAAACATAATGACCAGTAAAGAAAACTGGTTCAAAAAAGAAAGGAAACAAAAAAAAAAAAAAAAAGGAAGATGAGGTGAATAAAGCTGAGAGCTGAAAATGGACCGTGGGTATGTAAGAAGGAGGATCCCCGTGACCTTGAGCAGATGGGGCAGTGTTGTGACAGGGATGAAAAAGTCTGGTGGGAAAGGATGAAAGGAAGAACACAAGCTGCAGAGCTGGAAATACCTGAGCAGTTTTGCAGAAAATGTGAGCAGAGATATGGGAAGACAACTGACGGGCAAGACTGGTCTGGGGAAGGCTTTACTTTTTACTTAGGAAAAATAACTGCCTGTCTGTGCATTGTTCAGATCATCTGATGGCAGGGAAAACCCGGGTTGAGTAAACCCTTCTGTGATCTTAAGAGCGCAAGGATTTAGTTCACCAGACCCCTTTCCGGTACGTCAGGATGTTTCTGGACCTGCAATGGGCATTTCACACGGAGAACCGCACATAAAGCTTTCATGGTTAAAAATAGGTCTACTTAAAAATCAGAACTGTAATAGGTATGAATGTCTAATACATGTTTTTAGTGTAAAACCATTGTGAACCAAAGGGCCAAATGAAATAATCCCCGGTATATATGTGTGTGTGCATTCAAAGAAAGTATCTGAAATGTGATCTTACTGCCAATGAAAACAGATTTGAATTTTAGAGGACTAAAAAACATCAGCTGACCTAGGTCAAAAATATAATATCCAAGTGTGATTCATTCCAGATATACAAAAGGTGATTATATAATCCGTATATCTGTTAAAATAACTCCTATCAATGAACTGAGATATTGACATTATTCTGTCAGACACAGAAAATTTGATGAAATTAACTTTCAATTATGATACAAATTCTCAGAAAATTAGACCTAAAGACAACCTAAGTTGATTTCAGAATGAACAGTAAAATTAATTCCACATATAAAAGTTTTAGAGGTACTCCTCTTATATTAGACATACAAGATGATACTTTATCATTGCCACTGTATAAAATGGTACTAGTGATCCTGGCTAATGTAATATTACTTGAAACACAAACAGGTAAATACATGGAAAGGTGAAAAACTTTTTTTGCAAGTGATATAAAATCTCATAGAAAATGCAACAGAATCAATTAAGAGAATGAGTGTTAAAAGATTGGCTGTATGAAGGATTAACTTTGAAAAGTCAGGGATATCCCCCCACTTCATCATTAGCAATTACTAAGGCTGAAAGGGGAAGAAATAAGACAGTAACAAATCAACATTTCATCTGCGAAACAGCCTAACAAATCATGTGCAATGCCATCCATTAGTCTTAGTTCTGTTTTTTTATTTTATTTTTTTAAAGATTTTATTTATTTATTTGACAGATAGAGACACAGTGAGAGAGGGAACACAAGCAGGGGGAGTGGGAGAGGGAGAAGCAGGCTTCCCACTGAGCAGGGAGCCCGATGCGGGACTCGATCCCGGGACCCCGGGATCATGACCTGAGCTGAAGGCAGACGCTTAATGACTGAGCCACCCAGGCACCCAGTTCTGTTTTTTTAAATATGCCTGCAGGTACATAAACATGACGATCATGAAAACAGATCCATGCATCTAGTAAAAGGGCATATGACAAATATGGCAACATAAAATCGATCAATGAGAAAATGAGGAGCTCTGTTATGAGTTGCAGGACAAGTCCCCTTGGTTTTGGCAGCGCACAGCATCCACCCTCTGAGAGCTTTCTGTGAGGGCCAGAGTCCACCCTATCCACTGGCAGGGTGACCCAGAAGTGGCAGAGAGTCCAAATGTCCCTTGGTGGGACATGACCCTGGGGTGGTGTTACACTCCAGTTACACACCATGGTGGCTTGCTGGAAGACACATCTTCCACTGGGTCTCTTCCTTTTTTCACTTAACCACTCCCCCGCTGATGTTTTTTCCTAAGATATTATCTCATAAATCACTTGCGTTGTCTGGAATTCTTGTCTAAGAGTTGGTTTTGGGGAAACCAAACCAAGGTTGAGCTGTACTTCATTCTTCCAAGATGAAATTCAGTTGGATTTATACCCAAATATCAAAACTAAAATTTAATATAGAAAATTCATGGAAGAAAATCTAACCCCCGGGCAAGCAACACTTGTTAAATGAAACATCAAAAGTACAACTTGTTGGACACCATAAACTAAGTTTGAGAGGGTAACTGGCCAGGAGAAAATATGTACAACATATAAAACTGAAAATTGATCCATATGTGAAACTAAAAAATTCTGAAAAAACACATGAAAAAGAGAATGTTTAGCAGAAAAATGGGCAGAGTGACCAGGCTGTGCAGAGAAAAAGGAAAAGCAAATGGCTAACAGAGGGAAAGATGCACTCCTCCTCATGCATCAGAGAAACAGAAATTAGAAATAGCTAGACGCTCTCTGTATGAACATAATCTGAGCTTCAAAAACTAGAAATCCTGATAATACTGTTAGGAAGGGCGGATGTGGAAATGGTGACCTTCCAACACTGCTGATTTGACAAAACCATTATAATCATTCTGCTGAGAATTTACAGGACCTACTGAAACTAAGATTTGTATGACCTATGGCCCTTCAAAAAAGTTCTGCTACTGTGGCGGTTTCTTACAAAACCAAATGTAGCTTGGGATCTTAGCTTGGGATCCAGCAATCATGCCCCTTACTATGCGTCCAAAGGGGCTGAAAAAGGTCTATGCAAAAATCTGTACACAGATTTACAGCAGCTTTATTCTTACTTACCAAAACCTGACAGCAACAAAGATTTTCTTCATCAGGGGTGTGGATAAAGACACAGTGGTGCAACCAGACAACCAAATACACGTGTGAGAAAGGAATGAGCTGTGAAGCCATGAAATGATACTACAAAGTAAAAGCAGCCAATCTTCAAAGGCTACCTACTGCAGGATTCCAGCTACAGGACGTTCTGGGAAAAGCAGAACTAGGGACACAGTCAAAAGATGAAGGGTTGGGGGAGGGAGGGGTAAAAAGGTAGCACAGAGGACGCTTATTTATGGCAGCGTAACTACTCTGTACCATTCGGTCATGATGGATATGTGTCATTATGAGTTGTCTACACCCACAGAATACACAACATGGAGAGAGTCATAATGGACGCTGGTGATAATGATTTGTCAGTGTAGGTTCACCAGTTGTAAGAAATGTAGCATTCTGGTGGGGATGCAGACACTCGGGGACAGTGTGGGTAGTGTATGTGTGGGGGCAGGGGGCATGGGGGAAATCTGTACCTTCCTCTCAATTCTGCTGTGTACCTACAGCTGCTCCCAAAGTCTTTAAAAAGTCTATACGATCTTGAGGATAGCTTGTCCAGATATTAAGGTTCTATCTTAATATAGCATGATCTTGTGAATATTAAACGATGTTTGACCTACAAATGGTGACTTCCATTGTATATTCACTATTGTGCAGAGTTTTGATGGTGGGGAGTAGAATACCACAGTTGCCTATCATGGGAAAAACGGTGGGGTCAAATGTGGTCGATAATAATCCTGTGTAGTGGCTAGAACCAACAGAATCAGTACACAAGTCCACACCACAAGTACAGCTTTATAACTTAGTGTCAAATGATTCTGTAAAAGAAATCTCTAATAGCAGTTACATAAAGTACAAACACATACAGCTCCGTGTTTAGCAAAGATAGGTAAATACATGCTTATCCAGGGACATACACTGACACAATTAAGTGTCGATTTGCCTGGTGAGGAAGATAATGGGCACAGAGATTAGGAACAAAGGAAGAAAACATTAAAAATGCATGCCTAGCAAGAAGGGGGGATTCGCATACACAGGCCAGTCATGGAAGTGTGCCGGGAACTGATGAGTATCATTAACTCAAGTCTCTAAATCTGTGGTTAAAACAAAGTGAGAAACGGTATTTCCTACCTACTAGGATTATTGTGAAAATTAACTTAGAAAATACCTTTAAAGAGTTTAGCCCAGCTTAGTACATAGTGAATATTTAATACATGATATTATGCTGTCATAATTATCATCACTGTGATTATAGTTGCTGTTTCTTTCATTCTTTAGTGGACATTTCCACCAGGGCTGTTTTCCCCACAAGTTCCTCTAAAACCAAGTATCACAAAGAGCGACTGATATAAAGCTGTGACTCACTTTTAGAAACAAAGTATGCAGTTTATCTTAATATTCTACTGGCTTCCCTGAAACTGACAGGGGAGTTGGAACAGGTTCACTTTTTGAATGATATGACAAGAGTGAATTTTCACTTGTGTTAAAACAGACAAAAACAAAACCTCTCCAGCCAGGTTCAGAAGCTGGAAACTAGGTGATATGACACAATGTGGTAGCCTGCTGGATTTCACTCTCGAGTTTCTGAGACCAGGGAATGAAATGAGGAGTGAACAGCTTTATAAATTCAATCCATACAACAAAGCTGATTTGCTGCAGGTTGATTTTCAGATAAGCAAAGCCTGGAGTCTTACCCCAGCCAGTCAAAACTAATATGATGAAGCAATGCTACCTGATGGGATGCATGCTGGAAGAAATCCCAGGCCACACAATGTGATGCTTCCCAGGCAGAAAGCTCAGTTCATCGTGCCAAACTATGGCTAGAGGTCAGTAGCTCTCCTTGGGAAGTGGGCTGCCAGTTCTCCCTGCCCTCAGGAGGCTGTCTGAGGGAGGGAAGGAAATCACGGGGCTCAGTCCTTAAGCCCACCCACACTGCAGGAGGAAGAAGCAACCTGACCTCTTCTGCCCCTCACAGCCTCACGCCCCACCCTACCACCGCGTGGAGGCCTGTCTTTGCTTTTCCTAGAGCTATTACCACATGTGTGTGCAGGGACAGCTACTGGTGCCCACGGGCCCTTCTGGTAGCGGTCTTTCCAGCGTTCGCCGAGGACTTTGGACGGACTTAATGCCTGCCCGGAATAGAAAACCAAGCACTGAACAGGGTGAATATTTGTGATTTATAAGCAATTTTAATGAAGTTACTAGTGAAGAAACTGCAATTGAAGATAAGGCGAAAGAGTAGTAATATTAAAGAAATGACGAACAAGAAGGAAACCAAGACCTACCATCTTTGGAGTGGTAATTCTAGGTGTAAACAGGCAGGATTTGAATTTAGAGACACAGTCGGAATCTTGACTTTACTCCTTACTTGGGAGTTGACCCTACAAAATTCAATTGACCCCTCGACACCTCAGTTTACGCAGCTGTAAAATTGGGTCCAGTGTCGCTCGAATAATTAAATGACATTACTCATGTAGACTGATTAATCTAACACCCAGTGCATGACAGGATCAATAAATAATACAATTATGAGCTAAGATTAAAAAATTTTACTAATTATAAATAATATACTGTGTTATTTAATAAGTAGGAAAACAACTACGAATCCCATTACTACTTGTCAGATACTATAATTAGGCTATACTTTGTCCAAGGCATAGTTAACAATTCTGTCCCAAAATATTTTCTAGCTTTTTGGCCCAACAGTTGTCAAGGAGTATCTTTTAGTGGCTCTGAAAATGCATTAATGCCATTAATATGGAATTTATTCTCAATATTCTCAATACCATGACCCCCTTTTAGTCTTCTGCCTTCAGTTTTCAATATAGTGTATCACACACTAGGAAGTAAACAGACAAAGAAACATATTTACCCCAGTTCTCCCCTAAGTCACTGTTAGTGGTGGTTTAATCAAAACAGTCAACAGCTACTGATTTGTTGTACATGTAGCTCATGAATCCACCACACCATGCAGCCCCCTTCCTATGGAGCCTCACATTCATGAGGCAGACTATGGCAAGTTAGTAAATACGGGAGCATAAAGAGATGTACAGAGAGCTCTGGAATCCCAAACCACAGGTCATGTAGGAAGACAGAGACCTTTCATAGCCCGTGATGCCGGAGACTGTGGGCAGTGAAGACTTTTACAGAGAAAAGGATGAAGAGAATTCTGGTCAGAGGAGAAAAAAATGGGCCCATGAATGTGAAAGCACCCAACAGACAAGGGCTTACAAAGTTCTCTGCTTTAGCACGCCTCCTCCTGCATCAAGTACGAACCAAAATGCATGCCCTTCTCTCACTGAGCAGAACGTATGCAGTACCAAGGAGAAGTCGGAGCTGCAGTGGATAAGCTGGTAGAGTGACCCACGGTTTAGACATGTTGGTAAAGAAATACGGATTTTCAGGTTTCTTATGTCCACAGTCCCAGCTTTTTGGAGTCTCACACGGGTTGTGTAGGTCTGGACAAGCCATCCATTCCGTGCCTAAAAAAATGACCAAGAGACACAAACATCCCAGCAGAGGCATAATAATGGGTAACCGGGAGCGTGGTAATGTACTGGGCAGTATGGAAGGAAGTGTGAACACAGAAATCTGGAAAAGGAGGTCTTGTTCAAAGAATGGATACGTAATCAAGTAGTAACAAGATAAAGGGGAAATGGAAATGATTTTCGGGGACACATGGTGAAGACTGGTTTTGTGTATAAGGCAGAGGGATTGGTAAAATTGAAGATTAAAATGGAAAAGAACACTTGAGGGATTTAAGAATCTAAAAAATATTGTGTGTTTGCTAGGCTACCAGTCTATAAGAATAAAAAAAAAGTTCCAGAGTGATGTGGGATATCAAATTTTCATTATTGTTTGGGGAAAATTCAACTATTTGGGAGAATAAATGTCGTTATATAGGTCTCTTTAAATACTCTGTCCTCAGGTAAAACTTGATTCCTGCCAAAAGGTTTAATCAATAACAATAAAACACATATATAGCAAATTTAATTGGACTACTGAATTGCATAATTAAAATGCAAAAGAACTAGTCACTTCCAGCTGCAAGTGAAGGATCCATACATTATAAATGATGATCATTAGGTAGCAGGTATATCATTAATGGGTAAACTGCATCTTGATGAAAAACAAAAATAGGTTAGATTGTTAAACACATCTAGTATATATTTTAAATACTATTTATAACTCTATTCCACAATTTTGAAAATATTAAGCAATAATGCCGTTCCCCGAATGTTTGTGTTCCCTCAAGTGCATATGTTGAATTCATAACCCCAGGTGATGGTGTTAGAAGGTGGGCCTTGGGAGTGAGGAGCTCATGAGTGGGGACCCCCATGAATGACATCACTGCTCTTAGGAAAGAGACCCACTGAGCTCCCTCATCCCTGCCGCCCTGAGGGATGGGAAGAGGACACTCAACTCGACCATGCTGGCCTCCTGATCTCAGACTTTCAGCTCCAAAGGGTAAGAAATAAAACCCCATTTTTAATAAGCCACCCAGTGTGTGGTATTTAGATACAAGAGTCTGAAGAGATGAACAAAAACGCCTTCTGTCAACTATCATCAATTGGTCTGAGAGCAATTCAAATTAATTTATGTTCATTCATTTGAAATATACACGTGTTGGATACTGATTGTCTTCCATCATTCTTGGTCCTGGAAATACAGCAGTGAACCAAACAGATTAATGCCCCTATCTTCATGGTCCTTATGTTCTAGAAGGGAATTATTCAGTATTTTATTTTATTTTATTATGTTAATCACCATACATCATTAGCTTTTGATGTAGTGATCCATGATTCATTGTTTGCGTATAACACCCAGTGCTCCATTCAACACATGCCCTCGTTAATATCCATTACCAGGCTGACACATCCCCACACTCCCTCCCCTCTAGAACCCTCAGTTTGTTTTTCAGAGTCCATAGTCTCTCATGGTTCATCTCCCCCTCCAATTTCACCCCCTTCATTTTTCCCTTCCTACCATCTCCTTTTTTTTTTTAAACATATAATGTATTATTTGTTTCAGAGGTACAGGTCTGTGATTCAACAGTCTTGCACAATTCACAGCGCTCACCATAGCACATACCCTCCCCAATGTCTATCACTCAGCCACCCCATCCCTCCCCCCCCCAACACTCCAGCAACCCTCAGTTTGTTTCCTGAGATTAAGAATCCCTCATATCAGTGAGGTCATATGATACATGTCTTTCTCTGATTGACTTATTTCGCTTAGCATAATACCCTCTAGCTCCATCCATATCATTGCAAAGGGAATGGTTTCATTTTTTTGTGATGGCTACATTATATTCCATTGTATATATATATACCAAGTCTTCTTTATCCATTCATCTGTTGATGGACATCTTGGCTCTTTCCATAATTTGGCTATTGTGGACATTGCTGCTATAAACATTGGGGTGTACGTACCCCTTCGGATCCCTACATTTGTATATTTATGGTAGATACCCAGTAGTGCAGTTGATGGATCGTATAGTAGCTCTATTTTCAACTGTTTGAGGAACCTCCATACTGTTTTCCAGAGTGGCTGCACCAGCCTGCATTCCCACCAACAGTGTAGGAGGGTTCCCCTTCTCCGCATCCCTGCCAACATCTGTCATTTCCTGACTTGTTAATTTTAGCCATTCTGATGGGTGTGAGGTGGTATCTCATTGAGGTTTTGATTTGGATTTCCCTGATGCCGAGCGATGTTGAGCACTTTTTCATATGTCTGTTGGCCATTTGGATGTCTTCTTTGGAAAAATGTCTGTTCATGTCTTCTGCCCATTTCTTGATTGGATTGTTTGTTCTTTGGGTGTTGAGTTTGATAATTTCTTTATGGATTTGGGATACTAGCCCTTTATCTGATACATAATTTGCAAATATCTTCTCCCATTGCATTGCTGGTCTTTTGGTTTTGTTCACTGTTTCCTTTGCTGTGCAAAAGTTTTTCATCTTGATGAAGTCCCAATAGTTCATTTTTGCCCTTGCTTCCCTTGCCTTTGGTGATGTGTCTAGGAAGAAGTTGCTGCGGCTGAGGTCGAAGAGGTTGCTGCCTGTGTTCTCCTCTAGGATGTCGATGGACTCCTGTCTCACATTTAGGTCTTTCAACCATTTTGAGTCTATTTTTGTGTGTGGTGTAAGGAAATGGTCCAGTTTCATTCTTTTGCATATGGCTGTCCAATTTTCCCAACACCATTTGTTGAAGAGATTGTCTCTTTTCCATTGGACATTCTTTCCTGCTTTGTCGAAGATGAGTTGACCATAGAGTTGAGGGTCCATTTCTGGGCTCTCGATTCTGTTCCATTGATCTATGTGTCTCTTTTTATGCCAGTACCATACTGTTTTGATGATGACAGATTTGAAATAGAGCTTGAAGTCGGGAATTGTGATGCCACCAGCTTTGTTTTTCTTTTCAACATTCCTCTGGTGATTTGGGGTCTTTTTTGGTTGCATATAAATCTTAGGATCATTTTTTCCATTTCTTTGAAAAAAGTTGATGGTATTTTGATAGGAATTGCATTAAATGTGTAGGTTGCTCTAGGTGGCGTTGACATTTTCACAATATTTGCTCTTCCAATCCATGAGTATGGAACATTTTTCCATCTCTTTGTGTCCTCCTCAATTTTTTGCATGAGCATTTTATAGTTTTCTGAGTACAGATTCTTTGCTTCTATGCTTATATTCCTAGGTATCTTATGGTTTTGGGTGCATTTGTAAATGAGATCGAATCCTTAATTTCATTTCTTCTGTCTTGTTGTTGGTGTATATAAATGCAACTGATTTCTGTGCACTGATTTTATATTCTGCCACTTTACTGAATTCCTATATGAGTCCTAGAAGTTTGGGGGGAGTCTTTTAGGTTTTCCACATAAAGTATCATATCATCTGCAAAGAGTGAGAGTTTGACTTCTTCTTTGCTCATTCGGATGCCTTTTATTTCTTTTTGTTGTCTGATTGATGTGGCTAAGACTTCTAGTACTATGTTCAGTAGCAGTGGTGAGAGTGGACATCCCTGCCATGTTCCTGAACTTAGGGGGAAAGCTGAAAGCTTTCCCCATTGAGAATGATATTTGCTGTGGGTTTTTCATAGATGGCTTTTATGATATTGAGGTATGTACCCTCTATCCCTATACTCTGAAGAGTTTTAATCAAGAAAGGATGCTGTACTTAGTCAAATGCTTTTTCTGCAACTATTGAGAGGCTCATATATTTCTTGTTCTTTCTTTTGCTAATGTAGTGTATCAACTTGATTGATTTGCGGATGATGAACCAAACTTGCAGCCCCGGAATAAATCCCACTTGGTTGTTGTGAATAATCCTTTTAATGTACTGTTGGAGCCTACTGGCTAGTAGTTTGGTGAGAATTTTTACATCCATGTTCATCAGGGAGAGTGGTCTGTAATTCTTTTTGATGGGGTCTTTGTCTGGTTTGGGGATCAAGGTAATGCTGGCCTCATAAAATGAGTTTGTAAGTTTTCCTTCCATTTCTATTTTTTGGAACAGTTTCAGAAGAATAGGTACTAATTCTTCTTTAAATGTTTGGTAGAATTCCCCTGGGAAGCCATCTGGCCCTGGGCTCTTGTTTCTTGGGAGATTTTTGATACTGCTTCAATTTCCTTAGTGGTTATGGGTCTGTTCAGGTTTCTAGGGCTTCCTGGTTCAGTTTTCATGGTTTATACATCTCTAGTAATGCACCAATTTCTTCCAGATTATCTATTTGCTGGCATTTAGTTGCTCATAATATGTTCTTATAATTCTTTGCATTTCTTTGGTGTTGGTTGTGATCTGTCCTCTTTCATTCATGATTTTATTTACTTGGGTCATTTCTCTTTTCTTTTTGATAAGTCTGGCCAGGGGTTTATCAATCTCATTAATTCTTTCAAAGAACAACCTCCTAGTTCCGTTGATCTGTTCTACTGTTCTTTTGGTTTCTATTTCAATGATTTGTGCTCTGATCTTAATTATTTCTCTTCCCCTGCTGGGTTTAGGCTTTATTTGCTGTTCCTTCTCCAGCCCCTTTAGGTGTAGAGTTAGGTTGTGTATTTGAGACCTTTCTTGTTTCTTGAGAAAGGCTTGTATTGCTATATACTTTCCTCTCAGGACTGCCTTTACTTCATCCCAAAGATTTTGAACAGTTGTGTTTTCATTTTCATTGGTTTCCACAAATTTTTTTAATTCTTCTTTAATTTCCTGGTTGACCCATTCATTCTTTAGTAGGATGCTCTTTAGCCTCCATGTATTTGAGTTCTTTCCGACTTTCCTCTTGTGATTGAGTTCTAGTTGCAAAGCATTGTGGTCTGAAAATATGCAGGGAATGATCCTAAACTATTGGTACTGGTTGAGACCTGATTTGTGACCTAGGATGTGATCTATTCTGGAGAATGTTCCATGGGCACTACAGAAGAATGTGTATTCTGTTGTTTTGGGATAGAATGTTCTGAATATATCTGTGAAGTCCATTTGGTCCAGTGTGTCATTTAAAGTCTTTATTTCCTTCTTGACCTTTTGCTTAGATGATCTGTCCATTTCAGTCAGGGGGGCATTAAATTCCCCCATTATTATTGTATTGTTGTCAATGTGTTTCTTTGCTTTTGTTGTGATTTGGCTTATACACCTGGCTGCTCCCATGTTAGGGGCATAGACATTTACAATTGTTAGATCTTCTTGTTGGATACACCCTTTAAGCAGGATATAGTGTCCTTCCTCACATCTTATTATATATAGTCTTTGGTTTAAAATCTAATTTGTTTGATATAAGGATTGCCACCCCAGCTTTCTTTTGGTGTCCATTAGCATGGTAAATGGTTTGCCACCCCCTCACTTTCAATGTGGGGCTGTCTTTGGGTCTAAAATGAGTCTCTTGCAGACAGCATATCGATGGGTCTTGTTTTTTTATCCAATCTGATACCCTGTGTCATTGATTGGGACATTCAGAGTAACGACTGAAAGATATGAATTTAGTGCCGTTGTATTGCCCGTAAGGTGACTGTTACTGTATGTTGTTTCTGTTCCTTTCTGGTCTATGTTGCTTTTAGGCTCTCTCTTTGCTTAGAGGACCCTTTTCAATATTTCTTGTAGGGCTGTTTTCGTGTTTGCAAATTCCTTTAGTTTTTGTTTGTCCTGGAACCTCTTTATCTCTCCTTCTATTTTCAATGACAGCCTAGCTGGATATAGTATTCTTGGCTGCATATTTTTCTCGTTTAATGCTCTAAATATATCATGCCAGTCCATTCTGGCCTGCCAGGTCTCTGTGGATAGGTCTGTTGCCAGTCTAATATTTCTACTATTGTAGGTTACAGATCCCTTGTCCCAAGCTGATTTAAGGATTTTTTCTTCATCTCTGAGACTCGTAAGTTTTACTATTAGATGTTGGGGTTTTGTCCTATTTTTACTGATTTTGAGGGGGGTCTCTGTGCCTTCTGGATTTTGATGTCTTTTTCCTTCCCCAAATTAGGGAAGTTCTCTGCTATAATTTGCTCCAATATACCTTCTGCCCCTCTCTCTCTTTCTTCTTCTTCTGGGATCCCAATTATTATAAAATTATTTCATCTTATGGTATCACTTTTCTCTCTCAAATCTTGCCCTCGTGATCCAGTAGTTGTTTCTTTTTCTCAGCTTCTTTATTCTCCTTCATTTGGTCTTCTATATCACTAATTCTCTCTTCTGCCTCATTTATCCTAGTAGTTAGAGCCTCCATTTTTTATTGCACCTCATTAATAGCCTTTTTGATATCGACTTGTTTGGATTTTAGTTCTTTTATGTCCCCAGAAAGGGTTTCTCTAGTATCTTCCATGTTTTTTTCAAGCCCAGCTAGTGTCTTTATAATTGTCATTCTGAACTCTAGTTCTGACATCGTACTAATGTCTGTATTGATTAGGTCATTGGCAGTCGGTACTGCCTCTTCTTATTTGAGGTGAGTTTTTCCATCTTGTCATTTTGTCCAGAGGAAAACAGATGAATGAGAAAACAAAATGCCAACAGGGTAACAACGACCACAGAAAAATATACACTAAACAAATCAAAAGAGACCTGAAACCGGGGGAAAGGAAAGGAAAGAAAGAAAAAAGGAAAAAAAAAAAGAATATGATCAAATATAATCAGGCTGGTGAATAGATCAGTGCCACACACTAGATTTTGGGTGTATTTTGGTCTGTTAGAAGACAGTGCCTCCCAAAATTTTAAAGAAAGAAAAACTTATATATGTACAAAAATAAGGGTAAATATGATGAAGAGATAGAATATGAGTGTAGAGATGAAAACTATAAAAGATTTTATCAAAGGAATTAAGAAGTTGGTTGAAAAAAGAAAGAAGAGAAATTAAAAAAAAAAAAAAAAAAAGAGGAGAGAACGTGACCAGGCAGGGGACTAGAACAAAGCCATACACTAGAGATTTAGAGTATATTTTGGTCTGTTAGAAGAAACTATATCCCAAAATTTTAAAAAGAGAACTAAGTTTCACTACAGTGAAGGAATAGAATATGCGTATAAAAATGAAATAAAAAAGATTTTTTAAAAAGGGATTGAAAAGATGTTGTTTGAAAAAGGGAAAAAGACATATTCAAAAAAAATAGAAAAAAAAAGAAAATTAAAAAAGTTAACTTTTAAAGACTAAAAAATCATGGGGAAAAAGCTATGAAATCTATGTGTAGTATTCCCCTAGCACTGGAATTCTGCCGTTCTCAGTGATTGGTAAACTTGGTTTTGGCTGGCTGTTCTTGCTGATCTTCTGGGGGAGGGGTCTGTTTCCATGGTTCCCAAATCTCTTTGCTGGAGGCGGAATTGCCCCGTCCTTGCAGGTCCAGGCTAAGTACTCTGCTTGGGTTTGCTCTTGGAGCTTCTTTTCCCTGCAAGCTTTCCGGAGAGCTTTGGAGGAAAAGAGTGAAAATGGCGGTCTCCCAATGAACTCGGGGGCCCACTCCTCAGTGTGCCCCCAGAGAAAAGCAGTCAATCACTGTTGTCTCCTCGGTCTCTGGCTGCACTCTGTGCTCACCCGGCCTGTGACCGAGCGTTGCTATCTCTGGCACCCGACCCCTGTGGAGTCTCCAAACCCAGCAGATCCCTGCGGTGCCCTCCTGCGCCACTCCTTCCAGGGGAGGAAGGGGAGTCTCCCCAGCTCTGCCGCTTGTTGGGTCCCTGTTGGAGGAGTAGTGGCCCGACTGGGCCGCGGATCACAGTTTATGGCAACCCCGAGCTGAGAGCCCGCGCCTCGGCTCCGTCTCTGCAGCCGGCTTCCCCGCTCCGATACCTGGGAGCTCTGCCACACTCAGCCAACCTCTGGTCTTTCTGTGACCCTGAGGGTGCTGAGACCACACTGTCCCAGTGAGGGTTCCCCCCCCCCCCCCCGCTTAGCCACTAGAGCAATGTCCCTCAGCAGAGCCGACTTCTAAAATTTCCGATTTAGTGCTCTGCAGCTGTATCACTTGCCAGAAGCGGCCGATGGAGGCTCCCTCACCCGCCAGCTATCCTCCTGAATATCTCCTTGGATTCACTTCTCCACACGTCCTACCTTCCAGAAATTGGTCACTTTTCTGTTCAGAGAGTTGTTGCTATTCTTTTCTTCAATCTCCTGTTGAGTTTGTAGGTGTTCAGAATGGTCTTATACCTATCCAGCTGAATTCCTGGGACCAGATGAAATTTAGGTCTCCTACTCCTCCGCCATCTTGCTCCTCCTCCTGAGTATATTTAAAAGTGAAGAAGTATTTAGGTATAGTTTTAGAGGATGCCCATGGGGTAGGAGTTTATAATTTTTAGAAGAGCTAGGATATTCAAACTTTGCATTTCAAGTGCATAGATGAACTCTTCTCCAAAGTGGGAGGGGGGATGTTTTCAAACACTTTTGGGACTACTGAACTTGTAAGATGCAATCTAAGGCTTTGTAAGCATACATCACTGCACCCTCCATAAATCTATGAGCTCTGACCACCCCTTCATAAGCTTTCATTCTCTGTGTATTGGTTCGGATATTATAAGAGAAAAGTCAATGCTTCAGGGGCTGACTCTGAATACAGGTGTAGTCTTCAATAGGTTCCTAAAACACATTACCCCACAGATTTATAATTTTGAATGAAACAGAGTTGATAAAGAGAATGACTTGACTTCATCTTCATCAGATATATCACATGCAGGTAATTCTCATGAGGCTGCAGAGAAGACATTCTAGAATTACAGACTCCCTGGTATATTTAACATCAGTGATACTGCCTGGGACCCTTAACCAGTTACCAAAATAGCACAGAAGAGAAGGGAGCCAACTCAGAGCAGTCTCTTTGGGTTCTTATCAATTAGTATGAACACAAGAGATTTTTTATTTCCTGAACTATTTGTCTTCCTAATTTCATGTTCTTTAAGAAGTTATTTGAAGTCAGTCTTCACTATTTCTGACATTAACATGCACACATATATAAAAAGATTTGCAAGTTTTTAGAGGGTTTCAGATGTAAAAAGTCACTTCCTCAAACAAATAGTACATTTTTAGAGTATTTAATTCTCTTCCCCACAATGGCCTAGTCTAATTTTGATAGTAAATGACATATGAAGCATTGTCTGAACTACAAACTCTCTTTACTAGCAAGTGCTGAAGTTTTATGTTACACCCTTCAGTCTCAGAAGTCTGTTTAACTTCTGAATGAAAGGCAGACCTGAAAAGTGTATTCTCATTCGAACAGTGTAAGTTGGATGAAATACAAATTGAATGTTCAAACACTGAAAGGTGGTCAAGTTTCCATCCAGCTTGAACCTAACTCACATTACAAAACAGCACTCCATGAAAAACCACATGTTTACAGAGTCATTTGTTCAAGACATACAGTAGTAAAATACTGCACAAATTTTAGAGAAATCTGTAACTGCTCTCAAGAGGCATATACCACAACATTTACCATTTCTCATAAAGTGGCAATCAGTAGGACCTAATGGAATAAAATTTCTTTTTGCTCTCTTGAAAAACATAATTATGACAAAATAGTGCAACTAACAAGCCATGTTAAGAAATGTTTTAGTACATTTTACTTTATGATAATAGTTTAAAATATGAATTAAATTATAAAGGAATAGCTATGTATTATTTAATTTGAAAATCATAAAATGTTTTTAACAGAATTTTCTTGCCTTCCTTAAAAGAATGTATTTGAGTGTGCTTTCTCATTAAGAAAATAAAAAAAAAAGTGTGGTAAAAGATCCAGCTCAGATTAACAAAGGTCCCACTGTTTGACACCACTGTGGTAACACCTGAGTAACTTGGTATTCTCAAGCACTTACTGTTGTGCATACTGTAGTATACTGCATGTATAGTATACTTAGTACACTAAGTACCATACTTAGTACACTAAGTATACTGTAGTGCATACTTGCAGAGGGTGGTTCTACATACCTATCAAAAAATACACATTCTATTTCACCCACCAGTTATATTTCTATGAATTTTTCTTTATGTAAACTTATACATATGGAAATAACATGCATAAATATATATACATATATACTGCAACTTGTATATATATGTATATGTGATATAGATATATGTACACATAAATATACACACATGCACATACATACACTGTAGTATTTTTAAAAATTAAGTATTAGGGAAAACTTGAAAGTCCACCAAAATGAGACTGGTTCACTTACGGTATATACATGTACTGGAATACTATGCAAAATGGACAAAAAAATTATGAATCAAAGTGTACATATACTATTAACAGAATAACAAGATGCAGGGCAGTTTATGTGTTATGTTAACTTCAGTGTAAAAAGGGGATTATGTATTTACATATGTTTTAATATAAAACTTTTCATCTAACTAAACACAAACTAATAGAAGGGAGTATCAAAGAAACAGATGTGGTTAAGTTGTGGTTGGCCAAGCTGGAAAAATGATTTCCCCATACATGCCCTTGTAAGTTAGTATTATAGAAGCATGTGATAGAACTACCTATTAAGTTTAAGAACAAACTAATTAATGGGAAGGAAACTCAGCCCTCATTTTCCGTAATTTTGTAGTCTAGCTTTTACCCTCCTTCCTCATTACAACTCTTAGAGGTGAGAAATGCAAGGGTCTCAGACCTGGCTAGAAGAACCAACAAAGAGAGGGGGTCACCCACATTGGGGGAGGTGGGGGGAAGGGAAGTGCCCACCTAATAGTAGCCCCTAAGAATTCTTAGTTGTGCTCTCATCCTCAAATGTCCCTACACTCCAAATGTTAAACTCAGCAAGATCAAGAGAATGGAAAGATAAGCCACAGACTGGGAGACAGTATCTGCAAAAGACACATCTGATGATGGATTGTTCTCCAAATGACACAAAAAAAATCTTAAAACTCAAGAAAATAAGCAACCCCATTAAAAAATGGGCCAAAGAACTTCACACTTCACCAAAGAAGATATGCAGATGGAAAATAAGCATGGGGAAAGATGCTCCACACCGTATGTCATCAGGGAAATGCAATATAAAACACTGAGTTACCACTACACACCATCAAAATGGCCAAAACTTGAAACACCAACACCACCAAATGCTGGTAAGGATATGGGGCAGCAGGAATTCTCATATGTTGCTGGTGGGAATGCAAAACGGTGCAGCCACTTTGGAAGATAGTTTGTGGTTTCTTACAAAACTAAACATATTTCACTAAACATATTTCACATATTTCAAACAAATATCATCCACCAATCATATCTGGTGGTATATCCCAAAGGAGTTCTTGAAAGCTTATGTTCACACACTAACCTGCATACAGATGTTCACAGCAGAGGTTCATTTGTAATTGTCAAAATTTAGAAGCAACCAACATGTCCTCCATTTGGGTTGTGGTTAAAGAAACAGTGGTATATCCATGACTAGCATCATATTCAAAGGTGAGAAACAGACTTTACCCTAAGGTCAGGAATGAGACAAGGATGTCCACTCTCACTACTATTATTCAACATAGTATGGGAAGTCTTAGCCACAGCAATCAGACAAGAAAGGCATCCAAACTGGCAAGGAAGAAATAAAACTTTCACTCTTTGCAGATGACAAGATACCACATAGGGAGAACCCTTAAGACTCTACCAAAAAACTAGTAGGACTGCAAAATGAAAAGTTTGCAGGATGCAAAAATCAATGTATAGAAATCCATTGCATTTCTATGCAGTAATGATGAAGCAGCAGAAAGAGAAATTAAGAAAGCAATCCCATTTACAATTGCACCGAAAATAAAATGCCTAGGAATAAATTTGAACAAGGAGGTGAAAGACCTATACTCCAAAACTGTCAAACACTGATGAAAGAAACTGAAGATGACACAAACAAGTGGAAAGAAATTCCATGCTCATCGATGGGAAGAACAAATACTGTTAAAATGTCCATGCCACCCAGAACAATCTACTATTTAATGCCATCCTTCTCAGGATACCAAGAGCATTTTTCACAGAACTAAAATAATTCCAAAATTTGTATGGAACCACAAAAGACCCAGAATAGCCAAAGCAATCTTGAAGAGAAACAAAGCTGACATATCATAATTCAAGATTTTAAGTTATACTACAAAGCTATAGTAATCAAAACAGTATGGTACAGACATAAAAACAGAAACATAAATAGACAAGAATAGAAAATTCAGAAATAAACCCACAATTATATGGTCAATTAATCTTTGACCAAAGGGCAAAAATATGCAATGGGAAAAAGTCTCTTCAACAAATGGTGTTGGGAAAACTGGGCCACTATATGCAAAAGAGTGAAACTGGACAATTTTCTTATACCATATACAAAAATAAACCCCAAATCGATTACAAACCTAAATGTGAGACCGGAAACCTAACAATCGTAGGAGAGAGCCCAGGCAACAACCTCTTTGACCTAGGCTGTAGCAACTTCTTACTAGACATATCTCCAAGGGCAAGGGGGAAAATAGAAACAAAAATAAACTACTGAAACTACATCAAAATAAAAAGCTTCTGCAAGGAAAAGGAAACCATCAAAAAATTAAAAGACAACCTAATATATGGAGAAGATATTTGCAAATGACATATAAGATAAAGGGATAGTATCCAAAATCAAGAACTTCTACAACTCAACACCAACAAATGATCCAATTAAAATGGGAAGACATGAAGAGACATTTTTCCAAAGAAGACAGATGTCCAACAGATACAGAATAATATGCTCAACATCTCTCATCATCAGGGAAATACAAATCAAAACCACAAGATATCACCTCACACCTGTCAGAATAGTTAAAATAAAAAATTCAAGAAACAGCAAATACTGGTAAGGATGTGGAGAAATAGGGACCCTTATGCACTGTTTTTGGGGATATAAACTGGTGAAGCGTCCATGGAAAACAGTACGGAGGCTCCTCAAGAAAATGCTGTATCATAGGATAGTTCTATTTTTAATCACACTACTAGGTATTCACCCAAAGGATATAAAAACACTAATTTGAAAACATACATGCACCCGTAAGTTTATTGTCATATTATTTACAATCGTCAACCCAAGTGTCCATCCACAGACGAATGGATAAGGAAGATGTGGTTTACATATGTGTGTATGTGCACACATGGGCGTGCACACACACGCGTGTGTACACACACACACACACACACACACACACACACACACTGGAATATTACCCAGCCATAAAAAAGAGTAAGATCTTGACATTTATACAATATGGATGGACCTACAAAGCAAAATGCTGAGCAAACTAAGTCAGAGAAAGACAAATACTGCATGATCTCACTCATGTAGAAGAAATAAAATACCCCAAAGATAAAAAAAAAAAAAAAGACACACCAAACCAAAAAATAAAGTCTTAAATATAGAGAACAAACTCAAGGTTACCAGAGGGGAGGTGGGCAAGGGAATGGACTAACTAGTTGAAGGGATTTAATAGTACATTTATTGTGACTTGCAGGAAATATTAAAATAGACTCTTTGAGTGCAAAGGAGAGACCAAAAGTGACAAAGACTAGAAAGGATCTGAGAAAATCTCCAGAACTAACAAAACAAGTAGTAAAATGGGAATACATACATATCTATAATTACTTTGAATGTAAATGGACTAAACACTCTAGTCAAAAGACAGAGGGTGACAGAATGGATTAAAAAAAAGCAAGACCCATCTATATGCTACCTACAAGAAACTCATTTTAGACCTAAAGACCCCTGCAGATTGTAAGTGAGGGGGATTTATCATGCAAATGGATGTCAAGGAAAGCCAAAGTGTGAATACTTATTTTGGGTAAACTAGATTTTAAAACTGTAAAAAGAGACAAAGAAGGACATTTTATAATAATAAAGGGGATAATACAAGAAAATCTAACGATTTGAAATATTTATGCATGCAACATGGGAGCACCCAAATATATAACATAATAACAAAAAGGAACTGATAATACCATAAAACTAAGGGACTTTAACACCCCGCTTACATCAACAACGGATCATCGAAACAGAAAATAAACAAGGAAACAACAGTTTTGAATGACACACTGGACCAGATGGATTTAACTGAAATATTCAGAACATTCCTTCCTAAAACAGCAAAATACACATTCTTTTCAAGTGCACATGGAAGATTTTCCAGAATAGATCACATATTAGGTCACAAAACAGGCCTCAACAAATACAGAAAGACTGAAGTCATACCATCCACCTTTTCTGACCACAATGTTATAAAACTTGAAGTCAACCACAAGAAAAAATCTGGAAAGACCACAAATACACAGAGGTTAAAGAACATTCCACTAAAGAACAAAGGAGTCAAACAGGAAACCAAAGAGGAAATTAAAAAACAAAACAAAACAAAACAAAACATGGGAACAAATGAAAATGAGAACACAACAGTCCAACCTTTGGGATGCAGCAAAAGTGGTTCTAAGAGGGAAGTTTATAGCAATACAGGCCTAACTCAAGAAGCAAGAAAAATCTCAAACAACCTAGCCCTATACCAAAAGGAACTACAAAAAGAACAAACAAATCCTAAAGACAGAAGAAGGAAGGAAATAATAAAGGGTAGAACAGAAATAAAGGATACAGAAAGTATAATATAGAACAGATCAATGAAACCAGGAGTTGGTTCTTCAAAAAAATAAAATTGATAAACCTAGGCCAGACTTACCAAAAAGAGAAAAAAAAATCACAATGAGAGAAAAAGCAACCAACACCACAGAAAAACAATGAGATAATATTATGAAAAACTGTATGTCAACAAATTGGACAATTCAGAAGAAATGGATAAATTCCTAGAAACATATAAACTACCGAAATTGAAGCAAGAATAGAAAACTTGTGCAGACTGATTAACCAACAAAGAAACTGAATCAGTTAGCAAAAGACTCCCAACAAACAAAAGGTCCAGGATCAAATATCTTCACAGGCAAATTACATCAAACGTTTAAAGAAGAGTTAATAGCTATTCTTCTCAAACTATTCCAAAAAATAGAAAAGAGAAACTTCCAAATTTCTTCAATGAGTCCAGCATAACCCTGATACAAAAAGCAGATAAAGACACTACTAAACAAACTGTAACTGCAAGTCAATATCCCTGAACATGGATGCAAAAATCCAGAATAAAATATTAGCAAACACAATCCACCAGTACAATAAAAAAAAAAGCCATTCACCACCATCAATTGAGATTCCTGGGTTGCAACATTCTCAAATCAACCTATGTGATACACCACAGTAATAAAAGGGTAAGACTCATGTTCCTCTTAATAGATGCAGAAAAAGCATTTGACAAAGTACAACATCCATTCATGATAAAAACCCTCAACAATATAGGTTTAGAGGAAACATACTTCAACACAGTAAGAGCCATATTTGAAAAACTCACAGTTAACATCATCCTTAATGGGGAAAAACAGTTTTTCCTCTACAGTAAAGAACAAGACAGGATGTCCACTCTCACCGTTTTTATTCAACATAGTCCCAGAAGTTCTAGCCACAGCAATCAGACAACAAAAGGAAATAAAAGGCATTCAAATCAGCAAGGTAGAAAGAAAACTTTCACTCTTTTCAGTTGACATGATACTCTATATAGAAAATCTGAAAGACCCAACATAAAAGTGGTAGAACTGATGCACACATCCAGTAAAGTCACAGGATACAAAGTCAATGTACAGAAATCTGTTGCAAGGACAGATCATCTAAGCAGAAAATCAACAAGGTAACAATGGCTTTGAATGACACACTGGACCAGATGGATTTAATGGATATATTCAGAAAATTTCATCCTAAAGCAGAATACACATTCTTTTCAAGTACACATATAACAGTCTCCAGGACAGATACCATACTGGGTCACAAATCATGTCTTAAGTAGTACAAAAAGACTGAGATCATACCATGCATATTTTCAGACCACAACACTATGAAACTTGAAGTCAACCCCAAGAAAAAATTTGGAAAGACCACAAATACATGGAGGTTAAAGAACATCCTCCTAAAGAATGAATGGGTTAACCAGGAAATTAAAGAAGACATAAAGTACACGGAAGCAAATGAAAATGAAAACATGACAGTCCAAAATCGTTGGGATGCAGCAAAGGCAGTCTTAAGAGGGAAGGATATCCTCAAGAAGAAAAGTCCCAAATACACAACCTAACCTTACATCTAAAGGAGCTAGACAATTAAAAGCAAATAGCCTACTTAATTAATTTAATAAATCCAATCACAAGTGAAATAACAAGTATTAGAGCAGAAATAAATGATAGAGAAACAAAACAGATCAATGAAACTAAGAGCTGGTTATTTGAAAGAATAAAATTGATAAATTCCTATCCAGACTTATCAAAAAATGAAAAGTTCCAAATAAAATCATGAATGAAAGAGAAGAGATCACAACCAACACCACCGAAACACAGATCATTGTAAGAGAAGACTATGAAAAATCGTATGCCAACAAACTGGACAATCTGGAAGAAATGGACAAAGTCCTCAAAAAATACAAACCACCAAAATTGAAACAGGAAGAAATAGAAAATTTGAATAGACCCATAACCAGCAAAGAAATTGAATCAGTAATCAAAAATCTCCCAACAAAAAAAGTCCAGAGCCTGATGCTTCCCAGGGAATTCTACCAGATATTTAAAGAAGAGTTAATACCTGTCCTTCTCAAATTGTTCTTAAAAAAAAAAAAAAAATAGAATGGAAGGAAAACTGCCAAACTCCTTCTATGAAGGCCAGCACTACCTTGATTGTAAAACGAACGACCCCACTAAAAAGGAGAATTACAGGCCAATATCCCTAATGAACACCAATGCAAAACTCTCAACAAGATAACAGTTGAATCAAATCCCACAATACATTAAAAGAATCATTCACCACAATCAAGTGGGATTTATTCCTAGGTTGCAGGAGTGGTTCAATATTTGCAAATCAATCAATGTGATACACCACATTAATAAAAGAAAGGATAAGAAACACGATCCTATAGTTGGGGGAAAAAAGTCTATGACAAAATACAGCATCCATTCTTGATAAAAACCCTCAACAAAGTAGGGATAGACAGAATATATCTTAACATCATAAAGGCCATATATGAAAGACCCACAGCTAGCATCATCCTCAATGGGGAAAAATGGAGAGCTTCTCATTTATAGTCAGGAATGAGACAGGAATGTCCACTCTCACCATTACTATTAACATAGTACTGGGAGTCTTGGCCTCGGCAAACAGAAAAGAAAAATAAAAGGCATCCAAATAAGTAAGGAAGAAGTCAAACTTTCACTATTTGCAGATGACGTAACACTTAGGTACAAAACCTGAAAGACTCCACCTAAAAATTTGCTAGAAGACATGAATTTAGCAAAGTCGCTGGATATAAAAATCAACATACAGAAATCTACACCAAAAACATTAAGCTACCTATGAATAAACCTAACCAAAGAGGTAAAAGCTCTGTACTCAGAAAACTATAGAACACTCATGAAAGAAATTGAAGATGGTACAAAGAAACGGAAAAACATTCCATGCTCATGGATTGGAAGAACAGATATTGTTAAAATGTCTATACCATCCAAAGCAATCAACATATTTAATGCAATCACCATCACCATTTTTCAGAGAGCTAGAAAAAACAATCCTAAAATTTGTACGGAACCATAAAAGACCCTGAATATCTAAAGCAATACTGAAAAAAAGCAAACCTGGAGGCATCACAATTCTGACCTTCAAACTGTATTACAAAGATATAATTATCAAGACAGTATGGTACTGGCACAAAAACACATAGATTTATGGGACAAGAACAGAAACCCCAGAAATGAACCTTCAACTCTATGGTCAACTAATCTACGGCAAAGTAGGAAAAATTACCCAATGTTAAAAGACATTCTCTTTAACAAATAGTGTTGGGAAAACTGGACAGCCACATGCAGAAGAATGACATTGGACGAATTTCTTACACCATACACAAAAATAAACTCAAAATGGATGGAAGACCTAAACGTGAAACAGGAATCCATCAAAATCCTAGAGAACACAGGCAGCAACTTCTTTGATCCAGGCTGCAGCAATTTCTTACTAGACATGTCTCCAGAGGCAAGGGAAACAAAAGCAAAAATGAACTGTTGGGACTTCCTCAAGATAGAAAGCTTCTGCACCGCAAAGGAAACAATCAACACAACTGAAAGTCAGCCTACAGAATGGGAGAAGATATTTGCAAAGGACATATCTGATAAAGGGTTAGTATCCAAAAGTTATCAAGCTCAACACCCAAAAAACAAGTAGTCCAGTAAAGAAATGGGCAGAAGACATGAACAGGCATTTCTCCAAAGAAGATATCCAGATGGCTAACAGCCACATGGAAAGATGCTCACTTGGCATCAGGGAAATACAGAAATACAAATCAAAACCTCAATGAGATACCACCTCACACCAGTCAGAATGGCTAAAATTAACAAGTCAGGAAATGACAGATGTTGGCAAGGATGCAGAGAAGGTAGAACCCTCCTACACTGTTGGTGGGAATGCAAACTGGTGCAGCCACTTTGAAAAACAGTATGGAGGTTCCTCAAAAAGTTGAAAATAGAACTACCTTATGTCCCAGCAATTGCACTACTACGTATCTATCCAAAGGATACAAACAGTGATTTGAAGGAACACATGCACCCCAATGTTTACAGCATTATCAATATCCAAACTATGGAAAGAGCCCAAATGTCCAAATACACACACACACACACACACACACACACACACACACACACACACACACTAGAATACTAGTCATCCATCAAAAAGAATGAAATCTTGCCATTTGCTATGATGTGGATAGAGCTAAAGAGTGTTATGCAAAGTAAGATAAGGCAGAAAGACAAAGACTGTATGATTTCACTCCGATGTGGAATTTAAATAACAAAACAGATGAACATAAGGGAAGGAAAGGAAAAATAAGATAAAAACATTAAGAGATTCCTAACTATCGAGAACTGAGGGTTGATGGAGGGAGGTGGGTGGGGGTGGGCTGGATGGGGGATGGGGATTAAGGAGTGCACTGGTTGTGATGAGCACTGGGTGTTGTATGTAAGTGAGGAATCACTGAAGTCTACTCCTGAAACCAAAACTGTACTATGTTAACTAACGTGAATTTGAACAAAAACTGGAGGAAAAGAAAATAAAGGGCTGTAAAAATGTAAAGTACAAGAAAAATTGGTGCTATGAATAAAAGATGGTCTTGAACAGCCAAAAAAAAAAAAGTTACATTGAAAGAAAAATGTAAAAAAAAAAAAAAAGTACACTTACTGTGATGAGCTTGAGTAATGTGTAGAATTGTTATACTGTATTGAATGTTGTATATAATATTGTATGCCTGAGACTAAAACTACACTGTATGTTAACTATACTGGAACTAATTTTTTTTAAAGGAAAGACATTGTGGTATATTCAGACAATGGAATATTCAGTGCTAAAAGGAAATGAGGTATAAGCTGTGCAAAAGGGAACCCTAAATGCTTATTAGTAAGTGAAAGAAGCCAATCTGGAAATGCTACATAATGCGGAATTCCAACTATAGAACATTTTGGAAAAGGTAAAACTATGGAGACCGTAAAGAAATCAGCGGTTGCAGGGAGGGAGGGATGAAGAAACAGAGCACAGAGTTTATTTAGGGCAGAGAAACTCTTCTGTATGGTAGAATGGTGGATACAGCTGAAGAGGAATTTGTCTAAACCCATAGGACATACCATACCAGTAGTGAACGCTAGTATGAGCAGTGGTTGTCGGATGATGATGTGTCCAAGCAGGTTCATCAGTTGCAATAAATGATGGTGCGGAGGTTGGTAATTGGCAGGCTGTGCATGTGGGAGAAGGGATATATTGGAAATCTGACTTCATCCCCCACCCCTGCACCCAGTAAAGATTATGGAAAAGTTGCCAAATGACAAAGAAGTGTGTTCCTTTGGAGATCCCTGGCAGCACACGGAGTGAGGTCCTGCACAGCAACCTGAATGAAACTTCTCTCCATACAAAAAGATCACCCCACAGTGCCGAGCGGTCACCTGAGGCACAAATACGGGGACCAAGGCCTTGCCGTTACACAGGGGAGCACTATCACACAGTTTCATTTTCAGGTATTTTATTTTTACCTGCAGGTTGGACAAGCCTCCTAGTGATTTTGTTACACATATATTTTGACTAGTTTATGTAAAAAGTCCCCGATTAGTCCTATTTCCATTTTACACATGGATACAGCACTAGGTAAGCAATTTTTCTCCAAGGTACTGCAGGTAGAAAGGGGTGGATTCCAGATTTGATTCTGGTGGGTCACACTTTCAAACATCAAGGACAGAACTCTTGAACTGCAATTGGAAATGATGAGTTTCTCAGATGCTCTGCTTTCTAATTTCAATGAAGACTTCCACAAGTTGGCTGTACAGTCACAGTCATGATACAGCCTATGTAATTGCCACTTTAATTATTCACAGTGATTAATTCACAAGGGAAAGGGAATCAGCATTCCACACTTGCAATTTCAAGTTCTAGATTTTGAATGCCTTTATTTTTTTTTACCATTTGTCGTGGATTTATTGTTGCACAGCAGTTGTACTTCACAAATTGGCTTTTGAAAAAGAAAAACTTAACTTTTGAAAGAAAAATATAGTTTCAGAAACTTTTAAAATAATTACCCTAATTTTCTTTACGTATATTTCATGTGGGCTGTCCTCTGCTTTGTTGCACTTTGCGTCTTTTTTTTTTTTTTATTACCCTGAAATTTTTTTCGTAGGAAAAATATAAAAAAGATCATTGCTAAACGTTTAGCTCAGCATTAAGTAAATGTGATTTACCCTTTCTGGGTACCAAAGCAATCACGCCATAATACTGTAGAGCAAAAGCAGCACCTTGAGTGTACAATGAAATAGTTATCCAGAAATCACTTAATTTTCCCAATCACTAAGAATTAGCCACCAGATCCTGCAGCTGGAGTTCATTTTAACGGTGCTGCTCTAAGGAAGAGACAGGGAAAATCACTGTCTACAGGGTCCATGGACTTGGGAATCGCAGCAGGGGATACAGAGGCTACATTATGTCCTGAGAGTTTCCCCTCTGCCGGCGCTAATTTAGATGTCTGCGTCTCGGGCGCCTGGGTGGCTCAGATGGTTAAGCGTCTGCCTTCGGCTCAGGTCATGATCCCAGGGTCCTGGGATCGAGTCCCGCATCGGGCTCCCTGCTCCTTGGGAGCCTGCTTCTCCCTCTGCTTCTCTCTCTCTCTCTCTCTCTCCCTCTCTCTCTCTCCTCCTCTGTCTCTCATGAATAAATAAATAAAATCTTTAAAAAAAAAAATTTTAGATGTCTGCGTCTCTGCAGAAGCGGCCTAAAAGGATTTGAACAAGGTAAGTCTAGGCGGTATCCCCTCTGCTCCGCTGTGGGGCACAGGGTGCAGAAGGGAAAGAGAAATCAGAATGGGGAATTGATAGCACTAAGCTATTTAGCGCATTATTTTTAAGCAGGATTTTATTTTGTGCCTATCGTTTGTACACACATAATACAATTACCTAATATGTGCTGAGCATTCACAGCTACACTCGTTTTAGGGACAAAGGAGCAGAGAAGGGTAAACAGGATCCAAGAACGGGACCAGGCAGCATTGTTTCAGAGCGAAGCCCCAGACCAGCCTGAAACCAAGTGCAGTCATTCTGGTAGGAGACTCAGGCCTCGGCACCTTCCACACTGCCTCCTTCTCTGTGTGTCCCTTTGCACTGGCCTCACCAAAACCCAGGTATTTCCTCACTGGAGTACTGCTTAGAAGATGTGTCCCTTCTTTCAATAACCACTTACAGTTGGAAAATTGATTCTTTTCTGTTTGAAAGCAATTCTTGTTTTTATATTAAGAAGACACTTTCAGGCAAACTACCTCCCTCCTTCTGGCTCTGCACGTGTAACTCAGAGAAGCAGCCTCCTTATATTTTCTGAGTGAATCAAAGCATCCAGAAAGATTAAAAAAATCACCACATATGTATACTTCCTATGCTGAACCTCAAGAGCCTTGCAGCATTAGTGTTCTGCCAACAAAATGTGTCCTGAGGCATTATATTTCACTTTTTACAGACAGGGTAAGGAAAGAGTCCTGAGATGTCTGTGTCAGTGCCAGAAGAAACAATCTTCTGCCCTACCTTTATTTTATTTTATTTTAAAGATTTTATTTATGTCAGAGACAGAATGGGAGATAGAGAGCACGAGAGGGAAGAGGGCCAGAGGGAGAAGCAGACTCCCCGCTGAGCAGGGAGCCCGATGCGGGACTCGATCCCGGGACTCCAGGATCATGACCTGAGCCGAAGGCAGTCGCTCAACCGACTGAGCCACCCAGGCGCCCTGCCCTACCTTTAATTAAGACTTGTATTTGACAATAAATCCATTTTTAAAAAATGAGCATATCAACTATTGAACCATATCATTGCTGAATTTTCTATAAATGTTTTTATTGTCATGTTAATCACCATACATTACATCATTAGTTTTTGATGTAGTGTTCCATGATTCATTGTCTGCGTATAACACCCAGTGCTCCACGCAGAACGTGCCCTCTTTAATACCCATCACCAGGCTAACCCATCCCCCCACCCATCACTGCTGACTTTTAGCAGAAATGAGAATTCTGTAGTGTAAACCTAATGATTTATCTGCCTTTCTGGCAAGTCTCACCGTTCAAAGAAATAGGAATTATGGACTAACTCCTTCCAGTCTTTCACAGGTGGCAAGTGACTAAGCTTCCTTTTCCTTAATTTCCAACATTTCAGCTGTAAGATGTTCTTTGTATTACAGAAAAGGAAACTTACAGACTGACTATGGCCTCATAAAGTGTCAATTATGCTGAAATACTCATTTCTTTGATTATATGCGTGTGTGTATATATACAGATTTTTCATGAACAAGATTAAACAATCCTCTTCCAATTATTCCATTCTGAGATTCACTTAAAAGCTCTATTTTGTATTTCAGATACCGGGATTAAAAACTGGAGAAGATGAAATCAAGTTCAGGGACTGAGTATGATTCTCAGTTCCAGATTAAGAGAATCTCATTCTTCAAATTTCCATTCTTCTAAGCATAGTAAACAAGGGGCACCGATTCTATCTGATACATAAAGGGAGTTAACCATGGATTTACAAGTCAGCTCAAACTTGGGGATGGGAGCCCAGGGTACAATATAAGCAATAACCCCTACCAAATTAATGCCAAATATAATTTTGGAGTTGTAAGTTGGCTAGGATTTTTAGTTGTCCTAGACACTCAAGAATTATGCTGAAGGAAAGTGAAGTGACTTATGGTCCAGGATCTTGGTTTGACAGTTCAATGGGAAGAGGGAGTTATGCATTCATAAATGCTCTAAGAAGTTACTAACAAAGAGCCTCACTGCACTTTGAGGTGCTTCTATAGTTTGTCTTAGCAATATTTAAAAGACGTATCTATATTTTCTCTTATCAGTAGCAAATCTCAAGAATAAAAGTCCAACATTACCCAGTTGGTAAAAACCACACTGTTAAAAGTTTGAAAGATGACAAAATAATCGCAGACCCCTAAAGAGGCATATAGAACATGCAAATGAAAATAAACACTAAACCATAATTCTCAGTGGCAAATTATAATCAGTAAAATAGATCTTATGGAAGATTTTTTTTTTCTTCCTTTCATTACAACCTCCCCACCACCAACAAAACAGAACATCGAGGTGGTTCTCGTTACTGGAATTTGAGCCACTATCCTGTGTGGCCTCGATGTGGAGGACTGAGCCTCGATGACCACCGTGAACCTGAGATCATATTGTCACTTAAGGATAAGTATGTCTAGTGTGCCGTGTCCAGTCAAGGGGACTGCGTAATTACAGATGTGTGCCTTACCTATAACCCTGCCTTATCTACAACCCTGCTGAGAACACTGAAGGGGGTAAATCAGCAAGAGTGAAGAGAAGAAAACAGGGCTCACGGGTGGGGAGGAGTTATCCACAGAAGAGAAAACACAAGACACTTGAGAAAGATGAGAAGCATATGGAGCCACGGGTGCTGGATCAAATCTGCCCTGGGCGTGGGCGGGTGGTCCAAATCCCATGAGCAGGAGGGGTCCCGAGGAGGTGGGACCAGGACCTCAGTCCTTTCCTGAGGGCTGTGCTGTTGTGGGCATGTTCCCAGCTGCCACAGGAAGTGATGCTGAGCTTTGAACATCAGCGGTCATCGACGCCAGCACCCTTCACAGCCCATGTTGCCACAGCACAAACAGCAAAAGGTCTTGCATTTTCCCAGGTCCGCACTTGTGGGTTAATCAGTGCCTTTTAGGAAGTAGAAGGGGCTCCGTGGGGAGATCTGTTGACACAACATAGTAAAATTTACTAATGATGTCTCTAAAGAAAGATAGACACTTCCAAATAATGATTAATAAATTTCTGATGAGTCAATTGTCTCCATGTTGAATTTTTATACAGCCTAACAGCTAAGAATACTTTAAGAATTACTGAAAAAATAAAAAAATATTTAAGCACTTAGAAATTACCCGAAAATCAAATTCATTCTCCATCCAGTTTTATTGGAATGCAGCCACAGCCAATTGCTTGCTTATCATTCATGCCCATGTTAGCACTACAACAGCAGAGACAGACTCCACAGCCTGCAAAGTCTAAAATATTCACGGGAAACATTTGCTAATGGCTGTTCTCTAATAAAAAAAAAAAAAAAAACACCACAACAAGGCATAATGCAAAGAAAAAAACACCAGCAATATTAGATGCTAAAATAGAGAGTTGCTATCAAAGTTTTGAGAAATAAAATGATTCTTAAACTAGAATTTTATAGCTGAAGAAATAACACTCAAATAGAAGGGAGAATAAACGTGTTTTCAAACATAAGGATTCAGAAAATTTATCATCTCTGATCCATTCTTGAGATATTACTTGAGGATATATTCTAGCAAACTGGAGGGGGGAAATGTGAAGACATCCATTTCTTCAAACAGTAGTTTGAGTTGAGAACACCAGGAAGAGAATGTCGGGGTTACAGCTGTGTATCACCTTTCAGTGTGTCTTATTATTTTTAACAGATTTTCAAGGAAAAAAATGCAGTAAGAAACTCAAAAAAATGAAAATCCGATTAGCTCATAGTCCAATATAAAGAAACCTAAAATATCAAAAATTATAAAAGAGGAATGTCTAGGAGAAAAATGCTTACGAGTCAAAACACTGAAGTCATAATAAAGGAAATACATTTACAGAACACTATATGGTCAAGAAATAAAGGGTATAAAGTCATAGTAGTCATAATAATATAAATGCCGTTTTCTCATGTTCAGCCTTTATAGCTAGCCTATGAACAAAGCAGGAATGTCTTGGTTATCATTTTCAATGCAGAACATAACGATTAACCTTGAAAATGTGAAAATAAAAGTTTTGCTGACTGTGGGAGACTGAAGTTGGAGGGGAAGGGCAGGGGACCCATAGTCTCATTCTTCATAGAGTGGAACAAGATACTGGCCTGGGTGCAGAACAGAATCAAGATGCTGGTCAGAAGTTGGAAAATACAGACCTAAGAAAATAATTTCAATTTCAAATGGGAATTACAGACGAATGCCTATGTGATATGAACGAACACAAGCAAAGGACAGAAGAAAATATGTATTGGGCTATTAATAGTGTAACCAGGCACCAACCTAACATTTATGGTATTTTTCCAGATATCATGTGGGCCACCCAGAACACACAGGCAAGATGAGTCTAACTCTTGGATGCCATTTTTATAAGCTCCTAGGTTACAAGACAAACAAGAGGAAAAACGAAGATAAAAGAAGAATATGAGGAGAAAGACGAAGGAAAGTATAATCAGGTCAAGCATCTCTGGTGGCAAGCTCTCTTTATTGCTGACTGATCAAGGAAATGTTTTCAGAATGTTGGAGGAAAACCCTAAAAAAACTCAGAGCAGAAGTTCCAAAGTCTCCCTCTGGATGAGGAAAAGGAGGGGTTGGATCACCACCTTTCCCTCACCAGCAGTTTCGCCTTCTGATGTCTCCACAGGGGTCATGTGTTACATTTGTCTTAGGATATTGAATTTTCTAAAACTCTTTGCTGACAAAAGAACAAAAATGGTTTTTAACATATGGAAAGTTTTATCACCTACAGAGAATATTCTGTCCCTTTCAGTTTGTAAATTCAAGTACAGGATGATCAAATTCCTAGGAATTGAGAATGCAGACTTAGGATTGTAAGGTAGTACACAAGCCTGAAAGGGCTAGGCGGGTGGTCTGATGGGCCAGAGGCAAAAACTGCTGAAGGCCCAAGCATGCAATCTGTTCCTGAGACACCAAACAAATTTTCTGTCTGGGAAGGCACCATGCTAGGATATTGATAGCAGGGACTTATTTTTTTTAAAAATAGCAATAACAAGTCATATAAACAGGAGCAAGAGTGAAAGAAAAAGAAAACATCAGAGATTTTCCTCATTTGTCTCCAAGTCAGTGTTGGCAGAGATGGGCTCCGGGGACAGAGAACGCACCAGTGGGACACTTGCAGTCCTCAGTGGTGTTAAGGCAGGACGAAGGGGTGAGGTCATTCTTGCCATAGCGGTTTGGAGGCCAAAGATCTTGTTCGTTCAGAATGACAGGTCATGCCCATCAGTGAGACTTCTGAAGCTCTGGTGCGGTAGGAAATGGCTTATACAAACATCAGTGACAGAACAGCAAATCAGAAGACAACAAGGATGGCTGATGGGCCCACGGAGTCTCACCAGTGCTGCTACCAACACAAAAAACGTGTATTACGTCCACTATGTAAAACCATCTTTGTTTATGCAACCCTCTTTGCAGGAGAAACCTCCTGGGAGAAGAATTTAAATTTGTTTCCTTTTAAAAAATTATCCTAGGGGTGCCTGGGTGGCTCAGTCATTAAGCGTCTGCCTTCGGCTCAGGTCATGTTCCCAGGGTCCTCGGATCGAGCCCCGCAGCAGGCTCCCTGCTCAGTGGGGGGCCTGCTTCTCTCTCTCCCACTCCCCCTGCTTGTGTTCCCTCTCTCGCTCTCTGTCAAAATCTTAAAAAAATTATCCTAAAACTACCTTCATAGATTGCTGCACCCATGAATGCATGCACACGCGCAACCCCCACCCAAGAGTAAAGAGATAAACTAGAAATGGAACTAGGCTTAGGTGTCAGAATGGGGGTGTGACTGAACATGGCCACCCTGTTTCTGGACGGACCGCGAGCTAATAGCTGTTTGCATTTAATGAAACTAGCAAGCACTCCGTGGTCCCCCTATACGTTTATTTCAAGCCCAAGTCTGCTGGTTGGATGACTGTGGACTGATCCAGGCCAGTTTGTGTCTGCTGCGTAGACGCTTCATACTTCTCATCAGACAAGCAAGTGAGCCTAGGCATGTTCCTGTCCTGAAAAAAGATCCAGATCCATCCCAGCTCAGATTCTTTTCCTCAGCCATGTCCACTCCACTCAGAAGCCCAAAGATAGTCTTCATGTCTGTGTTTTTTCTCTTTAGCCTTTCTTTTAGGTTCCTTTTTAGATTTCCACCTCCCTGGTCACATCGCCCCTCTGTCCTGCATGCTGTCTTCTTTGTCAATTCGAGCTCTTACCATATGAGCTTTAACAATTCCCTGGGACTTCCAACACCCCTTGGATGTCTGGTTCTGATACTTGCTGCGTCCCTTCAAATCATGTCATTTGCCTTTAGGCATTCATTTTGTTATTTTCTTGACCAGGGGTGTGGAGTGGTGGACATACCAAGTGGAAGGAACTGTTATAAAAAGGTCTCTTGTGATGTGGTAGTGATGGAGGTGGGGAGGGGGAATAAGCATTCTATAGTCCTGTGATTAGACCTCAGTCTTCTAGTTAATCTATGTTCCTGGACTGTGAACTTCAGTTTTTTCCTACTCCCTTTTGGAGAGGGTATCAAGATGGGTAGCGTACGCCTGAGTGGAGCATTTTCTTTCCTCCACATAGAAGGCTAGAGCTGGCTGGATGGGGGTTCATTTCTCTTCTCCAGATCAGTAGGACTCTCTCTTTGTAGGAAGGACTGGAGACTTCAAACCTCCTTACACACAGAACAGGAAAAACCCTATTCCATCGACTCCTATCCAATCTATGTTAGCCATGCTGGTTGGCGTAGCTAAAGTCGTTTTGACGCTAAGGTTTTCCAAGTCCACCTCAGAGTTACAAAGAGGTGCATGTGAACAGGGAAAGTTAAAATGTTAAAAAGCCAACTATTTTTTTTAAATTGTGTTATGTTAGTCACCATACTTTACATCATTAGTTTTTGATGTAGTGTTCCATGATTCCTTGTTTGTGCATAACACCCAGTGCTCCACGCAGAACGTGCCCTCCTTAATACCCATCACCAGGCTAACCCATCCCCCACCCTCCTCCCCTCTAGAACCCTCAGTTTGTTTCTCAGAGTCCATCGTCTCTCCTGGTTCATCTCCCCCTCCAATTCCTCCCCCTTCATTTTTCCTTTTAACATATAATGTATTATTTATTTCAGAGGTACAGATCTGTGATTCAACAGTCTTGCACAATTCACAGCGCTCACCATAGCACATACCCTCCCCAATGTCCATCATCCAGCCACCCCATCCCTCCCACCCCCCACCTATTTTTTTTGGGATTCTGCTAGGGGTGCTGCCGCCTGTTTTGGCTGGGTTTCTGATTATATGCTCCTCAGATTGTTACAAACCTTTGGTTCATTTCAGAGTTCTGGAGAAGCTGGTTCTGACTGGTTTTCATCTTCTAAAATCATGCTTTTTCAGAAGATGCAACTTTTGAAGGTTCCTTCTGCACCATTTCAAAAGTGCTTCTTTTCATTAGTGGATATTTACAACACAAATACTCCTGTTCCTATCCCTCCTGCTGACAATAAATCAGTATTTATTTAATGGAAATTTCCTAAGATTAGTATTCAGACAGGGTCCTAGATCTCACCCTTTTTAGAAGTTCTTAAAATGTACTTACTGTACTTACAAAAGGTAAAAATTAACATTTCTTAAAGTACGCCCAATAAAAATGCCATTCTAAAATTAACCAAGCCATTCATCACCAGTTTTTTTTTTTTTTAACTTCATAACATAACACGTAAACTTCACATTTAATACCATGTATTTATTGGGCACCTACTGGGTGCAAACTACAAAATAAGTTGCAACATATGGTATTAGTACTCAAGATCCTGTTAACAAAGGTAGTGTTGCATGATTTGACTGCCAAAAATAGGAGCTAACATTTAAAATTATAAAAATGAGGAATAAATTAATGTAACAAAATACAAGAACACTTAAAATGGTTATTAGCAAAGACTGAGAGTGTGTAACTGGGATGTAAATGGTGATGATTAGGATTCCTGGTGTGATTTCAAAAGTTAATATTTATGGAAAAGACTTGTGTTTCTAATTCAAGGTTAGCTAACCTTTCATAAATCTGGTGACCCGACATGTGGACATGTTTCTGTTCATGTTTTTTTGTTAACCCACTATGTTTTGATAACTAGTATAAGTCTTTTTTTTTTTTAAGATTTATTTGACAGGGACAGAGCAAGAGAGGGAACACAATCAGGGGGAGTGGGAGAGGGAGGGAGAAGCAGGCTTCCCGCGGAGCAGGGAGTCCAGTGCAGGGCTCAATCCCAGGACCTTGGGACCATGACCAGAGCCGAAGGCAGACGCTTAACAACTGAGCCACCCAGGCACCCAGATAACTAATAGAAGTCTTAAGACATCCATGTTTTTCTAAAAGTTACCCTTATTATTTTTGGTCTTTTGCATTTTCGTTTATTATTGATCCCACCACACATTTGTGCACACGTTCACAGGAACATACCCATAGATGCTATGATTTTAATCAGACTGCTTGAATCTACTATAGAGGAACTCAATTTATCTGGATCAGTTGCATTCCCAAATAGAAGAATGAATCATGACCCATACTTTTCACTCTACACAGAAATGAATCCCAGATTACTGATTAACATGGAAAAGAAAAACCATAAAATATTTAGGAATATTGAAAAAAAAGAGCTTCGTGACTTAGTGTCAGAAATGTTAAAGACACACACAGTTTTAACTCTAAAGATTTTTTTAACGTAATACATTGATTACATTAAAATTAGGAAACCATTAAAATTGAAAAGAAAAAGGCATTGAATGTAACAGGTTTTTGGAACAGATATATCTGACCAGGATCTGCTATTCCAAGTACATAATAAAAAATCCTATAAACCAAAAAATAAAAAATCCTATAAACCAAAAATATAAAGATAGGTCAACTCTAATATCAACATGAAGAGTTGGGATATTTTATCCCATTCTATAAACAAGAGCACTGAAAATTAGGAGTTTACATAATTTAAATGAATTCTCTCCATGACTGTAAGAACCCATTCTCCCATTGAACCACTATGACTAACTGGATGCTGGATTGTGTGTCACAATCAGAGGGAGTTCAGATCCTGCTGGGGACACTTGGATAATGGCAAAGTAGACTTTTTAATAACTAATGAAAATAATAGAATTATACCTTGAAAATCATATTAAACCTTACTTTTTGCTAATAAATAAAACAGCAAAGAATATGAATACTGGCAAGAGAATCTGACAGACAATAGGACAGAGATTGACCTCTGTTCTAAGGAGTCACACAATTAGCAGAAAAGGATAAACAGTTGCAACAGGTGGGTTAGCTGGTGGATTCGGGAGTTATTTTTTTCTTGGAAACATAGTTTTACTTGAGTAAACCTTACACGGTATGCTGAGTGTAGCCCATGTTGTGGCATAATTGTAAGAATATAAAGAGGAAGGATATAACATCTTATTGGGACAGATTATTAATAAAGAAAATGGAAAGCATTTGGCTAACTTCATGGCTTTACCAGTAAGAGAAAGTACTATGACAGAAAAGCCTGTGGAGGATTAAAACTGGAATACAAAAATAATTTATAATAAAAAGTGGAAATTACTACATCCAGGGACTACAGAGAGTAGATGCTCATTTTATGAGAACCTTGTAACTAGAATCATTTAAGGACATCATAAATAATAGTAAGCAGAAAGTTTTACAGAAGAGAACTCCATACAACGTTAATGAAAAGATGGGAGTGCAGGATATTTTGTTGTTTTATTCCTATGAAATCCAACAGTGAAAAACCACAAACTGACCTAGAGAGGCATGGTTTTAATATGTTAGCAGGGAATGATTGAGGGCAGGTGAAGTGGTCTCCTCTGGGGTATAATTTGCAGGTCAAACATGATAAACTTAGTCAATGATTAACCAGCAAAAGAGGTCTCATATCTATTCAGGATTAAAAATAATCCTGTCATAAATCCTGTTGAGCAGCATATACCCCCGTGTAACAGTAACTGACAGATTGTTTCCAACCTGAAAGCCCACAAAAATATCAGTCTTTGTTAGGGACACAAAGGCAGAGAATGTTAAAGCAACTCGGTGGAGTGTGGGCTGGGTGCGGGTGGACCAGGGGAATCAGTGTATGCCGTGTAGCCCAATAACCCGATCAGATGAGAATGGAAGAATACAAGAAAACATGTCACAGTTCACCATTTTACCCAAATGCATCACCATGGGTCAGCAAAGGAAAAATAAGGACCTACTGCTGCTGCACCTGTCTGGAGACTTCTTACTCAGCATCAAGTACTGACATGTTACAAACAATGCACATGACCTACTGAAGGGGAAGACCACAGAATTCAGAACATAGCTTACTTCTGTTCAGCTGCAACCCGCACCTACACATAAATGTGGTCCCTAAAAGAAGATTAAGTTTCCTAAGGAGGTCACCTTGTAAGCCATCCTAAATCCGTAAGTTATTTAATCATTTTTAATCTTTGTTTTATTAATTACACTTGCCTGGGGACTAAGAATAGACAACAAAGAAAATGAACTACGTCAAATGTACTTGTTTAAACAAAGTTCAAATTTCTTCTATAGCAAGACTGCTACATTTGATAAAAGTGATTGTTCTGACATTTACTGCATTATTGGGGACAATTTGAATGCTACCTTTGGAACGGAGGTCAAAGTTCTCAATATAATATTTGCATTCATTCAAATATTAGTAAGTAACAACATGTATTTTTAACGTCACTGCATAGATTTAGCAGCAGATATGTGTAATTCTAATTTGAGGGGCTATGGGAGGAAAAAAAAAAAAACGAATTTTGCTAAAATCTACCAGAAACTCTCTCTCCCTCATCCACCCCTCCCAAGAGAATCTGTGCTACTCCAACTATACCCTGTAGAATTAAATGAACACAGACCATGAAGTGAACATGGATTTTATTCATCCCCAACTTTGATTTATATAACTTGTATAGGTTAGAAAAATGCATGTGGACCTTCATGTCTCCTTAATAAGGGCTCTTTTTCTCAGATCCATGTACTTCTGCTTGCAGTTCCTATCGTGGGTCTTCTGGATTGCTACATCCTTGGGTGACTAAAATTTTGGCCTTTTACCTGATTAGGAAATAATCCGTTTTGACTTAGTTGGCTCTGTAAATCTGTGCGTCTAGGTTACTTAAGTCTATTCTAGCAACTCGAGTTAGAGATGTTTATTTAGAAATCATCTTCCATTTCTAACCTTAAAACTTCATTCTAGCTGTGGAATTCCCACCTCTAGCTCACGTTCCCACAGACTCCCTGGGCTTGCAATTGGCTGTGGAATTTTCCAGGCATGGCTTGACAACAGGAACAATGGAGGGACCTGGGAATGGGAGACCAGCCTGTGGGGGAAGGGCAAAGAAGGAAAAACCATCAGGAGTGCCTGTGGTAGGATGCAGTCATTGGTAACTGAAGGGTACCAGACGTGGCTATAGACAGAGGGAATGTACAAATCTTGTCACGTTACTTATATAGTAACACGCCAACCTATAAGGATATTTGGTGAGACAGAGAGTCTGCATACATACATGCCTTGCAGTGTTAGAAGAAATAAATGGTTGGGGGAAAGATGGACAACTCCTACAAAGGTGCACACACCATAAGGCAGTGCACACTTTTTTTTTAAATTTTACTATGTTATATTAGTCACCATACATTACATTTTTTTTATTTTTTTCACTTTAAATTTTTTATTGTTATGTTAATCACCATATATTACATCATTAGTTTTGGATGTAGTGTTCCATGATTCATTTTTTGTGCATAACACACAGTGCTCTACGCAGAACGTGCCCTCTTTAATACCTATCACCAGGCTAACCCATCCCCCACCCCCCTCCCCTCTTGAACCCTCAGTTTTTCAGAGTCCATCGTCTCTCACGGTTCGTCTCCCCCTCTGACATACTCCCCTTCATTCTTCCCCTCCTGCTATCTTTTTTTTCTTAACATATAATGTATTATTTGTTTCAGAGGTACAGATCCATGATTCAACAGTCTTGCACAGTTCCCAGTGCTCACCATAGCACATACGCCTCCCAATGTCTATCACCCAGCTACCCCATCCCTCCCAACACCCCCACTCCAGCAACCCTCAGTTTGTTTCCTGAAATTAAGAATTCCTCATATCATTGAGGTCATAAAATATATGTCTTTCTCTGAATGACTTATTTCACTTAGCATAACACCCTGCAGTTCTATCCACGTCATTGCAAATGGCAAGATCTCATTCCTTTTGATGGCTGCATAATATTCCATTGTGTATCTATACCACCTCTTCTTTATCCATTCATCTGTCGTTGGACATCTTGGCTCTTTCCACAGTTTGGCTATTGTGGACATTGCTGCTATAAACATTGGGGTGCACATACCCCCTCGGATCCCTACATTTGTATCTTTGCAGTGCACACGGTTTCCAAAGCTAATTAGACTTAAAGAGGCAAAAAAGAAAAAAAAAACTCCTCTGATTAGGGCAGGTGTGTTAACTGCTTTCCCTGTAGGAGCTTTTTAATGGAGGACCTATTAGAGGTTAGAACCCTTACCACCTACTGGATGACAGAGGCTAGACATTTCCTGATCTTATGGAGAATCTGAATGTGCAGCTTACATCTTGATGTGCGTCAGGCAGACCAAGCTGAGCAAATAAGATTTTAGTTAAGCAAAGGATTATGTAGGAATCTTTGTATGTCCCATAAATTCTAATAGTTATTTTAATAGCTTTACTTTTAGTTTTTTAAGATTTTATTTATTTATTTGATAGAGACAATGAGAGCAGGAACACAAGCAGGGGGAATGGCAGAGGGAGAGGGAGAAGAAGACCTCCCACCGAGGAGGGAGCCCGATGCGGGACTTGATCCCAGGACCCTCGGATCATGACCTGAGGCGAAGGCAGACACTTAACCGACTGAGCCATTCAGGCACCCCCCTCAAAAATAGAGAATAATTTTAATGCCTATTAAATTTTATTAAATAGTATTCTCAATGCTGCATTTTAAACATTTTCAATGTTACAGACCTACCATTTATTTATGTCTTGTATAATGTCTGATAGACGGTGGGTTTGTTTTTGCTTTTTTGTTTTGTTTTACTTAGTTCTGTATTCTCTTAGTCTTCAGGTCATTTTCCAGAGAACTCTCTATTGATTATTGACAAAGATAAAAGTAAATTACCTTAGGAGATCTGATGTACCATCAATGAGAAGTTCAGTTTGCAAAGCCCCATGCTAGAGAAGACTGTTATGTGTATAAAATAAAGTCTGCAGACACTTAATTGTCTCTGCAAGTTTGCATAAAGAGAATGCATTTATGGCAAGTTCGAAGTACTTAAAGAAAGAACAATTGTGTTCAGATAATTTTGGAATTGTTAACTGAGGAGATAGGGGATTATTAAGTGAGGCTATTTACTGTGCCAGGAAAATTCCACTGTATCCTTTGGAAAAGAAACTTCTGTCTATTGTAGCAAATAAATATTCTATGAAGGGTCTTCTCATGTTAAAATAAAAAAGTCATCCTTTTAATTTCCATCTTAATTTCTCAATTCTATACATATTTTATACATTATTTTAGCCCAGAAGTGTTATTTTGTTCCAGTAATTTGGTTTTTTGGTGATTTGTGCATGTGCTTTTGTCCAAGTTTGGACTTCACAATAATACAAAAATTTAATGGAGATAATGGTGACCATATGGTTTAAATATCGCCACCTATTTTTTTTGAAACCATGCACATCAATAAGGAAATCAAATTCCACTCATATCAAGTTTAAAAAGTAACTATGGCAAGAGGACTTCACGCTTCCAGGCATCTATCATTGGAGAAACAAAGGTGAGACCAGCGGAGGCAGGCCCTTTGCAGAGAATCAGACCATCTGCAAAGGAGACAGGAGAGTGTGGGGGATCTGGGGTTTGCGTTCAGGTTATCCACCACACCTATGCAGGAAATGATGGAGTGTGTCTCAACTCTAGAGATTCAGAGTATCAGCTACTAGGAAACTAAAAGGAAGGGGCTTGGGAAGGCAGTGTGTGAGCTCAAGATGACAATATTGCAAAGGGGGCACCTGGATGGTAAGGTCTCTATTTTGGGCGATGAAGGATAACAAAGAAATAAAGGGCTCTATTGATGGAAGTGTTAGAATTTTTTTTAAGATTTTATTTATTTATTTGAGAGAGCGAGAATGAGAGAAAGAGAGAGAGCACATGAGAGGGGGGAGGGTCAGAGGGAGAAGCAGACTCCCCGCTGAGCAGGGAGCCCGATGTGGGAGTCAATCCCAGGACTCCAGGATCATGACCTGAGCCGAAGGCAGTCACTTAACCAACTGAGCCACCCAGGCGCCCAGAAGTGTTAGAGTTTTAGAAGACAAACGTTTATAAAGCACCACTTATAAAGAAACTGCACACCTACTTAGGAACAAACAAGGCAGTAACGGAACCAAGAACCAAACTAAGCATGTCACCTATTCCATCTCCCATGTTATTTCTTGCTAAACCAGAAAACAACAACAAAAAACCAAATACACGTAAAGAGGAAAGAAGAGAATCAAACATCAAAAGGCACAAGAAGACAAAAGATAATAGACTAATTTTTTCTCTATGCAATTAAATTAAAAAAATGAATTGCATACACAAAGTACCGGAGTGCTCATTAAATATTACTTTGTTGTTCCAGCTAAGCATGGTACAACTATTAATAGTCTATGTAAGATACAAAATAACATTTCTCTATGAAAAAGTACATAAAACTGGAGGAATTTTTAATCAATATGAATGAAGTTAAAGTAGAAACATCAACAGTCAGCTAAGTATCCATATTGTTTTGTATCTTTATGAAAATCTGATAATTAGTCTAAAGTGTAATGGTTGAATATATTTTTGCCCTCATGCCATTGGTCACAAGGCCTTAAAAAGCTTATTCTCAAGTGAGCTAACAATAGGAAGAGGTAAAACACAGATGATAGGGCACAGGGAAAAACTGGAAGATGCCCGAGAACAGATAGAACTAACAGTGCAGCAAAGGACACTGAATACAGAAATAGAAAGTCAAGAAGTAGAAGCCAAGTCACAGGTCTAAAATCATCAAAGTAAAAAAAAAAAAAATTCACATCTGGCAACAGAACAAAATTAATGTTAAAACCAGTAACTCAATGGGGTGCCTGGGTGGCTCAGTCAGTTAAGCGTCTGACTCTGGGTTTCAGCTCAAGTCATGATCTCACGATTGTGGATCGAGCCCCATGTTGGACTCTGCACTCAGTGCAGAGTCTGCTTCAGATTCTCTCTCCCTCTCCCTCCCTCCCTCCCTTACTCCCTACTTCCCACCCTCCAACGAATAAAAAAGATCCTTAAAAAAAATAAAATGAAATAAATAAGACCAGTAGCTCAAGAAAACGGTCCTTGAAGGTGTGGTGGCTTGAATTTACATAATGGAAGCGTCTACACAAGCTAGGGAAAAACTGCCTTGAATAGTCAAAATATAAGGATCCCCAAGTAAAAACTACCAAGTCACATACAACAGAAAGAAAATGATGTGTATCAGCATTCTGGACAGCATTACACATGATATGACAGCATGGAGTAATAAGAAATCCAATGAAAGAAATACTAGACAAGTATATATATCCACCCAAGCTGACCTTTAACTATCAAGGCTACAGAAATGCAATTTTAAATAAATGCATTCAATGCATATTGTGCCCAAGAGCTATCCTGCAGATTCTACTAGAGAAGGGCCTTCATTCTATAAAAGATGGTTGGGTAAACATGAACATAATACCAATTGAATTGAATCAAAAATAAATTGAAGATTTAAGATGAAAATAAATATGGAGGGGCACCTGGGTGGCTCAGTCGTTAAGCGTCTGCCTTCGGCTCAGGTCATGATCTCAGGGTCCTGGGATCGAGCCCGCATCAGGCTCCCTGCTCAGAGGACAGCCTGCTTCTCCCTCTCCCACTCCCTCTGCTTGTGGTCCCTCTCTCACTGTGGTCTCTCTCTGTCAAATAAATAAAATCTTTAAAAAAAAAAGATTAAAACAAATATGGAAGTAGGTGTCAAAATGCATTATAGAAAAAAATTAACATAGATGAAGGAGAAAGAGGAAAGCAAAAAATAGCTCATTGATTACTTGATAGACTGTAAGTGCAGAATCTCATTTCTGACCAACAGGCTAGCAAAATATAAAGGTTTTGGTATAAAGATAATCGCTCAAGTGAAAGCTATTCTTAAGGGGAAAAAGGAACAATAAAACTCTAAAACTTAAAATTGCAAGGAAAATAGACAACACAGTTCATGATAGGGATTATACAGAACACACTATGCATAGTAACAAAATATTAAAAAATTGAGACCAAGGATCAGCTGTACTGATAAATGCAAACACACCTAGCTCACATACTAAAAGGTAAGTGTTGTCCTAGTAGTATATAGAAGAAAACTTAATTCTACTTTGTGTAAAAGAGTTTATTTACAATCAGAATGGTTAAAAAATTAAGAATCAATAGCATGCCAGACAAACGCAAACAAATTAGGGCAGTGATATGGGTATCTGATCAGTCAGAATTTAAATAAAGGGAACCAAAGTAGGATGCCAAATTATAAGCAACACTCTTCATAAAGCAAAGGATTAAAATGGATAAAGAAAAAAAGACAACAAAAGTGAACTGATTTTAGGCAACTTTTCTACACCCTCTCAATGCAAAACAAATCATGTGGATATAAAAGCGAAAGCATGCAGAAGGGCCAAACAACATAGTTAATGAGGTAGTTCTTTTGGATATTTTGTTGAACACCTAACCCAAGAATTAGAAAGACAACAATAAAGCAAACCAACAGAATAAGAGTAAGAAATCAAGATGCAAGTAGAAATAATTTTTTTCTATTAAAATACACTAAGCTAATAAGTAAACATGCTGTTTCTTTGGGGAAAAATATCCATAAAATTTAAAACTAAAAAGACACGAAGGCACTAAGACACCACCACCAACAAGGGGAAATAAGTATATGGTGGAACTTTTGAAAAACAAATTTAGAAAGACCAAAAGGAAGGAAGAGAAAGAAGGAAGGAACCGAAATAAACTACTCTTCTCAGAAAATGTAATTCAGCATATTGATACCAGTGGAGATAGAAATTTTAAATTCCAATTTTCTAAAAGAAATGGAATTTATCTAAGAATTATACTCTAACCCACATTCTTTAGAAACAGTCTCGTATTTTTAGAGAGGAATTTTATCTTCAAAAACCAGATAATCCTAATGCTGCTTAAAATCACACCCAAAATGGGGCACATGGGTGGCTCAGTCTGGTAAGTGTTCAACTCTTGGTTTCAGCTCAGGTCATGATCTCAGGTAATGATCTCAGGGTCTTGGGATTTAATAAACTACATGGAGAAAAAGAAAAACTAGCAGGATAATAATAATTAAAAAAAGAAGCAGGATAATAATATACAAAAGTCAAAAACTATCCTATATATAAAGAAGCAAAGATTACATAAGGGAAAGAGCGATCCAATTTATCATAACAACAGCAACAAAAAATAGAAAAAAAAACTTTTAAAGGATGCCAAACTTACAGGGATCTCTATAAAAAAGATTTAAAATGTCAAATGATACCAAGAGAGTTTGACAAATAGGATGGCATTAAATATTTCTACAGAAGACCAGAAAAGGTCAAGAAGATACTCGTTCTCCCCAATTGTTTTTAATGACATTAACACTAGTACCAAGCTTTTGTATGTGTGTGGTTGCTGTTATATTTACAGTTTGCTTAAGCTAGACAGGTTGATTATAAAGTTTGTGCTGAAAAAAAATCATAAAAGGAGAAACATTTTAAAAAAGCAACAAAGTGAAGAAAGGACAACTTCCTCTACCAGATTACATGTAAGTCTTAACTGAGCCACATAGGTGTCTGTGTCCACAGAATAGCATACGGAATCTGGAATAAACATGAGTCCATAAAGAAATTTAGGGTATGAACTCGGTCTCTTAATACATGGCTTTAAAAAACTCGATGGCATTTTATAAAATAAATTGATTTACTCCTTAGATCATACACAAAATAAACCTCATATGGACCTAAGATACAAATGTGAAAAGACAACTACTAGAAAATCATGGGTGAATTTGTGATAAATTCATTTTTATCATCTCCATCATCTGTGACTGGGGAAAGCCATATCTCTAGGACTCAAAATTAGCTTTAAGTTTTAATTCAGCCAAAGCATCAAACCATATATTTCAATCATGATCGCAAATGATACTGATGGTTGAGACTATGAATGTACAGATACTCATACTGTTCCTTCCACTTTTGCATATGGTGGAAAATATCAAAAATGAAAATTAAACAATATAATTTGGTGAGATTACATTTACTTTCAATGATACCAAAGTAATGATAATCTTATAGCACACACTGTTCCAATACTAAAAAAAGGAGAAGATGGGAATTAACATTTTTTAAGATTTTATTTGAGAGTGAAAAATGGAGAAGGGGAGCAGGGGGAGGACAGAGGGAAAGGGACAAGCATATCCTGTGCTGAGCACAGAGCCGGACACGGGTCTCGATCCCAGGACCCTAAGTCAAGACCTGAGTCAAAATCAAGAGACACTTAACCAACTGAGCCACCCAGGTGCTCCTGGAATTAACATTTCAGAGCAAGAAAAAAGGCACTGTGAAATCCAGGATAAAAAGAAAACACAGGTTAGAGAAATTAACATTTTAGAATTTACTGATTATTTTGGCAAACATAATGGGGGAGTAGTATTTTTAAGTTTTAAAGCCTTTTCTATCTCATAAGCATATATCTATACACATACACTGCTATCCATCATTACAAGTCACCAGTTTCCTAAAAATTACTAGTGGTGAGGACCTGTTAAGATCAGCTATAGTCAGGAATATGGAAGATAATTCTAGAATCAGCCATTCACATGCAGATACTCCTCATACTAAGATACTTAAAAAAAATGGATATTTAATTCAAATAAATTTTAAAAATTTTAAACATTCCCTTTGGGCTGTTTATAAAAGTAAAATGCAGCAATTGTCCAAATTTATTGGAAATTAAAATCTCCTGCCAAAACTGAGAGAGGAAATCTAAAATCCAGCACTGTTCCCAATGACAGAGATGTGAACATTCTGGAGTGCGGTCCGTAACGGCTTTCAACATTAGGAGTCACAGCCCTTTTCCATCCACTTGCTTAAAAATAGCAAGGTGGTGAATAACAAATCCGCTAGAAATTTAGCTGAAAATACTGAAAAGCATGCATAACTACGCCAAATGATGTTTAAACATGCATCCATCCTATGACAGATGAAAAAAAAAATAGGAGTTAAGCTGAAGCTATTTAGAACAAAATACCCTGTATTTGTACTATAGGCAAGGGTGCATAGCATTTAATGGAGAGTGAATAGAGGTGAGTGAAAAAAAAATTCATATGAAGATTAAATATGAATGAAGCTGTCAAAAAAGAAGGGGCAAATTAAACTTCCAATCACGCCTATTGGGATGTCTAAGTTTGAAAATATATAGAAATGGTGAATATAGAAATGTCAGTGTCAATTTTCTCTTCTGCCTTCAATGTTTGCTTAATGAGGCAGAAGTCTGTTTAAGTTCCTAAATTGGTGCCTGAATACCTTGATTTTCTTGCTTCTTCTTTTCTGCCTCCCTGGAGAATTATCTAAATTACAGTGAGTCAAAGGGATGAAGATTCGCAGCCAGAGAAAAATATCATTGAACTCCTTTCTATCACCAGAAAGCGAAGGTAAAAAGGGGTTCTGTCTCAACCTTGCCCGTCCATCTGGGAGACATGGGCAAATACTCAAACCATTTTGAGCCTCAACTTCTTCATCTTAAAGATGGAGATATTAGTTGTATCAACTATACACCAAAGCCAATAATGCATAATAATTAGGCACAGACAGGAGAACCTGCTCTAAAACAGCAGGGTTGGATCGCATTCTGGTAATTTCCTTTTATATACAAGTTGTTCGGGGCTTCAGGAAAACGTGGCGAGAAATGAAACATGCTCCGTCAAGCTCTACCAAAATAATAAAGTACAAAAAATATGTAAAAATTCCAGAGACTTTATAAACGGAGGCATCATGTGCTTGTAAATGCAGGATGTGAGCAGGGGCTGAAAAACCGCAGAACCTGGTGCAAGTCTCTATGTGGGGCTTCGAGGTCCTTTGACCCACCCTGAGCGGCTACACAACTAACCCTCCTCCACCTTAAGATCAGAGTAGAGCTGCTCCTTGGAAAAACCAAACCAAATAATAACCCGAGGAACACCAGATGCAGAGGAGGGAACCTACTAGAAACCAGGGCTTTAACTGAGACTTTTGTATCAATCAGCGAGACACCAAACACTTTTGTCCCGTGCCACCTGGAACACTGGAGGCCAGGCATCACCTACAAACAGAAATTACAGTGTCCATCTCTGCATGGGGCCCACCGGTCTGCGACTAGTCCTACAGGCAGAGTTCTCCTTCACTTTCTCATTCTCCATCTTCAGAGCAAATCAATTAATGAGGATCACCAGATACTTGACAAGATCTTTGACATGGAAGACAGAGACAACAAGAACAGAAGAGTCCTAAAGAAACCATCCTGTCCAAGAATGAGAGTAGCACTCTCTCTCTCTCATATACACACACACATATACACATATGTATATGTACACATAATTAACATTCTCTTAGACAAAAATGTCTCCTAAAACCAAGATACTATAAAAATAAAACATTCACAGAGGTGTTGTGAAATTAAAAACATATAATTAAAAAATAAATTGAAGGGTTAAAAGAGCAAGTCAAAGGGGATTTCCCAAAATGTACAGTAGAGAAAAAAGGGGTGTGGGGATAAAGGTAATCAAGGCAGAGATACAAGACCCAGTGAATACAATTCCCAGAAGGCGATGGATGGCCTTAGCGGCCCCAATTCTCCCAAGTCCTCTCCTCGCACATACACACCATAGGCAGAGGGTACTTCTCTACCGATGTTACGTGGGTGGCAAGGACAGTGTGCTGTCGGCATGCGAGGACCACACTGATAGGCCACTAGTCGGAGTGCCACACGGGGCAGACTCACCCCAGCGAACTCACGCGCAGGGAAGCATGCGGCCACGGAGCTAAGCTACATGTGGTCAGTCAAGCCATAGTGAGAAATCAGAGGTGAGGAGTGGGCTCTGTTGTGCACTGTGGAAGCTTCTTATTTTTGAGGAGGTCCGTTACATACTACCTGATGACTGAGCTACAGAGCTAATAAGTAAAATTCATCAAGTTACCAAAGAAATAACGAACTTTTTCTGGAGCTGTAGATTTAATATGGCAGTTTGAAAATCATTAAAAAGTGTCAAACACGGGCGCCTGGGTGGCTCAGTTGGTTAAGTGACTGCCTTCGGCTCAGGTCATGATACTGGAGTCCCGGGATCGAGTCCCGCATCAGGCTCCCTGCTGAGCAGGGAGTCTGCTTCTCCCTCTGACCCTCTTCCCTCTCGTACTCTCTATCTCTCATTTTTCTCTCTAATGAATAAATAAAATCTTTAAAAAAAATGTCAAACACAATGAGTAATACTGAACACAATAGATGCAAATCATGTGACACAATTACAGTAACAAAGCGGTAAGAAAACACTCCACATTTTTTTAAATTTTTTTAATGATATGTTAATCACCATACATTATCATTAGTTCTTGATGTAGACTTCCATGATTCATTGTTTGTGCATAACACACAGTGCTCCATGCAGAATGTGCCCTCTTTAATACCCATCACCAGGCTAACGCATCCCCCCACCCGCCTCGCCTCTAGAACACTCAGTATGTTTTTCAGAGTCCATCATCTCTCATGGTTCGTCTCCCCGTCCAACTTACTCCCCTTCATTCTTCCCCTCCTGCTATCTTCTTTTTCTTTTTTCATAACATCTGTTGCATTATTTGTTTCAGAAGTACAGAGCTGTGATTCAACAGTCTTGCACAATTCACAGCGCTCACCATAGTACATACCCTCCCCAATGTCTATCACACAGCCACCCCATCCCTCCCACCCCGCACCACTCCAGCAACCCTCAGTTTGTTTCCAGAGATTAAGAATTCCTCATATCAGTGAGGTCATAGGATACATGTCTTTCTCTGATTGACTCATTTCACTCAGCATAACACATTCCAGTTCCATCCATGTAGTTGCAAATGGCAAGATCTCATTCATTTTGATGGCTGCATAATATTCCATTGTGTATCTATACCACTTCTTCTTTATCCATTCATCTGTCGATGGACATCTTGGCTCTTTCCACAGTTTGGCTATTGTGGACATTGCTGCTATAAACATTGGGGTGCATCTACCCCTTTGGATCCATACATTTGTATCTTTTGGGTAAATACCCAGTAGTACAATTGCTGGATCGTATGGTAGCTCTATTTTCAACTGTTTGAGGAACATCCATACTGTTTTCCAGAGGGTTTGCACCAGCTTGCATTCCCACCAACAGTGTAGGAGGGTTCTCCTTTCTCCACGTCCCCGCCAACATCTGTCGTTTCCCGACTTGTTAATTTTAGTCATTCTGACTGGTGTGAGGTGGTATCTCATTGAGGTTTTGATTTGGATTTCCCTGATGCCGAGCGATGTTGAGCTCTTTTTCATATGTCTCTTGGCCATTTGGATGTCTTCTTTGGAAAAACGTCTGTTCATGTCTTCTGCCCATTTCTTGATTGGATTATTTGTTCTTTGGGTGTTGAGTTTGATAAGTTCTTTATAGATTTTGGATACTAGCCCTTTATGTGATAACTCATTTGCAAATCTTTTCTCCCATTCTGTCGGTTGTCTTTGGGTTTTGTGGACTGTTTCTTTTGCTGTGCAAAAGCTTTTTATCTTGATGAAATCCTAATAGTTCATTTTTGCCCTTGCTTCCCTTGAATTTGGTGATGTTTCTAGGAAGAAGTTGTTGCGGCTGAGGTCGAAGAGGTTGCTACCTGTGTTCTCCTTGAGGGTTTTGATGGACTCCTGTCTCACGTTTAGGTCTTTCAACCATTTGGACTCTATTTTTGTGTGTGGTCTCAGGAAATGGTCCAGTTTCATTCTTCTGCATGTAGCTGTCCAATTTTCCCAACACCATTTGTTGAAGAGACTGTCTTTTTTCCATTGGAAATTCTTTCCTGCTTTGTCAAAGATGAGTTCACCATAGAGTTGAGGGTCCATTTCTGGGCTCTCGATACTGTTGCATTGATCTATGTGTCTGTTTTTGTGCCAGTCCCATACTGTCTTGACGATGACAGCTTTGTAATAGAGCTGGAAGTCCAGAATTGTGATGCTGCGAGCTTTGCTTTTCTTTTTCAATATTCCACTGGCTATTCAGGGTCTCTTCTGGTTCCATACAAATTTTAGGATTATTTGTTCCATTTCTTTGAAAAAAAGTGGATGGTATTTTGATGAGGATAGCATTGAATGTGTAGATTGCTCTAGGAGCCATTGACATCTTCACAATGTTTGTCCTTCCAATCCATGAGCATGGAACGTTTTTCCATTTCTTTGTGTCTTCTTCAATTTCTTCCATGAGTATTTTATAGTTTTCTGAGTACAGATCCTTTGCCTCTTTGGTTAAATTTATTCCTAGGTATCTTATGGTTTTGGGTGCAATTGT
>NW_027397094.1:1964357-1990924 GCF_003265705.2 Callorhinus ursinus | reverse complement strand
TTGGTTAAATTTATTCCTAGGTATCTTATGGTTTTGGGTGCAATTGTGAATGGGATCGACTCCTTGATTTGTCTCTCTTCTGTCTTGTTGTTGGTGTATAGGAATGCCACTGACTTCTGTGCATTGATTTTATATCCTGCCACTTGACTGAATGCCTGTATAAGTTCTAGCAGTTTTGGGGTGGAATCTTTTGGGTTTTCCACATACAGTATCATATCATCCGCAAAGAGGGAGAGTTTGACTTCCTCTTTGCCGATTTGGATGCCTTTGATTTCTTTTTGTTGTCTGATTGCTGTGGCTAGGACTTCTAATACTATGTTGAATAGCAGTGGTGAGAGTGGACATACCTGCCGCGTTCCTGACCTTAGGGGAAAAGCTGAGAGGGGAAAAGCTCTCAGCTTTTCCCCATTGAGAATGATATTCGCTGTAGGTTTTTCATAGATGGCTTCTAGGATATTGAGGTATGGCCCCTCTAACCCTATACTCTGAAGAGTTTTGATCAAGAAAGGATGCTGTACTTTGTCAAAAGCCTTTTCTGCACCTATTGAGAGGATCCTATGATTCCTCTTCTTTCTTTTGTTAATGTATTGTATCACGTTGATTGATTTGTGGATGTTGAACCAGCCTTGCAGCCCAGTGATTAATCCCACTTGGTCATGGTGAATAATCCTTTTAATGGACTGTTGGATCCTATTGGCTAGTGTTTTGGTGAGAATTTTTGCATCCATGTCTTCAAGGATATTGGTCTGTAATTCTTTTTGATGGGGTCTTTGTCTGGTTTTGGGATCAAGTAATGGTGGCCTCATAAAATGTGTTTGGAAGTTTTCCTTCCATTTCTATTTTTTGGAACAGTTTCAGGAGATTAGGTATTAATTCTTCTTTAAATGTCTGATAGAATTCCCCTGGAAAGCCATCTGGCCCTGGGCTTTTTTTGTTGGGAGATTTTTGATGACTGCTTCAATTTCCTTAGTGGTTATAGGTCTGTTCAGGTTTTCTATTTCTTCCTGGTTAAGTTTTGGTAGTTGATACATCTCTAGGAATGCACCCATTTCTTCCAGGTTATCTAATTTGCTGGCATAGAGTTGCTCATAATATGTTCTTATAATTGTTTGTATTTCTTTGGTGTTGGTTGTGATCTCTCCTCTTTCATTCATGATTTTGTTGATGTGGGTCAATTCTCTTTTCTTTTTGATAAGTCTGGCCAGGGGTTTATCCATCTTGTTAATTCTTTCAAAGAACCAGCTCCTAGTTTCGTTTGATCTGTTCTACTGTTCTTTTGCTTTATATTTCATTGATTTCTGCTCTGATCTTTATTATTTCTCTTCTCCTGCTGGGGTTAGGATTTATTTGCTGTTCTTTCTCCAGCTCCTTTAGGTGTAGGGTTAGGTTTTGTATTTGAGACCTTTCTTGTTTCTTGCGAAAGGCTTGTATTGCTATATACGTTCCTCTCAGGACTGACTTTGCTGTATCCCAAAGATTTTGAACAGTTGTGTTTTCATTTTCATTGGTTTCCATGAATTTTTTTTAACTCTTCTTTAATTTCCTGGTTGACCCATTCATTCTTTATTAGGATGCTCCTTAGCCCTCATGTATTTGAGTTTTTCCAAATTTCCTCTTGTGATTGAGTTCTAGTTTCAAAGCATTGTGGTCTAAAAATATGCAGGGAATGATCCCAATCTTTTGGTACACATTGAGACCTAATTTGTGACCTAGGATGTCATCAATTCTGGAGAATATTCCACGGGCACTAGAGGAATGTGTATTCCGTTGCCTTGGGATGGATGTTCTGAATATGTCTGTGAAGTCCATTTGGTCCAGCGTGTCATTTAAAGTCTTTATTTCCTTGTTGATCTTTTGCTAACATGATCTCTCCATTTCGGTAAGGGGGGTGTTAAAGTCCCCCACTATTATTGTATTGTTGTCCATGTGTTTTTTTGCTTTTGTTTTAATTGCCTTATATAATTGGCCTCTCCCATGATAGGGCCATAGATATTTAGAATTGTTAGATCTTCTTGTTGGATAGACCCTTTAAGTAAGATATAGTGTCCTTCCTCATCTCTTATTACAGTCTTTGTTTTAAAATATAATTTGTCTGATATAAGGATTGCCACCCCAGCTTTCTTTTGGTATCCATTAGCATGGTAAAATGCTTTCCACCCCTCACTTTCAATCTGGCGGTGTCTTTGGGTCTAAAATGAGTTTCTTGCAGAGAGCATATTGATGGTCTTGTTTTTTAATCCAATCTGATAGCCTGTGTCTTTGATTGGGGCATTTAGCGCATTTACATTCAGGGTAACTATTGAAAGGTATGAATTTAGTGCGATTGTATTGCCTGTAAGGTGACTGTTACTCTATATTGTCTCTGTTCCTTTCTGATCTATGCTGCTTTTAGGATCTCTCTTTGCTTAGAGAACCCCTTTCAATATTTCTTGGAGGGCTGGTTTCGTGTTTGCAAATTCCTTAATTTTTGTTTGTCCTAGAAGCTTTTTATCTCTCCTTCTATTTTCAATGATAGCCTAGCTGGATATAGTATTCTTGGCTGCATATTTTTCTCGTGTAGTGCTCTGAAGATATCTTGCCAGTCCTTTCTGGCCTGCCAGGTCTCTGTGCATAGGTCTGTTGCCAATCTAATGTTTCTACCATTGTAGGTTACATATCTCTTCTCCGAGCTGCTTTCAGGATTTTCTCTTTGTCTCTGAGACTCGTAAGTTTTACTATTAGATGTCGGGCTGTTGACCTATTTTTATTGATTTTGAGAGGGGTTCTCTGTGCCTCCTGGGTTTTGATGCCTGTTTCCTTCCCCACATTAGGGAAGTTCTCTGCTATAATTTGCTCCAATATACTTTCTGCCCCTCTCACTCTTTCTTCTTCTTCTGGGATCCCAATTGTTTTAATGTTGTTTTGTTTTATTGTATCGCTTATCTCTCGAATTCTGCGCTCGTGATCCTGTAGTTGTTTCTCCCTCTTTTTCTCAGCCTCTTTTTTTTCCATCATTTGGTCTTCTATATCACTGATTCTCTCTTCTGCCTCGTTTATCCTAGCAGTTAGTGCCCCCATTTTTGATTGCACCTCATCAATAGTCTTTTTGATTTCGACTTGGTTAGATTTTAGTTCTTTTATTTCTCCAGAAAGGGTTTCTCTAATAACTTCCACACTTTTCTCAAGCCCAGCTAGTCTCTTTAAAGTCATGATTCTGAACTCTAGGTCCAATATCTTACTAATGTTGGTATTGAGTAGGTCCCTGGCTGATGGTACTGCCTCTTGTTCTTTTTGTTGAGGTGATTTTTTCCATCTTGTCATTTTGTCCAGAGGAGAATAGATGAATGAGAGAACAAAATGATAACAGGGAAACAACGTCCCCAGAAAATATACTCTATACAAATGAGAAAAGACCTGAAACCAGGGGAAAATAAAGGGAAAGAAAGAAAAAAGAAAGAGAAAAAAAAGATAAAAACAAAACAGAACAATACAAAAAAAGCAGAATATGATCAAATATGATCAGGCTAGTGCATAGATCAGTGCCACACACTAGATTTTGGGCGTATTTTGGTCTGTCAGAAAAAAGAGCCTCCTAAAATTTTAAAGGAAGAAAGACATATATGTACAAAATAAGGGTTGATACAATGAAGGGATGGAAGATTATTGTAAAGATGGAAATTATAAAAGATTTTATAAAAGGAATTGATAAGTTGTTTGAAAAAAGAAAGAAGATTAAAAAAAAAAAAGAAAAAGAAAAAAGGTAGAGAATGTGATCAGGCAGGAGACTAGAAAAAAGCCATACACTAGTGCTTTAGGGTATATTTTGATCTGTTAGAAGAAACTGTATTTCAAAATTTTAAAGAGAGAACAACTTATATATATATGCCAAAAATTAAGGTAACTACTATGAAGGGATAAAATGTGACTCTAAAAATAAAAAATAAAAAAATTTTTTTTTAAAAAAAGGGATTGATAAGATGTTGGTTGAAAAAGGGAAAAAGAAAAATTAAAAAAAAAACAGTTAAAAAATTAACTTTGAAAAACTAATGAATCATGGTAAAAAAAAAGCCATGAATTCTATGTGCAGTATTCCCCTAGCGCTGGAGTTCTCCCGTTCTCCTTGATCGGTAAACTTGGTCTTGGCTTGCTGGCTGTTCGTGCTGATCTTCTGGGGGAGGGGCCTGTTGCCGTGGTTCCCAAATGTCTTTGCCGGAGGCGGAATTGCCCCGCCCTTGTCGGTCCCGGCTAAGCAAGCTGCTCGGGTTTGCTCTCGGGAGCTTTTGTTCCCTGCATGCTCTGGTACAGCTTTGGAGGACCAGGGCAAAAATGGTGGCCTTCCAATCTCCACTCAGAGGAGCTGAGAACTCGGTGCCCTACTCCTCAGTGCGCCCCCAGAGAAAAGCAGTCACTCCCGTGTCCCCGGTCTCCGGCCGCACTCCGTGCTCACCCGGCCTGTGACCGAGCGTTTCTATTTCTGGCACCCGACCCCGTGTGGAGTCTCCAAACCCAGCAGATCCCTGCGGTGCGCTCCCACACCGCTCCTCCCGGGGGAGGAAGGGGAGTCTCCCCGGCTCTGCCGCTTGTTGGGTCCCTGCTGGAGGAGCAGTGGCCCGACCGGGCCGCGGATCACAGTTTATGGCCACCCTGAGCTGAGAGCCCGTGCCTCGGCTCCGTCTCTGCAGCCGGCTTCCCCGCTCCGATACCTGGGAGCTCTGGCGCACTCAGGCACCCCCGGTCTTTCTGTGACCCCGAGGGTCCTGAGACCACACTGTTCCGCGAGGGTTCCACCCCCCGCTTAGCCACTGTAGCGACATCCCTCCGCCGATCCTTCTTCTAAAAGTTCCGATTTTGTGCTCCGCGGCTCTAGCACTTGCCAGAAGCGGCCGATGGAGGCCCCCACCCACGCCATCTATCCTCCCGAATATTGCCTTGGATTCACTTCTCCGTACGTGCTACCTTCTAGAAAGGAATCACTTCTCTGTTCAGAGAGTTGTTGCTACTCTCTTCTTCGGTCTCCTTTTGAGTTCGTAGGTGTTCAGAGTGGTTTGATCCCTATCCAGCTGAATTCCTGAGACCAGAGCAAATCTAGGTCTCCTACTCCTCTACCATCTTGCTCCGCCCCCTCCACATTTTTTCAGAGCATTCGTAATGGTACGATTAGTAAGAATCTTCATACAACGTAGAGAATTCAAAAATCATGAACTATTATACTTACAAAAAGTGGACAAGCACCTAGGAGACAATGGGGTAAGGACTTCAGAATAAGGGAAATTTATCTTCACCTGAGAATTCTGTATCCAGAAACTCTGTGGTCAGGGATAGAAGTAGAATAAAGAGATGTCAGGTCGGTATGATCTCAGAATGTTTCATTCCCAAACGTGCTCCCTTAGGCAACTCCTAAAGGCTGTCCCCCCAAAGGAGAGAGGGGAAAGCATTCACGAGACGGATCCATGAAGTACTGGGTCTCCAGGAAGGCAGAACGCTTACCAAGCAACTGGATCCAAGGAGGACCAACGTGAGGTAGGTGTCAGAAGCAGAAGAGAAGAGACTGGATAATTTCAGAATGACACAGAGTCTTTGCAAACTAAGCCCAATGAAAAAGTCAGCACTTGTTTCTTTCAACTCCACACTTGTAAAGAGTTGTGAAATAAAAGAAGTAAAAGCCATGTGGAGGAGAGAAGTACATTTACATAGTCAGAATATTACTAATCAAACGCCTGTGGTATTAAAGATGAAGGAGCTGGGAAAGTTTGTACAGAGATGTTCCAGTTTAAGGACCATATTATTTTTCACAGGAGTACATCTACAAGTAACATCTGACACGGGAAAATCAAGAAAGAGATGCATACAAAAGCTTCCAGGAAAAGCCAAATAAAATTAGTCAATGCTGAGCCATGGGAGTCATTTTGGGAAGGGACATACAGTGGGCGTTTTCAGTATGAATTTTGCGTACTATTTCATATGTGAACCTGTATACATATTATGTGAGAAAACATCTTAAGGACAATGGCTTAAAATAAACTAGAGAGTTTTTGCTAAAGAAAAGGAGACAAGGACCTGGCTAAGCTGGTCCTACTGTCATCAGTTGTCAGGAATCAGACACATGGGGTTACCTTTTCTAGGAGACTAAGACAATAAAATTACAGAGTGAGTCATATTGTCCTGTAGGTTAACAGTACCCTTTGTAATAAATTGCTTACCTATCTACAATGAATCAAAATTTATGTATTTCCAAATAGCAAATTTGTTTTCAAAAATATTTTTTTCTTCTACCTCCAGGGAGGATAGGTTATAGGACTAGTCTGTTCCCCAAAAAACAATCCTCTATTTAGAAAAGAATGAAGTCCACAGATATTTACAACAAAAGATTGTTTCTAGTGGAAAACTTAAGACTTTTAGGCTAACGTTTTGAAATTTTAACTTATGATTTGTTATTACTGACAGAATTTGAAATGTGAAAGGACAATGATTATTTATACAAACTTGTTTATATGCATAGTCAGGTTCTGTCTGATGCAAATCTGTCCAACATTATTGCTTATGTAATCATTATTCCTAATGTCCAAAATATATTTCTGAAGGTCCCAAAGGAGCCAGGAAATATATAACAAGCAACACATTCAGACTTATGTACTGAGAAGACCAAACTTAGGAATTCAAAGCAATCAGTTAATTGGTCATTCTAGTTGTATTAGGAAGCTACTCTATTCAGGACTAGTAAGTCAAAATGGTTATGAAATTAAACAAAATGGTCAATCCTTTCACCAGTTTTGATTTTATAATACTATGCAATCACTTTCTAAATCCTACACTTTCTATCTCCCCAATGTGTATCAATAGATATGCTTAATACCATGTTTATAATCACTTATGCATCATATTGATAGACCCTGGGTAAGGATTTTCATTAGAGATCACCATTAAATGTGAATAAAAACTCTAAATAGTTTTAAATGCAAAGAAAATCTCAAAAACATCACCAATCATTTCATTTCAGTTACAACAGCTTTTCAATCCAAAGCTCTGCTTACTTCCTAGTCTCTCAATGTTTCAGGACTTCAGAATTCTCTTCATTATTTTGTACAGTGTTAGATGCATCAAGAAAAAATGGTGATTCTCCAGTACTCTAGGAAGCAAGGAAGTTCTCAGAGTTCAACATGTTAAATCATAGGAAACTACTGACAGTAGGTGAAAAATCCAAAGGGCACACCTACAGTGAAGTGTCTACCTACCTGTACTAAAGGTATTAGACTGACCTATTTAAAATGAGATTTAAAATTATGGTAGTTGAGATATATGCAAAATAACAGCAATTTTTAAAGAAATAAAACTAGAATTGGATACAAAGTTGGACATGAAAAGACAGAAAGCTTCAGTAAAAGTGTCTGCACATCACAGAATATAATAGGAGTAGTAAGATTTTATGGACTTCCATATTAATTTTAAGGGCCTCGGAAACCTCATAAGATTATCCGCACATCTTTTAATTATTCTTACTCAACAGCAACATTTTAGGTCTTCTAGCTTTCTCAATTTAAGAAAAGGTGAGCCCAATAGTCCTCCGTTCACAAATTGTCTCTCCCCAGTTTTTTTAAGGAAATATTTGTTTTATGAAAAAAAAATCTCAGTAATCCAGTCCACCCCAAACCCCAATATATTAATGAGAACTGGATAGCATCACTAGGTTAACCAATTTTTTTTTTTTTGATTAACCAATTTTTGGAGCACAGGTATTTCTGGGAACTCAAGGAAGATCTAAACAAAAACAGACACCCATGGCCCAGACTTGGCTTAAAATATCCCCCACCCCCATTTTAACATTTGCTTATCATGTAGGACGGATATCTGCTCCTTTTAGGACACTACAGGAAGATACAATAATGCTCCATAATACCAAGCTAAATGCAAAATGTAGATAATGCCCCCACATGGAATCTGGAAAATCTAGTTAATTTTCCAGAGGTCAAGGAAGTACATCTCCCTGCAGTAATAAACTTGAGAAAATCTGGGAAAAATGGACAGCTCCACTCAATGCAATCATAAAATGTAATTATTTCTCAGGCTCATTTATGCATGGGATAAAGGTTATCCTATTCTCAAATAGTCTGAAGGAATTAAAAAGTGGTCAGTGATGAGAGACACTGTTGCGTTGGATAGGAGATTACAGCCCATCTGAGGAGAGGGTTGGAGACAAGTGGAACCAACTTAGAAAGTACCCACAGGGCCCCGTGAGTGGGGACAGCTCTGAACCCATCAGGAGCCGTCTACTAGTGGTTCATGCAGTCAGGCCCTCTCCGGCATCTACCAAAAGAGCCAAACAACAACTCCCTGGGAGCGACAGGAGAGTAACTGGAGACACTAAATATTCTGGGATTGTCTTCTCAAATTGGTCAACTGTTGAGATTCACTGGCATTTCCACTAATTAGTTACTATTGTACAGACAGGAGTCTTGATATGGTCCGTTAAGAGTAGTATACATTTTCTACTTCAAGGTTTTCTTGGTCAAGGACAGGTGTTTTCCTGGCTGTCTGCCAAGGTGTGTGCTTTCCCAAGGGGTCTCTTCTGGTCTTGCATAAATTCATATTGACATGAAGAACAGATGGATTCCCGCTAACTAGCTGATCAATCTCACAAATACCCCCAACTCCTATGGCAGACCACTGCTCTTCCAGACCTCCCAATCCTCCAAAAAAAAAAAAAATAATAATAATTATACTATTTTAAAGAAACAGGTAGAGGGAGGAAGGAGCACCTACCATATATCTGGTATTCTCCGAAGCCTGCCACATAAGCCACCTGTAACACATAAGCAGAGCCTTGCAAAGGTTCTACCAGAGCTGCAACAGGGCATGACAGGCCAGTCAGACAGACGGAATCCGCACAACAGACATTCAAATTTCAGAATCCAGAGCCCACATGCTCTTCATTAGACCACCCTGCCCTGACCTAAACCTTGCTCCACATCCCCCGTCTCAAAAGAGAGAGACAAATGTGTTCATGCTGTGGCATGCTCAGATCTGACCGTATGCTGTCAGAGTGGACTCCTTGACCAACACATGAATCATGGACAGTCCTGTCAAAGATCTGAGATCAACCAAAGTGTCTTGGTGCAAAAATCTTTGTGACCAAGAAAACTTCTATTATTTCTACCTCTGCTGCCCAGGTGACCTATCTACACTATGGAAAAGTCAAACAGGGGCACCTGGGTGGCTCCGTCATTGGGTGTCTACCTTCAGCTCAGGTCATGGTCCTGGGGTCGAATCCCACATCGGGCTCCCACTGCTCTATGGGGAGCTTGCTTCTCCCTCTGTCTCTGCCTGCCACTCCCCCTGCTTGAGCTCTCTGTCAAATAAAATCTTTAAAAAAAAAAAAAATTCAAACAAAGCCTATGCCTGTTCGTAGGTATCTATCTATGTAGCTACATTTAAAGATTACCCAGCTGTTTCTAAACACTTAGAATTATACAGCTTTAGCTGTATTTCCCCAAGTAGGTCTCTCTGCTCTATTGTCAATAAAGGCAAGTTACCCCAACACGTTCCTAGATATCTAAGAAGGAGGTGACATCTGTGAAATTATATGGGCTGTGAGAAAATGTATTGATATTAATATGACCACATAGTTCTTCAGTATCTTAAGCATTTAACATTACAGATGAAGAGATAAATCTTTGCCTTTCCATTATTGCATACTCTAGCGTTAGACGTAACTTTCTGATTTACAGATATAGTCAAGGATACCCTTGAAAGAGGGTAAGTTCTGAGAAATGATTACATGCCTATTTCAAATACTATGAAATTGCATTTTATGAGTGTCACTTAAAACCCAAAGACTGGAGCAAAACTCACATTGTGACAGGTGGTCTCTGAAGTAAACCTAATTATCCACATGTTTGGCCTGCATGTCATCTTGACCCACAGCCAGAAACTAATGCGGGGAAATGCAGAGATAACAGGACCCCAGAGGGCAGATGCAGGCCAAGGTGAGAGTGGTTGTTGCATTCTGAACTCGCCGAGGAGGTCTGCTTTAATACCCAGCTATGCTCCAAACTTTTTAAAAGGCATCCAAAACTAATGATGTACTGTATGGTGACTAATATAATAAAATGAAAGGAAATTAAATATAATAAAAGAACCTAGATTCCAGTTGCCTCCTTCAACCTGACACTGAGCCCACAGTTGAGTGAATAATTCATCCTACTTTTGAGAAAATAATTGAGATGCATTTTACACATCAGTGTCCTGTCCCTTCGTTATAGAGCACAGAATCTGAAGTACTGCATTCGAATTTTCTTACTTCACTCCTTTGAGTTTGAGACACAAATACTAGCTTTAAAACAAAACAACAGCAACAACAAAAGACACCCCCCCATTTTAGTGTATTTATAGCCACAAGAACAGGTGCGCATGCAGAGACTCTGCTATTGAGAAGAGTAGCAGTGCCAAGTCCTGAAATAAAGGAGATCAGATCATCAACCTCGTACCACCAACTGTACCCCCACTACGAAGAGTACGCATTTTTAAAATATTAAATGCATTGTAGGACTCATGTGGAGGGGCCTTGGAGCAGAGTAAAAGTAGGCAGTGGGCAAGGACTTCAAGGAATTTAAACCATCTGTGCTTCTCTTCAGTTTATAGTGTATTCAAGAAACTGTAGAAATACAGATAAATACCTCTGCCCGTGCCCATTTCCTCAACAGACACTTTCTCCGAAAGTTGTTTACAGGTTAATGGGGCTAACATGTTATCATATACACAGGATTTAGCACCACGCCTTCTGCCTGCCTTTCCAGTGTCTGCATTCTGTGAACAGTTCTGTTGGGACAGCTCCCGTGAAAACAAGAGACCATTAGCCCGCGGAGCAGTGGGGTAGACGCCCTCTCGATGCCAAATCTTTATTTGAAATGGAAACAAGAAATGATTTCCTGAAGGCAGTGGATTGGGCAGGGCACGTAAACGTCTACAGGGAGAAAGTCGTTATTTATGTGTGTTTAAAAGAACAACAGCTGCTCCTGTCTCCATCCCACACGGTTTCTGGAAACTCAGAGCGGGTGTGGAGGCGGCATGAAAGAGCTGCCCACACCCCGCCCCCCCAGGGAGGGCAGAGGGAAAGTGTGACTGGATTGGCAAAAGCCTGCTTTCTCCAACCCCAGGCTCCATAGAAGGAAGATACACCCCTGACCCTCCCCCAGCTGCTATTGTCCACCTTGTGCAGGCTGCCATGAGAATCAAACCAGATGAGCGGGCTCATGAATAGCCTTGTAGGGGTGAAGCCAGGCAGCAGGGCACGCTCAGGAGCTGGGGAGGCATGGGTGGAAAGCAGAAAGTGTTGGCCCTGCCTCCCTTGCCCCTACCTAGCCTGTAGGGGTTGCCTGGTGGGAGCCTGGGGATACAGCAGCAGGAGGAAGAGGTAGGGATGAGGTACCGTCACTTCGTTGACAGCCAGCCCCCAACTCCAGCAGAAATGTCAATCACAGACCCCAACAAAGAACCATGAAGAGGAAGAAGATCTCACTTATAGGCCCCGACAGAAAAAGATGAACACTGCATCTCCTGTAAGAAACCTACTTCCCTTGCAACTCAGCCAAGGAGAAACCATCACCACCATGAACTCCCGCTCTTCCCCAAGGGGCTTTCACTCAGAACCACGCCCCCCATTTACCTCCTCCAGAAAATAATGTTCTTTCATTTGTTGGACTTGCCCATGGTTTTGCCCTAGTTTGCAGGTCGCAAACTGCATCTCTCAGATATTACAAAATAAACTCTTATTTAAGGGGAAAAAAAAGAGAGAAAAAGACACTGAATAGGAGGCTCTGTTTACCCATGAAATACACCCAAAGCCAATCTGCTTACTGAAGCTTCGTAGCTACTTTAAGTCCTCATTCCTACGTCTTCTCTCCCTTTGTGCACCTTCGGGGTACTTCCTTTTACTGAAGCCTGTTTCTTCCACATACTGACTTATCACTTGTTCCTAGTTGGGGCAAAGGGGGGCAACCAGTCTTCAGGTTTGTTCTTCACCCCCATTTTCCCTGGCGTTGATGCCTTCTCTGGACAGTCAGGCTAGCTACTGGCCTGGGCTGTGTGGCACTCGCCGCAAACAAACATCCCCAAACTGCAGCTCCAAGCCGCCTTCTAGCTCTCCTCCCTCTACGCCCTTGGCCATAGGTCCATCCTGCTCACACCTGCATTACACGGCTTCTGAGCTTCCCACCCACTTGGCGGTATAAATGACGACTAGGAATCGCATAGATTTATGGTATACAGCTTGAGGTTTTGACAAACGTAGGCTTTGTGAAATAATCCCCACAAGCAGGCACGTGTGCGCGCGTGTGGTGAGAACACTTAAGATGTACCCACTCAGCGAATTTCCAGTACACCATGCAGTATTTTGAACTATTTATCACCCTGCGGTGCATTGGTTCCCCAGAACTTACCCAACCTGCATAAATGAAACTGTACCCTTCCACGCACACCTCCCCATCCCCCCACCCGCATCCCACTCTGGGCTTCCTGAGTCTAGTTTAGATTCCACAAGTGGGATCATGCAAAAGTTGCTTTTTGGTATCTGGTTCTTTTCACTAAACATAGTATCTTTCAGCTTCATCCATGTGGTCATAAATGGCAAGATCTCCTTCTTAAGGCTGAATATTCCATTCTACCTGTATGTATATAACATATGCATACACATGTGCATACATTTTAGGTATGTACTGACAAATATTTACATTGTTTCCTTAGATTAGTTATTGTGAATAATGCTTCAATGAATGTCATCATGCAGAGATCTCAGATATTGATTTCATTTCCTTTGGATAAATACCCAGAAAGGGTATTGCTGGATCACATAGTTCTGTAATTTTTGATGGTCACTGTTTTCCATAACGAGCGTACCCTTTCTGTATATCTTGAAAGATGATTTGTTGGTGGAACTCACTGAGCTCCTATCATATCTGGACAATTTAAGAGGGTCAAACTACAGAAACTGTACTTTTTAATCTTTCCCAGAAGAGAATCCAATATATCAACAGCAGGAAAAATGAATGTTTTCACTAAGCTGGAAGTATTTTTATTTGGTTTGGTTCTTTAGTATAAATGGGATACACATAAAGGGCCAGAGAAGAGAAACTAAGGTCTCCTTCCACCTAATAGTGTTTGTGTTTTAAAGGATATTGCCCAGAATATAGAAAGGTAATATGGCTATTTATATTTGAGGATATGGCTCATTCCATATTCAAAATAACTCATACACTGATAATCTAAAGCTAAGAGGTTCATTTATGTCCACGTTTTATTTAAAGGAAATTTTCAAAGTACATGCAAAGCAATTTAGTGCAATTAAAAATTGCTTAGCACAGTTTTTGCCAGTCTAATCAGCTTAAATACTGCTGCATCAGCTCTTAAAAACTAAGGAAATACAGTAAATATTCAACTTTTATCCCCAATTTAAATAGTTTCATACTCTTGCAATTGACAAAGGCAAAACCATAGTGGAAATCAAATTATAATAATCTACATAATTGCCTTTTAAGTGGTCAGTGATATTTACATCTGTTTTGAAAGTTTAGCATGACAATTAAATTATATATACACATATACCATAGTGGCAAATAAAATATAAATGATGCTGTAACACTCATTAAGTCTGCCAAAGTTTTGCCTTTCCTGAATTTAATAGTGGAATTTATGACACATATATAATCTCCTAATAGTGATATCTATAAGTGATATTATATATGTATATATGTGTATATTCATACACTCACACACACAGCTATTTATACACATAGATATATACACAAATATACAAACACCATCTCCTATGCTTGGGCTAGTGCTTTCAAACAGTACCAACATTTTGCCCTATATCCTCAATCAATGCCAAATGTTGTGTAGTGTGGTGTGGTCAGAGTACCACTGGTCTTTGAAAGAGGAAATCTGAATTGAAATCCAATAGGCCATTTCCTGTGTTTAGTATCTAGCTAGACACAAACTCATTTGCTTCTAATGACTCATTTTTAAGCAACAACCCCAATCTACAGGGTCTTGGTAAGACTCAAATATGACTGCCTTGTGAAACATGGAACCAGAGATTGTCAATTACTGATAGTTCATTAACTCAAATGTGAAATACCCATGGAAGATAAAACATCTGTGTATTGAGACTGTATTTATCCCTAAGCTTATTTTAGGCTTACTGTTCATCTTCTGCTATACCAAGCAAATTCTACACCTCAGAGTCTCAATATACTACTACAAAATGGTGTGAAGTTACAATATCAACATTTAGCATTTACTGAAATCATAGCATAAATATTAAAATCATTATCAGCTGTTACACAACTTTAAAGACATCAGTAATATAGTCTTCATTGCCACAAAGAAAAGTAAATTGGTAGTTTTGCTTACTTTCTATTCAATATGAACGTAAACATAACATTCATTCAAATTCAAACTCATACAAATTTGTATACCTCTTTTTCAGGGACACTGGCCTCTATCAAAAATATAATTATTAATGACCTACTAATTCCAAATTAGTCTTAATATATTTATATATAAAGGATTCTGTAAAAATTAGAGTATAAAGTATCAATTCAGGGCCTGTTTTAAAAACTCTGGGGTATATGACATGAGAAAGATGAAATATGAAATTTTATGTATGGTATGTTTTCTGTGTAACCAAAAATATCCTGGTATATGCATGTACAGGTCTATATGTACATTTTATTTGCATATGTATTTTGAAATAATACAGGAAAATATTAACAGTCCTTACCAATGAAGAAGCACTAGAAAGGTGAACAGGAGAAAGTTAATCTTGTCTGTCCATGTGGTTTGAATTTTAACCATATTTTATATTTTAATGGTTAAAACAGACAGACAATATTATGATCACCTGTTTCCTTCATATCCGTTTCAAAAGTTTTATAAGTAATGGGTTTTTTGTTTGTTTGTTTGTTTTTTAAAGATTTTATTTATTTATTTGAGAGAGAGAGAGAATGAGAGATAGAAAGCACGAGAGGGAAGGGGGTCAGAGGGAGAAGCAGACTCCCCGCCGAGCAGGGAGCCTGATGCGGGACTCGATCCCGAGACTCCAGGATCATGACCTGAGCTGAAGGCAGTCCCTTAACCAACTGAGCCACCCAGGCGCCCCAATATAAGTAATGGTTTTAATTCCCCAGCTCGGGGTGCCTGGGTGGCTCAGTCGGTTAAGCGTCTGTCTTCAGCTCAGGTCATGATCTCAGGGTCCTGGGATCGAGCCCCACATCGGGCTCCATGCTCAACAAAGAGCCTGCTTCTCCCTCTCCCTCTCTGTCAGATAAAAATCTTAAATAAATTCCCCAACTCTCCTGTGCTTGTGGTAGAACGTATCCTGAGGAAGCAGGAACCCATCAATGTAACTGAGTGCTTCCATTTAGATAGGTTGGAAGAAGGTGGTCTTGAATATTTTCCAATCCATAACACCAAGCACACAATATTTTAAGAATACTTTTTTTTTTTTTTTAAGTAGGCTCCATGCCCAGCATGGAGCCCCACACAGGGCTTGAACTCATGACCCTGAGATCAAGAGTTAAACACTTAACCAACAGATGCGCTTACATATCAGATGAAAATAGATCTGAAATTTCCACTTACCTGAATTAGGTATTGGGGAATTTAGGAATGTCTAGGCAGAGCCCAGTAGGACAGCTTTACTAGACTCTGACCACAATTTGCTCTAAACTCATTCTTGGATTTTACAAGAAAAACTGAAACTACTGGTGATAATGCTATCAGGTCTTGTTCTGTTAACATTTCATCTTGTCAAAGTCCTGAGTAGTAATTTGGTAATTAGTGTGTGCGGCTTTATCATTCTGGTTGAGTAAAATACTAGACAGAACGGTAATTTTTCTGAGTGGATTATAAAATCATTCATGCTACTGGGCTTAAGTGAAATTTTGAAAAAGAAAAAAAAGTGGGGAAATATATCTTTTTAAAACACTACTGGAGACCAAAATGCAGAATTCCATGACATACAACATGAAACTAAAAGTCAACAAGGCAAATTACACACTGCAGTTCAAAGAGGGATAGGGCTTGGGTGGGAAAATGCACACTTGAATAGCCTAAGAAAAGCAGACATCATCCATATAATTAGACTTCTTTACTTTGGACAATTCGAGATTTTAAAATAAACCAGAAATAATGGTCTCTTGCTTGGTGCCAGTCTAAACAACCAACTAAAATCAATATCTGCCCAAGTGACCTGTGTGCTCTGCATTAATGTGCAATGAGACATAAACAGTAATGCACAAGTTACATAATTTGTGTGTGTACCCAACTATGCACTCTCCGTGCATCCACACGTGATCAAGGAGGCAGAGGGGCAGCACCCCTCACAAGGAGACAGCTATCAGACAAAAGGCACAGAACTTCTAGAATTAAAGTCTTCTGCTTAATGTTCCCCACAGTACGCTCCAAGTCCCCAAGAAGGGCCAGCCCTTTCTAATGTCCTAAGGAGACAGCAATTAATTTAATGAGCTCCAGCAGATAGTCCTGAGGGGCTGATGGTTTGCTTAGAAACCAAAGGGGTTTCATTATGGTTCTTACATAGAGAAGTCAGACTCCCAAGCTAGACTGCACATACTAAGTCAAACCAGCTGTCCTCTCTCATTCCCCTTTAGAATATCGCTATTCCTACAAGCCAAACAGGACATTTGTCCCTAAATTCAAACTACTGCACTGTAACAATACCTCACCAACTAAGTGTTCATGACACCAACATCACCTAATTTAGACAAAAATCTGGGGCTTACCAAGGATGTATTTTCATTAAAAATACAATTTCTTGGATCTAGAAGCTTGAAACATTTTTTTTTCAGTAGTAGCAATGATTATAACAATGCAGGCATTATTCAATGTGTGATTGTGATTCAAGAGAAGAAAAATCAAAGACTTACTAGTCTAAAGTCACTGTGGTAGTAAGAAGCATAGTCAGAACTCGAACCCAAGACCTACTGCCTATAATGATAGGGTCTTTCTCGAACCCGGTTATCTATTTTGAAACCTTTGTGGACTGAGGTTAGTGCCTATTTCACAACTGGACAAATCAGTCAAAAAACCAGCTATCAATTCAGAAAGCTGCTTACTCATCAAACCTACAAACCGTTTTTATTGATTTGATCAACACTTCAGTTATCTACTTAAGTCACACAAAGCCGAAATTCGACACAAAGTCCTAAAACCTCAGCATAACAGCAATTTTTTTTTTTTCCGGCATGAAACCTCTGGAACGTTGTCACTCCCAATGGCTAGGGATGAAAACCGTGTCATATCCCTGACCATTCACTCATTTCATTTCTGAGAGAGTCCTTAGAAGAGCTCCCGATTTTGAAACCACTTTGGTTCTTGTGAAAAATCTTGGTTAATGGAACCTTCCCCGAAATGATTAAAAAGTTCTAAGGGGATTTTATGTGCTCTAAAACTTGAGAATCTCCTCTCATCAATGGAAAGTTCTCCTTATGTTAAAATGTGCTTCCAAGTGAAAAAAAAATCATATACAATGTGTGAACTTTATATATACCTTGGGCTAAAACATTCACTTTTTCCAAGGAGTTCTACCCCCTGAACATGGTCTGCCAGGTCTAGGACCTTTACTGAAAAACAGGGAGCAAAAAAAAAAGAAAGAAAGAAAAGAAAAACAGGGAGCATAGCAGGATTCTCAAACCTGAGTATGTATCAGAATCACCCGAAGGGGCTTGTTAAACCAGCGATGGCTGCCCCCCTAAACAACCAGAATCTGAATGCTTGGGGTGGGGAGGAAGATGGTGGCATTTATGTTTCCAGTACTTTCTCAATGCTACTGAAGCTAATCTGGGGAGGAAACCTTGAGAACCACTAGACTGGATAAGGAAGAACTCCGAATTCCCTCTGCTGTTTCAGTCAGTCCTCCAGCAGACGGGGACAGACAGGGTCCCCCCCCTAATGAGCACATGAGGCTGCAACCAACCCCAGCTCAAGTGTGCACCCATGGGCCACGTTTAACACACAGGGTCTCCAAATCAGAATGACCTAGAATTTTATGCATTTACATGTTTTTTTTTTCAGTTGATGTTTTGATTGCTTGATACTTGACTTCCTCGTTTTGTGCTTGTTTTCACTCAAATGCTGATTGCTTTCTCTCTCTGAAGTAAAATATGTATTTTACTTCACTTTGCTACAGTTCACCCATCAGTTGATACTTGTCAAGTTATTTATAGAAACAGATTCCATCACTTAACTAGATCTCCCAGATTTTTCTCTTCAGCATTCAGTTGTCTTTATTACATACTGACAACTTCATTATATTTGGGTCTTTTCCAAACCACTTTGCCCGTGTTTACCAAATACGTTAACACATTTTTGAGCAACACAGGTTTAAATGGCGTAGACCTATTTATACATGGATATTCCATAAATACAGTATAGCACTATAAATGTATTATTTTCTCAACATTTTTTCTCTAGATTATATAGTATATACTACATATAACATACCAAATATATGTTATTCGCTTGTTACTAGTAAGGCTTCTGGTCAACAGTAGGCTACCACTGGTTAAGTTTTTTTTGGAGGGGGGTTGGAGAAGTAAAAAAAGTTACATGCAGATTTTCCCAACTGTACAGGGGGTTGGGGCCCCTAACCTGCATGTTGTTCTAAGGTCAACTGTACTTGCTCACAAAATATTTGGTGTACTCTCCTTCCCAGCCTAAAATGGATTCTAGTCACACATGTGTAAAATTAAGAATTAAGTACAATTGCAAAAATCCAGCCATGACTACATGGAATTAACTCACATAGAACCCAGCCATTCCTCTTGAATTAATTTCAGTTTTCCACACTTTCAGTGATGGAGTATTTTAAAATATCCCAGCCCCCTTACACTCTTAACCAAATGTTATGGTCCTTATCTAATTTATTTGCCCTGTGTAACCTAGCTGATCTTTCAGTAAATCTGGGTTATAAACTTGACTCTTTGAATATTCAATACTTTACAGGCAAATAGGTGACCAATATGTTATTCTGTGAAGTCAAACATTTTCCTTTCAAGGAAAATGGCAAAATTCTTTAGCTTGTGATCATATTCTGCATTAACAGAAGCTTGCTTGATTTGGGGCCATTGAAATCTCGCACTAGATGGTTAAATGAAGGGAAAACTGAAAGTTGAGACATAGAGGAGCCAGCAGGTCAAATAATTTGTACAAGATTGGTATTGAATCTCATGGTGTTTAACAGAAATCCAACCACACTGGCTTAACCAAATGGTTATTTATTTATTCGCTTAAGAGGCTTGCAAATAATCACTCTAGCTCTAGTAGCTCATGTCCTGAATGCCCTCGGTTTCCACTCAGGGGTTCTCCAAACTCACAGCTGCCTCATGTGAAGAAAACATCTGTCCCACTCACGGTCAGCTAGTGCTAGACAGGAACACAAACGAGAGGAGTTCTTTTCTATCGTGACTTCCCAGGATCCACAGACAACTTTTGCTTGGGTTTTTGGGACAAGTTTCTGTTATATATCTACCCTGCAACAGCAATGGAGGTCTGAAAAGTAGATTTAAAGAAATGCATTCTGGGCGCCTGGGTGGCTCAGTTGGTTAAGCAACTGCCTTTGGTCATGATCCCATAGTCTCAGAATCAAGTCTCACATCGGGCTCCCTACTAGGTGGGGAGTCTGCTTCTCCCTCTGACCCTACCCCCTCTTGTGCCCTCTCTCAAATAAATAAAATTAAATTAAAAAATGCATTTCATCCCCAGATAAAATCCATGTTCTGCCATTGAGAGAGGAGGAGATGTTATGTGGCTTAAGAACCACATTTGCCACACAATTCATGTACATGATCAGGGATAAACTCAGGCTTGGAGTCGAAACTCTCCTCTATTTGGAGGGGTCCTCCTTAAATAAAGGACAATGAAGTTATGAAAAGAAATTTGGATATGAAAGTACTTAAGAAACAGTAATATTACAAATTAAAAATACAAATAATGTGATCACATGAGACATCTCAGGACTTGGAAGAGACCCACAGCAACTCTCCAGAGGCATCAAACTTTATAGTCTCTAAACACAACTCCCATTCACAATTTTGTTTGCTGGCTACCTTTATTTTTATTTTTAGATTTTACAGAAAGAGAATGAGACAGTACGTGTGCATGCAGGGGGAGGGGCAGAGGGAGAATCCTGAAGCCTACTCCTCGCTGAACATGAAGCCCCATGTGGGGCTCGATCTCATGACCCTGAGACCTTGATCTGAGCCGAAACCAAGTCAGCCATTTAACCGACTGAGCCACCCAGGTGTCCCACCGGCTACATTCATTAAGACCACCTAGGTCATGGACACTTTGTTGTAAAAAAGATAACAAAACTTTCGAGGGCTAAGTAGTCCTAATTATTAAGTGGTCACAAAGATGGTCTTTGTGACTTGCTGTTCACCGTTATTCTGATACAAAGATTATCTCTACACATTAAAGAATATCACCTATTGGAGTTAACCTATTAGTTATTCAAGTTAAGTATATTTCCTACAAATCATTATCAAAGGAAAAATTACATTTGGAGTCTATGTATGCACTGAATGTCATTATGTCACTATATTAATAAATTACCTGAAGAACAACTTCCTTATATTAGTAGGGAAGAAGGAGAAATCTCTTTTGGGCTTTTTAAGTATTAAAAAAAGCACAGATTTAGTAGATTACTAGCGATTTAACAACTGAGACAAGCAATCTTTGAATGCATATCTGGTGGGTTATGTATTGGTTGTATTATGTTGTATTTGGTTAAATGTATGTCTTGCTGGGTTTTTTTTGTTATTTCATAAAAAAATTGACTTTCCCACATTTATTTTCCAACATTGGCTTGCTTAAAAGGAATTATGTATAAGGTAAATTTTTACATGGTTTGGTCACAAATCCTAAATATCATTAATCTCAGTATCTTCTCTTTCAAATATACCCTCACTAGAACTCAACAAAGTCTTAAAAAAATCTACACTCATAACGCCTGCTGATGACTTGAATAGAATACAAGAACACAGAATGATGATGCAGTGACAGGATTTACTTCGGATTCTCCTGTAAAGAAGCCATTTGATTTCAAACAAAAACTTTCCTCATCTGTAAAATGTTTATAAAAGATCTTATGATTCTACATAATGATAACATTTAGATTTTACAGGAAAATATGAATTTAGGACATGGTCTTAAAACTGCCTTCAGTTCAGGTCACGATCCTGGAGTCCCGAGATCGAGTCCCGCATCGGGCTCCCTGCTCGGCGGGGAGTCTGCTTCTCCCTCTGACCCTCCCCCCTCTCATGTGCTCTCTCTCTCATTCTCTCTCTCGAGTAAATAAATAAAATCTTTATGAAAAAAAGTAACCTAATGCCCCATTCAATATAATTAGTGTCTTTTGGGAGGCAGATAATTCAGAAATCCTAGTGTGTACAACATCTCAGGATTCAGACCCCAAACTATAATAGATGGGCATTTCTAGGGAGAACAATGTGAACAGGAGGATTAAGATCCCTAAGAAGTAAAATCATTAAGCTGAAAATCAGAAATAAGTAACCAGGGGGGGTAGTACATCAGTAAAATAAGTCAGAGAAAGACAAGTACCGTAGGACTTCACTTACACATGGAATCTAAAAACAGATGAATACAGACAAAGCAGAAACAGACCCACAGACACAGAACAAACTGCTGGTTGTCAGAGGGGAGGGGGCGACGGGGCTTCCAGTTTTGGAATGAATAAGGCATGGGGATGAAAGACATAGTCAATGATACTGTTTTTGCATCATATGGTGACAGATGGTAGCTACACTTTCAGTGAGCCCAGGGTGATGTATAAAGATGTTGCATCACCTTGTTATACACCTGAAACTAATGTAACACTGTGTCAACTGTACTCAAAAAACAAAACAAAAAACAAACAAAAACAGGAGATAAGGGATAAAATGACCATGAACAGAAAGAAAAGGAGTCCTTTATGCAGATTAACACTCTTCTTTCAAGTATTTATTAAATGTGAATTGCTGAATCATAGACAATAGATAGCAAAAGACTCAAGAGAGCACATGTAGAATACCCACCTTTAACAGTTCGTAACTGAGAACATACAGCCGTCTTGCAGGCTATATGGACTGTAACTTTAATGCACAGATGGGTTTTGAGAACTGCTGTTCTGTGATTTTGCTCTGTTTTGCACAAGAATGCAGAACAGCTATGCAGTTTGGTTTAAGAACCAGATGAATGGAAGTATAGAGATTATTAGGTTCTTCGCAAATGAAACAGACCTAAGTAGAGTGGAGCAGTGCTGAGGCAAGGGCTGGTTTCCATTCTCAATTCCAGGGAACCGACAGGACCACAGGCCAGCTGCGTTCCTGGTCACAGTCTGGGGGCAAGGAAAGGACCCTGCAAATCTTCCCTGCAGGTGACCCAACCTATGCAGCTATTCCATTTCTGTAAACTTCTCAATCCTCAGCCAGGTAAGAAGTTTCCTCCTACTTATCTGAAATGCATTTGCAGCACTGGTATGACAACAAAAAGCTGAGGCTAGAAAGTCAAACAGACCGATGATTATCAGCCTCTTAAACCTGTGTGTAGTTTGAATTCTATCTGGAGAAAGACGAGGAACATTTGAGTAATTTTAACTAGTAAAGTGTCACCTGTGGTTTTTGTGAGCAAGGCCGAAGGAGGAGAGCGAGACTAGACATGGAGTCGTTAGAGGCGCGGGCCGTGAGTCTCCTAGCTGGTGGTGGGGACAGGGCTGGAGAAGGTGGCGAACTAAAGAGAGATTGGACTGGTGGACTAGAAAGGTGATTCTTGGCTGGAAGAGGAAGATTGGACTGGGGGACTAGGAAGATGATTCTTGGCTGGAATCCATGATTCTTGGCTGGAAGAGGAAGATAGGAAAGTTTACGCAGATGGTTGGATGCTGGTGAGTTGAAGGTCTGAAAGGTACAGCGGGTATGTCCATGGCAACACCCTCACATGGCTGTACACGTGCAAACAGGAGGCTGAAGAACAAAGACACTGGGGGAAAGGTTCGGGGGGGGCAGACATGTGGCCAGTGCACCTGACAGTGACATTCTATAATGTAACCCAGACAGAACACGGTCACAAGAAGAGCAGGAAGACCAGAATGGAATCCTGCAAAACATAAGTAACTGTGGAGCAGGAAGGAAATGCTACAAGAGGGGAGAATAAAAACCAGGAGAGTGGAGTCACTTGTAGACAAGAGATGGTTTCTAAAAAAAACAAAACAGAAGATCTTTAAGATGTTCTAGAAAAAGTGATCCATAGTGATGATGAGGAGAGATTTTGGGGACATCTGGAAGCACGTTTAGTGCAGTGGTAGGGACCAAACTGTAGGAAGAATTCTGGAAGGAGATGCCTACCATGGAGAAGTTTCACGCTGGACAGATTTTGTTGAGAGTACTTCAATGCATTAAAGTTTTCTTCGGCTAACTGATGCAGTTTTCATATTCAGAGGTTCAATTTTGGTCCTTTAAATAGATGACATGTCTACTTATTTGTGACACATGGGATGGTTATGATAAATGCCTTAGTCAGTTTGTTTGCTACTATTAACATCTGAGTCAGCCCTGGGCTGGTTTCAGCTGTGTGATTTACCACCACATTATGGGTCATGTTCACCTGTGTCTTCACCGGCCTACCTTAGATCAAATGCCAGACATTGTGTATTTGACCTCCTTGGGTGCTTGCACGTTTGTATTCTAATGATTCTGAACTCTGATGGGGAGCACAGTTGTTACTTGCAAACATGTTGATACTTTCATGGCTTAAATTTGGTAGGCAGGACCCACGTGGTCCTCATCCAGGTTCAATTCTCTCTCCCTGTGGAGGCAAGAGCATTCTTCAAAGTTGCCAGCATGGTTGTCATGGACCATCCCCATGCTCAGCCCTCTGAGCCCCAGGAACTATTCTCTCTGATCGTCTGGGTTTGTTCTAAGGTCAGACAGTCTCCCCAGATACACACACCAATCAGTAAGGAACTGGATCCAGGCAGTGGCCCTCCAAAGGTCTCTGCATGGGCACACCCCACTGTGTGGTCTGTCTGTGCCGCGGTCCGTCTGTTTGTGCCGCGGTCCACTCACTCTCTGAGCAGCAGCCTGCTTTAGATGTAGTCCTTAGTGCTGTCTTAGCCAAGACAGACGTCCACAGCCAGAGGTTCTAAGATGTTGCTGTATCCCTTATCATCCTTTAAATTATGCTGAGATCTAGGGAATTCTTTTTTGGATTTTTTATAGATTTTATTGTGTATTTCCTATTGTTCTTACGAGGCACATCATGTTGCTTTCATTTTTAACTGACTTCTGTGGCTCGTTTTAAAATTATATAATAAAATCCTATATAATTAACATTCACAAAGAGGTATCAAACACCCTAAAGTTTTAAGTTGCCTATTTACTTTATAGGACAACACTGAAGGACCAAGGACCAAGGCTTTACAATTTTTAATATAACACCCAAATATTTATTTTGATTCCTAGGACCTATTTCTTCGTCTATTTTAATTCTCACTTAGACATAACATATATCCTTGCCAAAATAATCAAACTCAGAAGAGTGTCTCAGGTGAGGTTTCTGTTTTTAATGAAGTTTTATAACCATGTAAAGATCACTATGCCATGGCCAACTTTAGAAAATTTAGTCATCCCAATAAATGACCAGATCTACCATCTTTAGATCTGAAGAGATGGTTCTTTCACTGAATCTATGAGACAAGGGTAAATATATATCGACTTACATAAATACACTACCACATGTAGAGCCACTTCACTAATTCAAGACTTGCTGAACAGAAGGCATTCTTATGGGCATAAAACATCTTCAAATGCAACTCATGTAAAAATTTGTGACGTGTGTTCATATCCTTAGGATGTGCTTGTTTATATGCCCAAACTAGGATTATAACTCCCACTCTGCTCTTATTTCAAGGAGACTGATAACCAATAAACCACAAGTCCTTTGGTATTTTTCCTATGATACATCACAACATACAGTGGACAAGTAAAATTTCATTCTAGAAAGTAACAAAAAGATGGACTATAAGAATTTTTTTTACCGGCCAGAAATTTAGAAATTCTTCCAAACATGTCAAAGCTTATCAATATTTCCATTGTTGCTTTAAGGCATTCATAACCGATCTCAATCAGTAATATTGTCCTCTCAGATTGCTAGCAAACCAGTATGAAAATGTATATGACACCATGAGTTTAGAAGTGCTTGTTAGGGGTCCTGCTGCTAAATGCACAGCACCTGTTCAATTCCAGCCCCAGTATTACTTTCCGTCATTAGTCTGGGCTCGATTACACCTGTCATCTTCTGCAGTCAATGCAAAATCTGCTTTAACCAACATATTTGTTCCTTAGGCTTTGACAAATGTAATAAACCTTTAAGTTTGCTAAGCTTGCCAACTCTAGTAAGTGTAAGGAATATAGGATATACTAAAACTGCAATAGCTGTAGAATCATAAGTTTATTATTTTTCCTTAATGAGCTTGTTTTAAATAAAGAGAAATATGTAGAGGATTTTTTTCCAATGGCACATGTGGATGTCTTATGTAGTAAGTGTTGATCTGAGGCAAAATCCTGACTGCACACCTATCACCTGCATCTCTCTGCACGTGAGCAAACAAGTGGTAAAAGCAAATGAAAACAGAATGTAGGAAGCGTCAGTGCCCAATAGCAACAACAAACAAACAAAAAAACCCCAAAAAACAAAGGAGGAAAATCAGCAATAACCTGAAGTACAATTCAGTAATTTCAGAATGAATGTATCAGCCCTATTTTCTAGAACAAATGTAAACAAAGCAAGGTACTCAGACTTCAAATTTCTCATACTAGAGTGAGTCGAGTTACACTGATAGGAAATCTACCTGTTCATCATGCTGTCAATATTGATCACAGGATAATATGTATTCTGGTCCAGCTGGGTTGGAGAAGACTGAGGCCTAAACAGAAGACTTGCTCTAATGAGGGCTGGATCCATCAGTGTTCAAGGGTAACATGCTAATCACTAAGAGCATGAAGGGAATTACACAAAACTCCCCAGAAGAAATGCATAGGACAAAAAAGTGAGAAAGCCATTGTTTGTGTGTACGTACACAAACAGGTTCTCAGCTCATTCAAAAATCCATAGAAGAAAGGAATATAAGCGTTGTGATCCTCAGAGCACCCTTTACTTTATCAACTCATTTTTAGCAGAGACCGCGCTTTTAAGTTTTTAAGAGAGGAGCAAGGAATGAGCCTGCAGTCCATTGCTTCAACCTATAAATGTGTTTCATGGCTTTATAATTATTACAAAATATGCATTTATGACAGGTGGAAAGATGGCGGAGGAGTAGGAGACCTGGATTTTGTCTGGTCTCAGGAAATCAGCTGAATAGGGATCAAACCATTCTGAACACCTACGAACTCAACAGGAGATTGAAGATAAGAATAGTAACAACACTCTGAACAGAAAAGCGACCACTTTCTGGAAGGTAGGACGTGCGGAGAAGTGAATCCGAGGTGATATTCGGGAGGATAGACGGCGGGGGAGGGGGCCTC
>NW_027397094.1:1951659-1963957 GCF_003265705.2 Callorhinus ursinus | reverse complement strand
GATTATATAAGGCAATAAATAACAAAAGCAAAGGAACACATTGACAACAATACAATAATAGTGGGGGACATTAACACCTGCCTCAATGAAATGGACAGATCATGTAAGCAAAAGATCAACAAGGAAATAAAGACTTAAATGACACACTGGACCAAATGGACTTCACAGACATAATCAGAACATTCCATCCCAAGGCAACGGAATACACATTCTTCTCTAGTGCCCATGGAACATTCTCCAGAATTGATCACATCCTAGGTCACAAATCAGGTCTCAACCTGTACCAAAAGTTTGGGATCATTCCCTGCATATTTTCAGACCACAATGCTTTGAAACTAGAACTCAATCACAAGAGGAAAGTCAGAAAGAACTCAAATACATGGAGGCTAAAGAGCATCCTACTAAAGAATGAATGGGTCAACCAGGAAATTAAAGAAGAATTTAAATAATTCATGGAAACCAATGAAAATGAAAACACAACTGTTCCAAATCTTTGGGATGCAGCAAAGGCAGTCATGAGAGGAAACTATATAGCAATACAAGCCTTTCTCAAGAAACAAGAGAGGTCTCAAATACACAAACTAACCCTCCACCTAAAGGAGCTGGAGAAAGAACAGCAAATAAAGCCTAAACACAGCAGGAGAAGAGAAATAACAAAGATCAGAGCAGAAATCAATGAAATAGAAAGCAAAAGAACAGTAGAACAGATCAATGAAACTAGGAGATGGTTTTTTGAAAGAATTAACAAGATTGATAAACCCCTGGCCAGACTTATCAAAAAGAAAAGAGGAATGACCCACATCAACAAAATCATGAATGAAAGAGGAGAGATCACAGCAAACACCAAAGAAATACAAACAATTATAAGAACATATTATGAGCAACTCTATGCCAGCAAATTAGATAACCTGGAAGAAATGGGTGCATTCCTAGAGATGTATCAACTACCAAAACTGAACCAGGAAGAAATATAAAACCTGAACAGACCTATAACCACTAAGGAAATTGAAGCAGTCATCAAAAATGTCCCAAGAAACAAAAGCCCAGGGCCAGATGGCTTCCCAGGGGAATTCTATCAGACATTTAAAGAAGAATTAATACCTATTCTCCTGAAACTGTTCCAAAACATAGAAATGGAAGGAAAACTTCCAAATTCATTTTCTGAGGCCACCATTACCTTGATCCCCAAACCAGACAAAGACCCCATCAAAAAGGAGACTTACAGACCAATATCCTTGATGAACATGGATGCAAAAATTCTCACGAAAATACTAGCCAATAGGATCCAACAGTCCATTAAAAGGATTATTCACCATGACCAAGTGGGATTTATCCCTGGGCTGCAAGGCTGGTTCAACATCTGCAAATCAATCAATATGATACAATACATTAAGAAAAGAAAGAATAAGAATCATATGATCCTCTCAATAGATGCAGAAAAAGCATTTGACAAAGTACAGCATCCTTTCTTCATTAAAACGCTTCAGAGTATAGGGTTAGAGGGTACATACCTCAATATCATAAAAGCTATCTATGAAAAACCTACAGCCAATATCATTCTCAATGGGGAAAAGCTTCCAGCTTTTCCCCTAAGGTCAGGAACGCGGCAGGGATGTCCACTCTCACCACTGCCATTCAACATAGTATTAGAAGTCCTAGCCACAGCAATCAGACAACAAAAAGAAATCAAAGGCATCCAAATTGGCAAAGGGGAAGTCAAAGTCTCACTCTTTGCAGATGATATGATACTGTATGTGGAAAACCCAAAAGACTCCACCCCAAAACTGCTAGAACTCATACAGGAATTCAGTAAAGTGGCAGGATATAAAATCAATGCACAGAAATCAGTGGCATTCCTATACACCAACAACAAGACAGAAGAGAGACAACTCAAGGAGTCCATCCCATTTACAATTGCACTCAAAACCATAAGATACCTAGGAATAAATTTAACCAAAGAGGCAAAGGATCTGTCCTCAGAAAACTATAAAATACTCATGAAAGAAATTGAAGAAGAAACAAAGAAATGGAAAAACTTTCCATGTTCATGGATTGGAGGAACAAACATTGTGAAGATGTCAATGCTACCTAGAGCAATCTACACATTCAATGCTATCCCCATCAAAATACCATCCACCTTTTTCAAAGAAATGGAACAAATAATCCTAAAATTTGTATGGAACCAGAAGAGACCCCGAATAGCCAGAGGAATATTGAAAAAGAAAAGCAAAGCTGGCGGCATCACAATTCCGGACTTCCAGCTCTATTACAAAGCTGTCATCATCAAGAGAGTATGGGACTGGCACAAAAACAGACACATAGATCAATGGAACAGAATCGAGAGCCCAGAAATGGACCCTCAATTCTATGGTCAATTAATCTTTGACAAAGCAGGAAAGAATGTCCAATGGAAAAAAGACAGTCTCTTCAACAAATGGTGTTGGGAAAACTGGACAGCCACATGCAGAAGAATGAAACTGGAACATTTCCTGAGACCACACACAAAAACAGACTCCAAATGTTTGAAAGAGCTAAACGTGAGACTGGAGTCCATCAAAATCCTAAAGGAGAACACAGGCAGCAACCTCTTCGACCTCAGCCACAGCTATTCTTCCTAGAAACATCGCCAAAGGCAAGGGAAGCCAGGGCATAAATGAACTATTGGGATTTCATCAAGATTATAAGCTTTTGCACAGCAAAAGAAACAGTCCACAAAACCCAAAGACAACCGACAGAATGGGAGAAGATATTTGCAAATGACTTATCAAATAAAGGGCTAGTAACCAAAATCATAAAGAACTTATTAAACTCAACACCCAAAGAACAAATAATCCAATCAAGAAATGGGCAGAAGACATGAACAGACATTTTTCCAAAGAAGACATCCAAATGGCCAAAAGACACATGAAAAAGTGCTCAACATCCCTTGGCATCAGGGAAATCCTAATCAAAACCTCAGTGAGATTACCACCTCACACCAGTCAGAATGGTTAAAATTAACAAGTCAGGAAACGATAGATGTTGGTGGGGATGCGGAGAAAGGGGAACCCTCCTACACTGTTGGTGGGAATGCAAGCTGGTGCAGCCACTCTGGAAAACAGTATGGAGGTTCCTCAAACAGTTGAAAATAGAGCTACCATATGATCCAGCAATTTCACTACTGGGTATTTACCCCAAAGATACAAATGTAGGGACCTGAAGGGGTACTTGCCCCCCAATGTTTATAGCAGCAATGTCACAATAGCCAAACTGTGGAAAGAGCCAAGGTGTCCATCGACAGAGGAATGGATAAAGAAGCAGTGGTATATATCCACAATGGAATATTATGCAGCCATGAAAAGGAATGAGCTCTTGCCATTTGCAACGACATGGATGGAACTGGAGGGTGTTATGCTGAGTGAAATAAGTCAATCAGAGAAAGACATGGATCATATCACCTCACTGATACGAGGAATTCTTAATCTCTGGAAACAAACTGAGGTTTGCTGGAGTGGTGCGGGGTGGGACGGATGGGGTGGCTGGGTGATAGACATTGGGGAGGGAATGTGCTATGGTATGCACTGTGAATTGTACACGACTGTTGAATCACGGATCTGTACTTCTGAAACAAATAATGCAATATATGTTAAGAAAAAGAAGAAGAAGAAGAAGATAGCAGGAGGGGAAGAATGAAGGGGAGTATGTCAGAGGGGGAGACGAACCATGAGAGATGATGGGCTCTGAAAAACAAACTGAGGGTTCTAGAGGGGAGGGGGGTGGGTGGATGGGTTAGCCCGGTGATGGGTATTAAAGAGGGCACGTTCTGTGTGGAGTACTGGGTGTTATGCACAAACAATGAATCATGGAACACTACATCAAAAACTAATGATGTAATGTATGGTGATTAACATAACAAAAATTGTTAAAAAAATAAAAAAACAGAAAGTATGCATTTATAAACTTGCACCCAAACATGGATGTTGAGAAACCTGGGAAGGATGAATACGTGGTACAATGCTGTTATGATTAAGCATTTTTTTCCTCTAAGGGGCTTTTAGGTGTTTATTGTTATCTTGCAGTTTAATAAAAATATAAATGATGTTCTGGATGGCAGGAATGGGGGAAACAGTGAGGGGGAGAAAGGGGAAGTAGATGCCCCAGATCACCTGAGTAACAGATGGCAAGAAAGAGGTTCTGGGTCCACCTGGGGGAAGTGAGACTCACAGAGCTCACCTCTCCTCCCCAAGGTGGCCAGACACTGCTTCACGTCTGCCCCAAAGCTATAAAAACAGCCTAAATAGCAAGTAGGGGCAAACATTATGCAAGTAAATGTATTGAGAGAAAGTGTGCTTGCAGAAATTTCTCAGTTCCAAGGTAGTCCTTTGTATTCGAGCATCTTGTTCATTTTAAGCATTATTCCAAGCTTTGGGTTTTTCAGTTTATAAGTTGAAATTAGCAGTAATTGATAGGTTGCCATTAAAAGAAAGTGTGACATTTTAGGGGCGCCCGGGTGGTTCAGTCTGTTGAGTGCCTGCCTTTGGCTCAGGTTATGATCCCAGGATCCTGGAATAGGGGTCCTCTATCTGGCTCCCTGCTCAGAGGTGAGCCTGCTTCTCCCTCTCTCTCCGCCTCTGCCTCTCTCCCTGCTCGCTCTTGTTCATGCTCCCTCAAATAAAGTCTTTTAAAAAAATCGTATGGTGTTTCCTATCGAGGAAGATACACTGAAGGGTCTGTTCCTCTCAACAAGAGACTGGGGTAGAGCCAAACCCTCCTGTGGCCCTGAGCACTTTGATTACATCCTAGGAACACAGGCCGGTGCCATAGAAGTCTGTCGGGTTTTAGCCTGCCCTGCACCACTGCCCAGAAAGGGTTAGGAACAGTTCTGTCTGCAGGGTCAGGCAGACGTGGGTTTAAACAACAGGAGCTTTAATTAGCTGTGTGACCCAGGATAAGCGACTCTTTCTGCCCGGGCTTTAGTTTGCTTACCTGTAGGTTGGGTTCTGAGGCTTAAAGATAAAGCCTGGATGTTAGTCCGCGTTCTCCAGAGAGACAAAACCAACAGGATGTGCGTGCGCCTGTGTCGACCCTCCAACAACGCCGGCTTCAACGGCACATGTCCACATATACACCCGTTTGGTTTTTTTTTTTTGATAAATACACTACACTAAATCCATTTTCCCTTCCTTGTGATTTTCTTAATAGCATTCTTTTCTCTAGCTTAATTATGAGAATATAGAATATAATACATGGAACATACAAACCATGTGTTAACTGGCAGTTCACACTATCGGTAAGGCTTTAGTCTCGTAGTTAAGTTTTGGGGAGCCAAACGCTCTCTGTGGATTTTCGGCGGCATGAGGGCCGGTGCCCCCAACCCTGCAATGCTCAAGGGTCACCCTTATACATGGAAAGACGTATGTTGTCAGGAGTTGACTCACTGACCGTGGGGCGGTCGAGCCAGCCGCGACCCAGGGGAGCGTGCACACCACCGTCCGGAGCCCACAGGCAGCTCGGGGCAGGAACGCTGTCCTCCTGGAATTGGATGCCCGTAGGGCCTTTTCAAGCCCGTAGTGCGGTTCCCAGGGCAACCGGGTCAATCGCAGGTGCACTGCATCATCGGGGTGAGGGGGAGGTGATGGTGTGCAGTGCAGGGGCCCTCAGACCCCACTGCAACCAGGGGCAGCTGCCCAGCTCTGAAAACTCACTCATGCCAGCCCCTCTCCATCTGTCCGAATCCGAAAGCTCCCCAGGTGACTCCAGTGCTCATCTAGAGTTGGAAGCCAGCTTTCCAGGGAATAAAGGGGGGGGGGGTCTAGAAATAATTAGAAAGGTGCTGCCCACCACATATCAGAGCTCTCAGCTCAGACGCTGCTCAGGCTCACAGACTTCCTGCACACCTTCATATCGCCTTCGGTGCGGGCGGGAAAACACCCCAAATCGTTCTCCGACATGACATCGGTGTGTTACCTCAGCACAGAACGCTCCGTCAGAGCACCTGTGTTAAGTACAAGTGAAGTTAAGACGATGCGAGATCCATGCTGGTTAATGGTTTTTCCTATTTAGAATCATGTAGCTCCAGGAAACTCTAAACATGACTAAAATGATGAAAATCAACCAAAAAAATATTCCATGTGTGAAAACCGAAAATGAAACCGTACTAGTCAGGTTACTTAGCATCCATTAACCTTACCGAGCGTCCATCACCCCTCTCTTCTGGCCTAGCTTTTCTGTCAAGATCGTGCCCACTACAGCGATAACCCTGCGTTCCAGGGGCTTCGCGCCTCGACGGAGGTGAGGACGCCGCATGGGGAGTAACCGCACCACCTGTTACACGAGCTACACAGGAAACGCTGCTGAAGCACCACAGGAATGAACTTCTCACAGAATGTATGTGGTGATAATTACCATCTCTGAGATGAATAAATTATCAAAGACGCTTTCAGGGATCCGGCCGATTCCTAGTGGAAGTAAGATAAAACTAGGACATAGGAAACTGGAGAGCGAGGGCTCAAGGCAAGTGTCTGGCGTGGAAAGGCCGCTCATGCATGTCCAGTTGGCCGTGGAAGGTCCAGGGAGGAGCTGCAGTCACCCAGAGGAGAATGTAATGGGGGAAGGAGCAAAGTGGTCCCCACTCATCCTCCTGGACTTCTCGCTGGTGGCTTGTCCTAGAAGCAGTCTTCACCAAGTGCCTTATCCAAGTGCCCCGGGGTCACCCTGACTCCTGGGGAGCAAGCAGCCCGTCTCCCCAGCTGTCCTCTCCCTGTCCCCATCCACAGCGCATGGCCGGTCGCCTCTCCGGCCGCCCAGGGTCAGCGCTCCGTGTGCTGCCCTCAGAACACGCTCCACCTGTCACTCCTTGTCTCTGGAGTCTACCGACTGGGGAGCCCGTCTCTTCTAGGGACTGAGCGTGTCCTCAAAGACAGAGTTCCCAGCTTACGGATAGTTATGTCCCAGGTTCTCAGCAGAAGACTGGATCTGCAGCTAGGACAGTGTCCGAGTCTGAAAGGACTACACGCAACAGGAGAAGATGGGGAGGCGGGCTGGGTCCAGCGGGGTTTGTGAACCAGGGGCGGCGCTGGGACAGAGGACCGGCCGTCAGAGAGACAGGTTTGCAGGGGAGGACGGAAGGGAAGCCGGCCAAGCCTGGAAGTCAGACACCCTCAGTCTTTCCAAAGCAGCAGAGCTCCCAACACTGAGATTTCTAAGCGAAGAATCTGGCCTCACATACAAAAATCTTCCATAAATCTGGACTGTGATGAAATTTGAAATAGAAAATAGAACAGAATTTCAAAATTTATTTTAACGCTATGAGAAAGCATACACTTGCCTAGATTGTCCAGTTTTCTGAGCAAACTGTTTAGAAATGTGCATATATATTTACACATGGAAACATATCAACTCATATTTTTTATAAAAATAAATTCATGAATGTCTTCTGCAAATAAATACAGCCTCTCTCCATGACCTCTCATAGTTAGCAAAAGTAAATGAAGTAACCAGGAAAAGAGCAACAGGTTTCACTCAGAATTAAAAATAAATGAGTTTTTCAGGCCCACTTTCCATCCACCTAATGGCAGTTTCTCAACTGAGAAAATTATTTCCTCAACCTACAAATGTGGGTATTTGTTAAGTGTCAGAAGTCAGTTATTGAAGAAGCAGTTTCTCAAAAACAGAAAACAAAAATCATCAGGAATAGATGATGTGTAAATCATTTGGGTCTTGAGAATGAGCTTCGTAAAAAAAATGCTAAAATCAATCCTAGAAAGTTGCCAAACAGAATACAGATGGGTCTGCCTAGTGAATGTGCTCAAGACATCAGACCCCAGAAGGCAATGGAATTTAAACATATCCATTTCCTTTTAAGCATAATCTAAACTTGGATTGGAATTTTATGCTACAACGTAATTCCTGAGCAGAGCTTCAGCTTCTGGCTCCTTCCAGGGAAAGGTCACTATGTTTAAATTGCTTTGTGTACAAGAAACTGAACCATGAAAAGTACTTTGAGGCATGTTCCCTGCTGTAAAACATAAGGCTGTGGAATTTATCTTAATTTTAAAATGGAAATACATTTTATTTTCCTACTAGAATGTAATCAAATATCTAAACAATGCAAATGAAGCATTTTCCAAAACCTGTTCATTGTTATCCTCTACTACATTTTTTATCCAGGGGTTAGTCTTTAGTGACAAAATAATAAAATGCCTATTTTTAAAGGCGTTTGGATTTCATTAGAGATTCGATAGACAGGAATCCAAGCCAATGGATGTACTAACAGCCTGTGCAGTCTTCACCTGCTCAAATGCAAGCAAAAACCATCTCCAGCTTTAAAGCAAGAGAAAAATCATAATTATTTCTTATTTTCACAGACTGTCACCTAATTAACTCTTCAAAAGTGCGGAGAATTGTGCTTTGATTCCTTTCTTAAGTTATTGTTAGCTTTATATTCATCAACTATGATAGTGAATCAAAACAGTTCAGAATTTTAAACTTGATAAATTGGAATCAAATTAATTTTTTAAGTTGTCACCGTAGGAACGAAAGAAAAAGGCACAATGAAGGAGAAAACTAAAATGGAACCATGTGAAGATTAGTCTAGAGGCAGAAGAAGAGTGGGTTGTGCATGACACGACCAGAGGGAAGGGAACGTCTTACAGAGCCGCCTGAGAGAAAGAAATGAGCATAAAAGCACCTGTATCGAAAATTTGCATTTACCTGGTTTTGCCACATTTAGGTATTACAATATATATTTTTTTCTTCTAGTGAATTAGCATGCAACAATTTGCTTCATAATTATCTTCCACAGGTCTTTATAACTTAATCATTTAGAAATACATAGGCATATATATATATATGCTTAGGTGCTTATATACGAATACATAACATCACCATTTTTACGTAAGTAGATTAAGATATTTGTTTTTTTATTTTTTAAAGATTTTTATTTATTTTTTGACAGAGAGAGAGACAGCGAGAGAGGGAACAGAAGCAGGGGGAGTGGGAGAGGGAGAAGCAGGCTTCCCGCCGAGCAGGGAGCCCGATGCGGGACTGGATCCCAGGACCCCGGAATCATGACCTGAGCTGAAGGCAGACACTTAACGCCTGAGCCACCCAGGCACCCCTCTTTTTCTCTTTCTCTCTCTTTTTTTTAAGATTTTATTATTTGAGAGAGAGAGAATGAGAGACAGAGAGCATGAGAGGGAGGAGGGTCAGAGGGAGAAGTCGACTCCCTGCAGGGAGCCCGATGCGGGGCTCAATCCCAGGACCCCGGGATCATGACCTGAGCCGAAGGCAGACGCCTAGCCGACTGAGCCACCCAGGCACCACTTTCCTGTTTTATACCTTACCAGTATAATAGAATCATTTCTGTTACAATCCATTAGATATGCTTTCTTATTTTGTATTGATGCTGAATATTAGTCAACATTGCTATATCATATATAATTATTTCCCGTTGATTAACTTATATCCTAATTTTCCCTCTAAAAATTACAGCTCTGCATTTTATCATCCTCATACAGATTTCTTTGTGAAGTTCAAAGTTTTCAAGGTTTCTGTTTTTACATCTGAGGTGGCCTTTTTACTGCTTAATTTGCAAAATAACGTACTTATGAATATTAGACCTTTGTCATACTGCAACAACTATTTTCCCCCCAAGTTGTTAATTTTCATTTGCTCATATTTTTTAATAATTTTATTCATGCATTGTGGCAATAATGCTATGCTTAGAAAAGCTGATATATAAAATATTAAAATTATGATATTAATTTTATTAAAGTACTTTTACTGATGTTTCATGGTTTTATTTTTTACACTTTTTAGAAACAATTTGTTGGGGTGTCTGGCTGGTTCATTCAGTAGAACATATGACTTCTGATTTGGGGTCATGAGTTTGAATCCCACATTGAGTAAAATCTTAAAAAAAACACATTAATTTGTTGACCAGTCTAGAATATATTTTGGTTTAAGACAGCAGGTGAATCCAACTTCTCCCCTTTTCTCCAAATAGTTATTTGTGTTTGTGTCCACACTATTCATTAACTGACTCATTGTTAGCTTGATACAGAACAGAATTCTGTATAATTTCTTCATGCTATTTATCTTATGCAGGTAATCTGTCTATAATTATGCTGTTTGATTTCTAAATCTTAACAGTAGGTCTTCCCAGCTCATAAGCTAGGTCTCACTCACTACTCTTTTTTTTTTCCCTGAAAGTTTCATGACTAAGTTTATATATTCAACTTTCATTTAATTTTAATGAGTATAAAAGTATTGCTAATTTGCTAGGGCTGTATTGAACATAATTTATTAGGGACCAACATCTTCAAATGAAGAGACCATATTATGTAGAATTTGGTAGGGTCATATAATCTAGGAATATTTTATACTAATCATATATCACTAAACATGGCTGATTAAGTTCACTCTGAGAGAGTCCATATCCATATTAATATTTTTAAAGTATTTTTTAATTTATATTGGATTATACTTTGCAAAGTTATTCACTTTAGGTGTCAATGATATTGCCAATGAACTTACTAATTTAAGGACATTTTAATTCTTTACTATATTTTAAGTTATTCAACATTATATTCATACAGAAAAAATACCTTCTTTTTAGGTATTTTTTTAATTTACTCGGTTTACTTTAATTAGAAGAAATCTGATATCAAAGTTAAGACAGAAGGTGTATTCTCTTCCCTTGATTTTACACTTTGTGGGCTGTTTTGTTCTGGGACCAGATAATGATTTGAGAAAGGAGACATTATGTAAACACACGTTCATTAATTCAATAAATACATATTGAGCATCTTCCATGTGACAGGCACTGTTCTAGATGCTTTGATCGAGCACATCTTTGCTGCAGCTTGTCACTGCCATGGTGGGTGAAATCAGGTCCTGGCTACATCCAAGATTGCACCTGCTCAGCTGAATGTGGCTGAAGAAAAGGAAAGCTGTTTTCACCCAAATCCAGGATCTCTAATTACCAGATAAGTGCTCTGGACTCTCCAGCAGTCACTGGACTGCCCTGCTCCATCTTCTCTCTCCCTTTCCCTTTCTATTGTTCCCATTTCCTCATACTGTGAGCATCTTGGTATTTTTTAGAAAATACACGGTTCATGTGCTGTTGACTTCCACGTGCAAAATTCCAGGCTGGCCCAGCCCCAAATCCAGAACTCTGGAAACCACTGACGACCCAGAGGCTCTGCCTATATATGGACCAGCTATTTTTTCTTTTTTTAAATTTAATTTAATTTTATGTTATGTTAGTCACCATACATCATTAGTTTTTAATGTAGTGATCCACGATTCATTGTTTTCCAGCTATTTTAAATGAATGTGCCCCAACCTGAGCTTCTGACGTACCCCTTTCACATGGGCTAACCCATTTCATCTAAAAGCAACTGCATTTTAACCTTGAGCTTAGCAACTCAGGCCAAGCAACTACTCATTGCTTCCCTTCCATTCACACTCCGCACACAGCACATTCTGTTACCTTTCTGCAAGACCGATCATAATTCAGTCATTTCCCAGGACCCCACTGTCATCACAGGGGGAGATGTGCCCATGCTACCAAATACCATCCATGCCTGGCTAAGATGGATCGACCTGCAATTCACATGCAGAAACACAGGCATACCGTACTCACTCCCACGAATATTGGCAGCTCTATATGCATATGTTAAGGAAATACACCTCTATTTCTGTTTTGCAAAAATATTGAGAGTTTTCATGATTCTTTTGGCATGCTAAAAATGTGTCATCTAGAAAATATGACTTTTTTCTTCCATTGACCTATGAGCACATCCAACCCATGCATAGATTCCTTAATATCAAACTAGAGTAAAACAATCAGCCATGTCTCCTTCTCCCTAACTGGATTGTGGCTGCTTGAACACATATGTGCTGGTGATATGAATAAGATTGTGTGTGTGTGTGTGTGTGTGTGTGTCTGTTAATGATCTTTGGAACATGTTACTATAAGTTCAATGCTGGTTTTGTGAAAAAAAAATCGGTAGTGTTTCTTCTTTTTCTGTGCATGGGGTTATATTAAATTGCAACTTTTGCTTTCTACACCATCTGGGTTTGCTGCTCTCTAGGGGATGACTCTTAGATCAACCTCTTAAATTCTTTGCCGGTTTTGACTTTGTTACTCTAACTCAGGTCAGTCTCAGAAGTTGTAATTCCTAAAGCTTCACTCAGGGCACAAAGATTCCGCTTGTTCTTACTGACGCGGGAGCACCTCCGAGATTCCGCTTGTTCTTACTGATGCAGGAGCACCTCCCAGATTCCGCTTGTTCTTACTGACGCGGGAGCACCT
>NW_027397094.1:1865335-1951649 GCF_003265705.2 Callorhinus ursinus | reverse complement strand
CACCTCCCAGATTCCGCTTGTTCTTACTGACGCGGGAGCACCTCCGATTATTCCTGCTGCCATCCTCCCACCCACGGCTCACGATGTGCTTGCGGCTTCTCATTGCACCCTTTATGAGTCTAAGTAGTTGTTCATTTAATATGATTTTTGAAAAATCTCTTAGATTTGATTACCAGTTCTATATTTTTCTGTTTTATATTAATTATATTTGTATTTATAATTTTTATTCATGTTTATCCTATTTTTCTTAGATTTGTTTGGTGGATTCTCTCATAATTCATTTGGTAGAATGCTAAATCCTCTTATTTTTCTTTTGTGTTTTTTGTTAATAATGTAAGTTTTTAAGACTCATCTTTTATGTTGCTTCAGCTGCATCCCCCAGGTACTGATTGTCATGTTTTCACTGTCTCTGCATTCATTGATGACTCTTTAACCCAAGGGATGTTCTGAAAGCATTTTTTGCTTTCTTCAAAGTGGTTCTCTTTTGTGTTTTGTTTTGGAATTTACTTGTAAAACTTTTTTTGTTAGAATGCAGTATGTTCAGAAAATAGGATCTGTATCAGTGCTACTCAAAATATGGCTCCATAACCCACATCATGAGCATTACCCAGGAACCTACTAGAGCTGCACATCTATGGGCTCCACCCTAGGTCTCTAGAACCAGCATTTCTGTGCATGGGACCCAGAAATCCATGCTTTCCAAGGTCTTCAGGTCATTCCCCAGCATGCCAACATGTAAGAGGGAATTTCCGTTTTCTCTCTTTCTACTTTGGATTCCTTTTCCTCTGCTATTTATTACTGTTTGGTAATTAGTTTGTGGACACATGAAAAGCAGCTGCACTATTGTTATTATTAATTATTATTATTATTTGAATTGAAGAATTTACTCTTGCAAAGGAAGCTTGATGCCCTCCTCCTTGGCTGACCTGTGAGTTTACTTGTAGCTCTGAGAGACAATTTCCCTCAAATTCAGAGTTTCTACCTCAAACTTTGTTTCTCTTATTTGCAGGGGTGCTCATCCTATAGTCAGGGGGTCTTGCTCTGTTCTTGCTTGAACAAGCCCAAACTAAAAATGAGACGGGTTTCGGCCCCAGAGCCTGGGGGTGTGACCCACAACCAATATGGAAGGAGACTGGTGGGTCCATGTCCAGGTTCTCTGTCCTCTGGCTACTGCACATTTTCTGAGTGTCCTCGATGGACTGAGTGTTACACACCCACAGTGGTAGCTGAAAGGACTGTTCTGTGTCTCTCCATCCTGAATCTCCTTTCCCCTCTCCTTGTACTTCTTGGAATAACCTTTTGAAATAAACTAACTCTATCAAATAGTTACTTAGTATGCGCTTTAGGAGGCTCCCCGTTGAAAGCATGTACCTATTTGTTTGTATTCCAAATAAATTTTCTTTTCCAGATTTATCTATGGTGCTAATTATGCTTTCTACTTAAAAGAGACGTGTTGAGAACTATAAAGCAAGTTTTTCTATTATCATTATGTTTTCTTCTTATTTCTTCTAAAGTTTTTAACTTCAGTTTACATTTTATGTATTTTACTGCTATGTTGTTTGGAAGGTAGATCTTTAGAATCACAGTTCTGATTTATCTCTTTATGATAAAATGGTTACCAGAACCATGACTCTAATAATGCGCAGAATTCAACATATACAGGAAGAAAAGGAGACTACACACCTGAAGGAGTGTTTTGACTCAGAGTTTTACAAACACAATAAAGATTTATGGACAAATCACCAAATTTTCTCTATCTAAAGAGAATGTTATTATTGTGTGATGGATAAAATTATCTTGAGAAATGCTCAATCTCAGATGTACTGTTGTTGGAGTTCTCTTATATATAAGTCCTCTGCGATCCCTGTTACAAAGACCTAATCATAAAATGTTCCAGTGGCATGTCCTAATTCACGTGAGTAAAACAGCAATGTGAAAACACAGATAAGTCCTGATTAATGCAAATAAAGAATACCTCCACTATTTGGGAGCTGTTTTCTTTCTCTGACTCATCTGTAATGTAGATGAGACACTGTTGATTCAGACTGGTGGAGTTATTGCAATTTGTGTTTCCTGACCATCAACAAGAATGGAATTCTGACCTAATATAGCTGTTTGTATACTCCCTGAAAGAAATAAATCCAAAGTCTCAAGAATAGCAACATATCTAGGGTAGATTTGGAAACAACAACACAACACACACACAAAAAATCATCTCCCAAAGCATCCACTCTCTTCTCTAACAAAAAGACCACAAAACCAATACAATCTCAGCAATGAAAATGCTGCCTTTAATGAAAGACTGGACCCATGGACACTGGTGATATAAAGTATCTCATTCAATTATGAAGCGTGTACATGCAGAAAATACAGATTAGAGTATCTTGAAACAGAGAGTTTGAGTATATTTCCTAAATTCTTACATGTAACACAAGTTGAGCTCGTATTCATATAGAACAGTTTTTTACAATACAAACTAAACTATATTGCTGCAGGTAAAAATAACCCTGATTGGAGCTGTACCTGAAACTGGAGGTTTCATTAAACGGAAAATGTTTGATTAATAATTCCATATCCATTGTTCTGTTTCTTCCAGGAGCAGGGAAGAAAAATCAACGTGCTGTTTCTTAAGTAAATTATCAAATATTTTTATTTCATTTCATTTCATTTCATTTCATTTTCAATTCCAGTGTAGCTAACATATACTGTTCTATTAGTTGCCGGTATACAATACAGTGATTCGACACTTCCATACACCACACCGTGTTCATCACAATAAGTGCCCTCCTTCGAACCCTTCACCCACTTAGTCCATCCCCCTGCCCACCTTCCCTCTGGTAACAGCTGTTTGTTCTGTAGTTAAGACTCTGTCTGGGGGTTGACTGTTTTGTTTTGTTTTGTTTTTTCTTAAATCCCACATGTGAGTGAAATCATATGGCATTTGTCTTTTCTGACTGACTTATTCCACTCAATGTAATACCCTCTAGGTCCATCCATGTTGTCACGAATGGCAAGATTCTATTCTTTTTGATGGCTGAGTAATATTCCATTGTGTATATACACGACTTCTTCTTTATCCATTCATCTGTTGATGGACACCTGGGCTGCTTCCATACCTTGGCTATTGTAAATCATGCTGCAATAAACACAGGGACACATCTATCCCTTTGAATTACTATTTTTGTATTCTTTGGGTAAACACCAATATTGTGATTACTGGATCACATGGTAGTTCTATTTTTAATTTTTTGAGAAACCTCCATACTGTTTTCCACATTAGCTGCACCAGTTTGCATTCCCACCAACAGAGCAGGAGGGCTCCCCTTTCTCTGCATCCTCACTGACACCTGTTGTTTCTTGCATTTTTTATTTTAGCCATTCTGGCAGGTGTGAGGTGATATGTCATTGTAGTTTTGATTTACATTTCCCTGATGATGAGTGATGTTGAGCAGCTTTTCATGTGTCTGTTGGCCATGTGGATGTCTTTTTGGAAAAATGTCTGTTCAAGTCTTCTGCCCATTTTTAACTGGATTATTTGTGGGGTTTTCTGGTGTTGAGCTGTGTAAGTCCTTTACATATTTTGGATAGTAACCCTTTACCAGATATCATTTGCAAAATTCTTCTTCCATTCTATAGGTTATCTTACAGTTTTACTGACTGTTTCCTTTGTTGTGCAGAAGGTTTACGTTTTGATAAAGTCCCAAGAGTTTGTTTTTGCTTTTGTTTTCCTTGCCTCAGGAGACGTATCTAGAAAGATGTTCTTGTAGCTGGTGTCAGAGACCTTACTGCCTGTGCTCTCTTCTGGTATTTTTATCATTTCAGATTTTATGGTTTCTCACATTTAGGTTCTTAATCCATTTTGAATTTACTTTTGTGTATGCTGTAAGAAAGTGGTCCAGTTTCATTCTTCTGCATGTGGCTGTCCTATTTTCCCAACACCATTTGTTGAAGAGACTGTCTTTTTCCCATTACATATTTTTTCCTGCTTTATCAAAGATTAATAGACCATATAATTGTGGGTTTATTTCTGGGTTTTCTGTTCTGCCCCATTGATTTACGTATCTATTTTGTGCCAGTACAATACTGTCTTGATTACTACAGCTTTGTAATATAACTTGAGGTCGGGAATTGTGATACCTCCAGCTTTGTTGTTCCTTTTCAAGATCGCTTTGGCTATTTGGGGTTTTTTGTGGTCAAACATTTATTTATTCATCACTTTTTTCAAGCAGAACAATAATAGTTGACATTGATTAAGTATCCATTACATACAAATTTCTATTCTTATTAATGCCTTATTTTATTTATTTTTTACAATCATAGTATATGTTTAAAAAAATACAACAAAAATTGAGGCTTGAGAAAATTGTTTCAAAACCAAATCACTCTGGTGGCCAGTAAGAGCAAAACTAAGCTGTGCACCTCTGTCCAGCTGGCCTGAAAGACCATACTATTTACCACTGGACAATAATGTCTTCATGTGGGGTTGAGGAATAAAAAGGTGAATTACACCTATTTTCAGTGTTCACAAAGCTCAAGTTGAGATATACATGTGTGTTTGTGTGTATTAGCTTTGACACTGGGTACAAATAAATAAAAACTGTAAAAGACATGCAAAGTATTAGGAGCATCCAGATCAAAGAGAAAGGGATAATGTCTCAGGAGGCAGAAGATCTTACCACAGTAGTCTACACTACACTAACTAGAAGAGTAATGGCATATGGATCTGAGAAAGGCATCATACTAATAACAATAACACCTTCATAAAACCAAATCCAGATTTTTTGAAACACTAAGCTCTAAAATTGGCTTCAGAGAGAAAAATAAGATTATCTAGCAATTTTCTGAAGAATGTGTACTTGGCAGACTACCACCATATTAAATTTTTAGATGGGCTTTTTCTAAGTCAGCTAAGAGGTATATATTCAGAGGCAGGAATCTATTTTTATCCCTGACCTTCTATATTCCAGCATAGCCCAAGTTATTATAAAATTATTAGAATATGTTATTGCAATTCACTTAATTTAAATCACAATATTTCTTCATACAATTTAAAACAATGTTAAGTATAAAAAATAATAATAATAATAAAGTGTCCTCCTTTTAAATGGACTAAGAAATGTTGACTCTAGCAATTTGCTGCCTCTAAACTTTGGCTGATAGACTCAAGTCAGGGACAGAAGCCCCAAAAGATTTTAGAAAGACAGATGTTTTTTTTAATTTTAAGTGTATTAATCATAAAGTTTGATACTGTCAACATATTATCGGCCAAAATTAATAGATACTTAAAACTATCTAACAGACACTGAAAGTTAAAATGATAGTTTAGATTTTTGAAAACTTTGCTATTATTCTTAACCTTAACTGCATTAGGAAATCCTGTTGGTTCTACCTTGCAAATACTCTTTACCCCTGGTTTGGTACCCTGGGTGTTCAGCTGTCTGCTCAAATGTCACCTTTCCAAAGGGGTCATTTCTGGTCATCTTATTAAAATTAGGAGCCCCCTAACATTACTTTCTTTTTTTAAAAAAGATTTTATTTATTTGAGAGAGAGAGAGAGCACGAGAGGGAGGAGGGGCAGAGGGAGAGGGAGAAGCAGACTCCCCACTGAGCAGGAAGCCCGATGTGGGGCTCGATCCCAGAACCCTGGGATCATGACCTGAGCTGGAGGCAGACGCTTAACTGACTGAGCCACCCAGGCGCCCCCTAACATTATTTTCTAACCTTGTATCTGGTTCTTCATTATAACACTCTTCTTCAGCCGACATTATTTAGTAAAACACTGTAATACTAATAAATAAGTTCCAAAATTATTAAGGGGTCACATTATTGGGAGGCTATATTATTGTGAAAAACATCATTTTCAAATGCATTGTTAAAACTGTATTCTGCATTGTTAAAACTGTATTCTGAAATAAGAAAGTCCCAATCACAGCAATTACTTCCTGACGTGCCCACCTGTGTCCTGCCCTTACAAGGTAGGAATTCTGGCCAGCCCAGCCCAGAACAGGAGTGGTCAGACCCACTGCCCATCAGCTACCAGTCCTGTGGTGTCTGGACATGAGCCAGTTCAGGTGCACAGTGGCAGGGCACCCTCCTCAGTCATACAGCCAAGGGTTTGCTGGTTTAATCACCAACTGCAATACAGGCTCCTTGAGGACAGGAATTTGGCAGTTCACTCCTTACTACCTAGTGCAGAACAGTGGGGCCCACTTCCTATATGCATCAGCAATCCCAGGATGGATGTGACTGCCACAGACGCAACAGGGTGCGTGTTGTGTTTCTAGGAAAGCTTCAGAGGGATTGATTCCCTGAACTTTTTTTTTTTTTTTAGGTTTTATTTATTTATTTGACAGAGAGAGACAGCGAGAGAGGGAACACAGCAGGGGGAGAGAGAGAAGTAGAAGCAGGCTTCCCGTGGAGCAGGGAGCCTGATGCGGGGCTCGATCCCAGGACCCTGGGATCATGACCTGAGCCGAAAGCAGAAGCTTAACGACTGAGCCACCCAGACACCCCTGATTTCCTGATCTTTCACACGTTGCACCACCCAAATAATGCTCCCAGCCTTCAGTGTGGTGTATGAGGGTGGAACAGTGGAGCTCACTGTAGTCACAGACAAACTATGAAATAGCAGCAGTGACGCATGAGACAGACACCATCAAATGAGTCATTCCCATGACTCAGCATCTCACTTCATAACACAGCCACTCCTAAAACAGGAGCAGTTCAGCATCTTCTGAAAAATGGTATATTTGGTAGAAGTCGATACTATTCCGAACACTGTCTCATGACCTAGGAATTTAAAATGAAATGGGGGAATGCTCCCGACTTTGTCCTGCACAGAAAATACAATAGAGCTGCGGAAAGAGTTGTGTTCCCATCATTGCATACTTATAAGATCCTAGTTTCAAAAAGGGCAATAAAGAGACATACAGAAAAAGAAATTTCAGGTTGACTGATGTTATTTGGTCCAAAAAGGTTTAAACATGAAGAAAATCAATCCAACCTTCTTTGATCTGCTTAATGCTTACTTATTGCAGTTTTAAACTCTGTATGATTTTCCTTCTAAGCTATCTTGTATCCCAAATATAATTAAAGAGAATCCCAATTGTACTTACTCACGGCAACAAATATTCTATAAAGTGCCCCGATTATCTTACTTCTTCAGTTACTGAGCTGCTTAACCCTCCTTGCCTTTATAAACGGAGAAAAATTGATTCAATTCTGTGTTCCCAACTTTTATGATATTTTTAGCTCTATAATAGAATCCTTATTCAGCAAAAAACATGTAAACTGCCAAGTTATGTTGCATTTTATATACACTCGTGAGTTTGGGTTCATTTGGATTTCATACATAAGAGAAGTAAAGCATAAAGGCGAGTCAACAAAGAACATGATAATAATGACACCAGGCTGTAAGTTAGGATGACTTCTCATTTGCTCTTCATGTGTATTTTTCTAAATGTATAGCAGACATAGCTATAAAACGGTCTTTAACACTCAGAAAAGGCCTATATTTAAAATAATATGAGGGTGCCTGGTGGCACAGTTGTTTAAGCGTCTGACTCTTGATTTTGGCTCAGGTCATGATCTCAAGGTCATGGGACTAAGTCCCTTATTGGGCTCTGCACTCAGCGGGGAGTCTCCTTGGGATTCTCTTTCTCCCTCTGCCCCTCCCCACTGTGCTTTCTCTCTCTAAAATAAAGAAAGCTTTAAAAAAATAAAAATAATAAAATTAAATGAGATAAGATAATATGGATGATGACTTCCACCCTTAATAATAACTATGTAAGCCTCTTCTGGACAGCTACTTCCCAAAACATACCTATAACAGTTGGACACACTGTTTTTGTGTTTATTATTTTATTAAGATGGTAATTCTCCCCATATTGATCTAGGGATTCAGTGCATTCCCAGCAAAAATCACAGCAGGTCTTTTTGAACAAAATGACAACATTTTTTTTTCTTAAAATTTAAAAGGAAAGGCAAATAAACTAGAAGAGCCAAAACCATTTTATAAAGAAAAACTCCAGCGTACTCACACTACCTGGTCTTAAGATTTCCTGTAAAGCTGCATCAGCCAAAAGTGAGCCTCATTTGCCTAAGGATAGATGTACAGTTCAAAAGAATAGAGCCGAGACCTAGACCCTCACTTACAAGTCACCTGCCTTTTAACAAAGCTGTCTGGATAAATCAATGGGATAAAGATACTGTTTGCAGTAAACAGTGCTGAGGAAGCTGGATTGCTGTTTGGAACAAGAATAAACCTTTACTTTAACTTCATACCACATTAAAATACTAATGTTTTACTAAACTACTCAAGGAAAATAGGGAAAAACTTAGTGACATTGGGTCAGGAAAAGATTTCTTAAACAGAAAAAAGTATAATTCATAGAAGAAAAACAGTAATAAAATGGATTTCATCAAATTTAAAAAAAAAGGTCAGCCACAGATTGGGAAAAAATACTGATAAAACCTATATCTGACAATGAAGTTGAATATGTAAAATACGTATTTTCAAAATATCTTACAAATCAGAAATTATAAAGCATCACAGTAAAATAATGGGAAGATATTTAAAACGCACTTCACAAAGAAGACATATGAGTGGACAAGGAGTACATGGAAAAATGCAACTTCAAACAATGAGAAATCACTACAGATGTATAACACCAGAATGGCTGAAGTTAAAGATTGACATTATCAAGTGTCAGCAAAAAAATGGAACAACTTTAACTCCTATGTTGCTGGTAAGAATGCAAAATGGCACAACCACTCTCACACACACTTGGCCAGTTTCTCAAAATTTTAAACACATGTTTGCTACATGACCCAGCAATTCCATTATGAGATATTTGCTCAACATATATCCACAAATATTCATAGCAGTACTTTCCATAATAGTTAAAAAACTGGAAATAACTCAAACATGCATGAACTGGCACAAGGATAAATTACAGACCCTCTATACTACCCACACTCAGCAACGTAAGGGAACAAAAGACTAATCTGCACTGTGACATGGATAAAACTTAAAAACATAATACAGAGTAAAGAAAATCAAATATAAAAGACTACATGTATATTATCCCATCTGTTTGATATTATAGAAGAGGGATTAGAAATTATTCTTCAAGTTTGACAAAAATAATTGGAGCTTTAAAAGTTTCATAAATGATCATTAATATTATTTGTCTCAAAGTCGATAATTTTATCTCTAAAAATGTCCTGGGAATTGAGGGTCTGGAGCCAAGCTGGACTGCGTAGGTCAGTCTGTCTAGCTGTTCTGTATAAACAAGGTGAATTAGGGTGCTGGCTCTCCTTGCGGGTCTGGAGGCTCAGTGACCATGGTCGTCACATAAGTATTATGTGCCTCCAGGACCACCCCCCAGTAAAAACCCTGGAGTCTGGAGCCCAGGTGAGTGTGGCTGGCAGACAACACAGTACACACATTAGAATTCACTGAGAGACTGTCCTGTGTGACCCCACTATGAGAAAAAGCTCGTTCTTGGTTTCCTCAGGACATCGCCCCACATGCTTACTTCCTTTGCTGATTTTGCTGTGTATCTCTCCACTGTAATAAGCCAAAACCATGAGTACAATGCCTTCTGAGTCCTGTGAATCGTTTTATCAAATCACCAAATTTTGGCATGATCCCAAAGACCCCTTCCACAGTAGTTTTTAACATAACAAAAATATGACGGGAGCAAAGAGAAAAGAAAACAGTGACTATTGTACAATTTGTGAAAGAGTAATCAACCAAACATATTTATTTATAGCATTCTGCATAGTGAATATATATGATAATATATATCAAGATGCTTAAAATCATAGATGTAAAGATACAAACATCTTTCTCTAAATTTCTGTATTATAAATAATGCAGGCCATTATATGAAAACATAAAAATTAAATTTTTTCTGGAGCAGTGAGTATATCAAAAACACCATTCAGAAGCTGCATCTGTATATATTCATATATTTCCCTTAAACTGAGAAAATACCAGGGTGAGGGCCTGAATCCTCCAATGCCCATCAGCTAATATAAAGCTCCAGCTATAAAACATGTGTAAGATGTCTTAGGGTCCCTGTCTTGGTCTATATCAGGTCCCCAGAAAGAGGTAATGACAACTAGTTCCCTTCCTTTGATCCAAGGACACCAGTAAGATGAACGGCCCTAGGCTTCTGTGTGTTTGCCATCTCCCTGGATCCGACATTCATAGTAGCTTATGCTCCATGCTGAGGATCCCCCCACTGCTGATTTCCCTTTTAAGCAGTTTCACTATGTATCTAGAACCAATATTTTACTGGGCAAAAAAACTCTATCACCTGAAACCTCAACATTTTCCCTAAATGTCTGTCCTTTGTGCTTGACTTAATGGGGCATGAATTTGTCTTCTCCTCAAAGAACTAAAGCTCTTTCTCCAGGGCTGGTTTTCTGAGGCCACATCAAGTATGAAGATGTGAGCAAACACAACTTTCTCTCTCTTGCCTGCAGTCATTTCAGCCACTCATATTTTAGCCGTCAGCCCAAATCCTGCCTACATTTGTGGTCATGTTCCTTGATCAATTATTTTGATATTTATGGGTCCTCACTGTGGACTCCATGACATTTTGGTGCATTCACCCACGTTCAAACAGAGCAGTGAAACACCTCACAGCCTTTTTCTGTATTGCCCCCTTCGGGGACACAATTCCACACCCCCACAAGAGCTCTGTGTTCACCAGATGCTTTCCACTCATCCACATGCGGCCTCATGCTTCCTACCAGCTGCTGGTACCCTGACACTGCCTGTCCACCAGTCAAGGGCAGGACAGCTTGGAGGACATCTGACCTTCCCTCCGCTCTTGCTTCTGTCACAGCATCTCCCCGAGACACATGCAGTTAACACTCCACAACCAGAACTCACAACGTTCTTGCCAGGTTGTCCTTTGTTGAATGTTCTGTGGTGATAAATGGGTTACATTAGCTGTCATATTTACCACATTTGAGTGCTGCTATGAAATTCGATGCCATCATAATGTGTAGCATTTAATTTCAGGTGCCTCCTTATTGATTTTCCTATGTATCATTAACAACATACATTTGGGCACTAAAAACACATATGTCTGCAGGGTCCATTTCCAGAGCTTTAAAGTCTTTTGGAGTGTCCTCTGTGAGACTAACTCCACCTAACACATTATAATTTCAGTGTGACACTTGTCCTCATGACTCCGTATGGGTATACTTATGCTCAACCATAAATTTTAGGAAATTCAAAGTCATGATCAATGATAAGAAGTTCAATGTTAGAAGGAGAATAATTAGCATCCAGAATTGCTTAAAATTATTTAAAATATTAGGTTCACTCTTAGAGGATTGATCATATCAAATATGCCATTTATTTTATACGTGGTTAATGTGAGGTAAAGAGAATTTCTGAGTAGATCACTGCCAATTCATGTTTAGATAATAAATGCATAATAATTTTCCCCAAGCCACAAGTATCCCACCCACCATTCTTCAGCTGAAAGAATAATTTTGATTTTTATTTTCATAATTCAAAATGCGAGGGGCACCTGGGTGGCTCAGATGGTTGAGCGTCTGCCTTTGGCTTGGGTCATGATCCCAGGGTCCTGGGATCGAGCCCCGCTTCGGGCTCCCTGCTCAGCAGGAAGCCTGCTTCTCCCTCTCCCTCTTCTGCTCCCCCTGCTTGTACACACTCTCTGTCAAAAATAAATAAAATCTTTAAAAAAAATTCAAAATGTAGTTTTATACTTTCTTAACATAATGGGATTATTTTGGTTAAAATTAATGTAAAATATTCTTACAGGTGAGGATTTTTCTTTTTTCCCTGAGAAACAATTGATCCATACATATGAGACTGTCTACACTGCAGTGCCTTAAGGAAGTATCTACACAGATCAGCCGTGACACACATTAGTAGGATTTCAGTGTGCTGTGTGGATGGCATGTCAGGCAGTCACAGCAGATTCCCTGGGGCAGACGAGCTGGACTGGACATTTTCATTGGAGGCAGAAGACTTATTGATTTTGATTTAAACATTTCAAGTAAATATTTGGCAGTCCATTTTTCTTGATGAAACAACTTTTGAGACCATTGTGATGAGTTAGATATTGAATTTCATATGTAACCCATTTTGTATTGTTTTCCTAGTCCATTCTGACCCAGCTAGGAAAAAAGCTGGGGAAGGAACTTAGTCTAATTCACTATTGGAGTAATTTTTAATAAAGAAGATCAATTGGATCATCATCATCAAGTTAAAATTATCACATAAAGTATAAAACAAATCAATTATAGATGTTCTGAATTACCAATGGAGAAAAATATTGTATATGTTATTGAGGAACAGTCATAAGAAAACACACACAAAGGATTTGTTTTTGTTTTTCGTTAGCTGATATATTATCCAGGAATGAGTTAAGAAATATACTAGAATAACATTTAGAAAGTAATGCAATAAAAGATGTTGCAATACTTTTCTGACAACAGATATTTCAAACAGTTTAAGAATCACGCATGTGTGGTTTGTGCAAGACATAATGTATAAAGACTTATACATTCAAATCAAGTTAAATTTTATTATTTAATTATGGAATAACTGATGTATCCCATGTACTTAAAAAATACACTTATTTTCTTTGTTTGACTGTGATAAGTCAGATATTCAAACTGGGAAGCCAAAATGTACAATAAAAATCTTAAAAATAAGAAAAAAGTACTAAGAAAAAATACATAGCCCTAGAAATACTTTAACCACCATAATTTTTTCTTTTAAAAGAAAAATAATTACCTACTAAAATAATTTTATGGATTTAGTTATAAGATAAAAAGCTAATGCATTACTTATCTTTCAACATTCTCTAAAAATTGTCATCTAAGTAGTGATTGCAGAATTTTATTTCTGCCAATGATAAATGTGGCAGAAAGAAAACAGTTTAGCTTTGCCACACCAGCAGTTACAAAACGATCTGTGTCTTGATATATCATAAAATTTTATTTAAAAGCCATTGAGAAGGAATAAATATGGAATCCCATAATGTCATTTTTACACTCACTTTTTCAGAGAGTATCTTCACTTTAAAATATGTATTCTTACACTTTATAGGCAGTACTGAGCTTTATAATGTAAAATCCACTTCCTACTGTGACTCCATGAATAATTCTGATATGGAAAGTTATCTCAGTAAATTTCTCACACACCTCAAGTAAGAAACACTTCCATTTGTATCTTCTTTATCAGGGAGATGAGTAGGTAGCATCACATATTCCTTTCAAAATCCCAAAAGCTCCTATTTAAACACAGAACCATGTTCTTTTATTTTTTCTACCACCTTGAAAGTTTTGAAATATCATGGTAGCTTAGGCAGAGAATATTATTCAGTGTAGAAGTTTATTCTGGTATCAATGTAAAGGTACACAAATGAGGACTCAAATAACTAAGCAGGTTTTTGTTTCTGATATTATCTGAAATGTGAGAAATTAACAACTGCTAAATGTAAAAAAAAATAATGTTAGGAAGCAATGTCTAAGCTTAAAAATAAAAGAAACTGTAAGTTTGTTACCAATTTCAAAAGTGGTATTTCTGCTTAAAGACATGCTTTTGCCCATGAAGAGGTAACTATTATAAAACTTGTCTTCTCAAAATAAACAGAAATAAACTTGGGGGGAAAATTGTAAGAATTGTTCTTTTTGTGCTCTGGGTCACAGACAACAGAGGATCCATGTGAAATGGGAAATAACTAGGTGTGTTCAGCAAGTCCTTACCCCCTGGCCGTTTAACCCCTGCAGTATAGAAGGGGAACACAAACAGAATCCCGGGGGACATGATGAGGAGAGAAGGATCAGGGCCAGGGCACGCAGGTACCTAGAATTTGCAAGACAGAGAACTGGGGAGAAAGGAGCGACACAGAGCTGGAGTTCCAGAAGGAGCTTCAGACCAGAGGGCTGTCCCATTGACAGTGGGACATGAACTCCACGGGGCTGAGCAAGCAGCAAGAGCTGAGGACGGAAAATCTGCAGTGGGCTTGCACGCTCCACAGTCTCCAGATCTTACCAAGTGCTAGCAGTCTCTCGAGAACCCAGGAGCAGAGCCAGGTGACAGGGCTGAATCCACAGGGTTTGCCTAGAGACCCCCGTGGAACCGCTCACCCTCAGGGCAGTGACATGGGTGACTCTTGACTCTCCTGAAGAAAGCCACAAAACATCCATTTAAGTAAATCAAGCTGATCTGGATATTATCAGCCTAACATATGTATAATTGCATTGCCTGGAGGGGAATGGGTGGGAGACAGAAAAAATATTTGAAGAAGTCAGAGCTGAGAAATTGCCACATTTGATAAAAAGTATAAACTAATGATCCCAGAAGCTCAATGAAGCCTAAAGAGGATAAACATAAAGAACATCACATAAAGACATGCCATAATGAAGATTTATAAACTAGGATGAAGAGGCATTTTCAAGACCTCCATCACATGCCTTGCACACAGGGCAGGACAATAAGACTAATCACAGGGGGACGGGACTTCTGGAATGACAAGAGCTCCCCTGACCCTATCCCCAATAAAGTAACAAATTAAATGGTGAAAATTATTTTTAAAAAGTTATTAGAAGTCCTTGGAAGTTTTCGTAAGGCCATGCAGAAAATGGAAAAGAACATTTCTTCAGAAGACTTCAGTAAGAACAGTGAGGATGGGTGGCTTTTGGAGCACCATCGGCTCCCTTACCACCTGATGCAGATTTGCATCCTGGAAACCGCCTGGATGCAAGGCCAGGCAGCCAGGGCTGGTTCCACCAGGGTCTGAGGCTGTGACTGGGTCCCCCTGCTGCAGACACGGGAGGACCAGGTCTCAGCCACCCAGCACCCCTCCCAGGACTGAGGCTCCGCACCCTTGCAGCATGCTGGGAGTACGCACCCCTCCACCTCTGGCCCCTCCTGCTCCTAAGGTGAGCTGGGCGAGGACAGTGAGAACACCAGGGGCTGCCACCTCCCCCAGACTGGTGCAGGGGTGCGGGGTCAGCCAAGAAGAGAGGAGGACCAGGAGGAGAGAGGGCTGCACCTCAGTGGGATGGGGCTGCCTCTACTTGGAACAGAATATGGGAAGTTCCATGTCTAGGGCCATTCTTGGTGGAGAACAAAGAAGGAAATGTGAGCTCCACAACATGAGCAGAGAGGGCTGAGTGGGCAGTTTAAGGAGGCGCTGGGGGCGCTAAGGGACTCCAGGGGTCAGTTCATCCCCAGGCTGGGGATGCCTGTGTGCACCGGCAGAGATGGGGCCACCTGGGGAGGGCAGTGCGCGGGACACCAGCCTCTTTGACGCTGCCTCAGACCACACTCTGAATTCACCATCCGTCCTCTAACCTACAGGTGACTCCCAGGAGAACGGGCTCAACTGTAAAATAAACATAGTCTTTCTCGGCAGTCTGGAAGAATGTGTGCATGACCAAAGCCACAAAATCTCAGAAATGATGAGAGAGGTTATTTCCAAGCTTCTAGTCCCAGGACAACCAAGGGGTAAAAACATAAACCCTCAGAATGTGAAAGCAGCCCCTCCCTCAAATCACCCACATATCCAGGGGTCAGTGGACCAGATTAACTGGCTAAAGGGATTTAGGCACAATCTTTGACCAATGAATGGCTTATGTCATCTCAGGGGCTATCCCCCCCTTTTTTTTAAGACTTTATTTATTTTAGAGAGAGCGAGAGTAAGCAAGGAGGAGCAGAGGGAGAGGGAGGAGATAATCTCCAGCAGACTCCATGCTGGGTGGGGGAACCCCCAGCGGGGCTCCTCCCAGGACCCTGAGATTATGACCTGAGCTGAAACCAAGAGTCCAGTGCTTAACCTAACCCACCGAGCCACCCAAATGCCTCCCTCCCCGCTACTTTTAGACAATCAGCTTAAAAAAAAAATAAGAGGGGCACCTGAGTGGCTCAGTCATTAAGAGTCTGCTTTGGCTCAGGTCATGGCCGCAGGGTCCTGGGATCAAGCCCCTCATCAGGCTCTCTGCTCTGTGGGAAGCTTGCTTCTCTCTCTCCCACTCCCTCTGCTCGTGTTCCCTCTCTCCTGTGTCTCTTTGTCAAATAAATAAATAAAATCTTTAAAAAAAAATAAGGGAAGGGCACCTGGGTGGCTCAGGTCATGATCTCAGGATTGAGAAATCCCCCAATGACTCTCTCTCTCTCTCAAAAAGAAAAATATATTATGAACAAGGACATCAGAGGGGAAATATGCCTTACAAAATTAGTTCTGCTAGGTCACTAGACAAATAAATGACAAGGTGTACAACAACAGCAACCCTCAGGGAGTGTAGGTAGGAAGAAGGTCAGGATCAAGAATTACAATTATTATAACCTAATTTTTTCAGCAACAACAATTTTTAAAAAGGCAAGAAAGTGTCAATCAATGCACAGGGGGAAAATGTGAGATACAGAGCTTATTAACAGTTTGTTATAATTATCATTTCATATAATCTTCTATTTATAGGTATAACATTTTGAAAAAAAGAACAAAGATGGAGAACTCACACTTCCTAATTTCAAAACTACTACAATGTGATAGTAACTAACAGAGTGATGTGCTCCCATAAATACAGACATACAGATCAATAGAATAGAGAATTCACAAATAATCCTTGTGTTTATGGCCAATTACTTTTTGACTAAAGTGCCAAGAATATCTTTCAACAAACAGTACTGGTAAAACTGGATAGCCACGTGCAGAAATATGATATACAAGACGCCTACTCAAACCATACACAAAAGTTAGCTCAAAATGAACTACATACGTAAATACAAGAGCCATGCCATAAAATTCTTGTAAGAAAACAGAGATGTATATCTTCATGTCCTTGGGTTAGCCAGTGTTTTTTTTTTTTTTTAGATAAAATACCAAATTTACAATCAACAAAAGAAAAATACATTAATTGCATGTCATAAACATTAATAATCTTTGTGCTATAAAAAACATTAAGTAAGTAAAAAAAAAAAAACAAAGAGTGGGAGAAAATATGTGAAAGTCCTGTATCTTTTTTTTTAAAGATTTTATTTATTTCAGAGAGAAAGCTCATGTGTGCATGAGCGGGGATGGAGAGAGAATCTCAAGCAGACTGCCTGCTGAGCATGGAGCCTGACGTGGGGCTCAATCCCATGACCCTGAGATCATGACCTGAGCTGAAATCAAGAGCTGGACACTTACCCGACTGAGCCACCCAGGCACCCCACCTCTGTCTAATAAGGGACTTCTATTCAGAATTTATAAAGAATGCTTACAAGCCAATAATGCATAATAATAATGAAAAATAGAGGAAAGATTTGAATAGACATTTCTCCAAAGAAGACATACAAATGACCACAAGCACATGGACAGATGCTCGATACCGTCAGTCAGTGGATAAATGAGACTCAAGACCACAAGGAGACACAGCTTTACGCCCACTGGCGTGAGTGTATTCAAGATCATGCAACAACTCCTACTGGTGAATATGGAGAAATCAGAAGACTCACATAACTTAAAAGATTTCAGATGCTTTAGAAAAAAGATTTCAGGGCGCCTGGGTGGCTCTGTTGGTTGGGCGACTGCCTTTGGCTCAGGTCATGGTCCTGGAGTCCCAGGATCGAGTCCCGCGTCGGGCTCCCTGCTCGGCGGGGAGTCTGCTTCTCCCTCTGACCCTCTTCCCTCTCATGCTCTCTGTCTCTCATTCTCTCTCTCTCAAATAAATAAATAAAATCTTTAAAAAAAAAAGGAAAAAAGATTTCATTTTCTCAAAATGTTAAACATAGGAACCAACAACTCCACCCCTACTTAGATGCCTGAAAGAAATGAGAACCTTATATATGGATATTTGTGGCAATATTAGTAACAGCCAAAAAAGTGGAAACAGTGCAGGTGTCAATTAACTGAACAAAAAAAAAATGTTGACTAAACAAACAATGTAATCTTATTCATTAGTAAAAATAAATGACTTACTGATACATGCCACAGCAGGCATAAATGTTGAAAATGCGGTGAGTGGAAGAAGTTAGTCATAGAAGACCACACCGTAGGAATGCACTTTTATGGAATGTCTAGAAGAGGCAAATCTACAGGACAGAAAGTAGGTTGGGGGTTCCCTACAGCTGGGGGTAGCACGGGGGTGGGAAATGGGCTTTTTCTGCTAAATGCTTGGGTGTTTGTTTTCAGGGAAAAATAAAAGATTTCAAATTAGATTGCAGTGATGTTTGCACAACAGTAGGACCTCACTAAAAACTTTGGGTTGGGCACTTAAAATGGGTGAAATGTATTATGTGTCCATTATATCTCAATAAAATGTGAAAAAAAAAGAAGTGACAGACTGCCCTTCAGAAACTCCATAAACCAGAAGATAATGGAAAAATATCTTTAAAGAACTGCAAGCCAAAAATTAAGAGAAATGAAACAATTTATTTACACACACACATACACACACACAGGGTTAAATAATTAAGAAAATAAGCTATAGGTAAAGGTAGCTAAGTTTTTAACTATCAGAGAAAGCATTATAGGGGAGGAGGGCCATATAAATCCCGTGCCGCTAAGTTTAAGTCAGAGACATTACTTTGAACTCACTTTAATGTTAACATACACAGAAAACTATGGAAATATTATAGATACGTGTGTATACTTACAGATTAGTACTATATATATATATATATATATATATATATATATATATATATATACACACACACACACACACACACACACACACACACACTAGTTAGGTATGTGTGTATAGATATGGGTTTATATATGTACATATATGTGTGTGTATGTTAATCACACTATAGAAAACTGGTAAGAAAACGCTAAATGTACAACAAAGTCAACAATACCAAATATTCTTTTAACTAATTTTTCAATTATCATTGACAGATGTAATATAGAAAAGATATCAGATTTCATGGTTGATTAATTTTTCCAAAGGTCAAGTTAATAAGATTAACCATTTCTGCATGACTTCACATTGACTTTAATAAGCTAATTTGTTTTATGAATCTCAAAAAATGCACAAAACATTCAGTTTACTGGGATTTATTTGACCACAAAATACTTTTCTGAGCCATTTTTCATAGGAAAATGTTCTGCAAAAAATGACAGGCTAGAATAAATTAACCCAAATACAGGGTGAAATAAAAACTAAGGGACATAACAGAACAACAACAGAACATATATATGCAAGTATATACTGAAAGATGTATTCTTTTTAAAACACTTTTTTTAAAAATTTGGGTTGGCTGTATTTTGTATAAATAATAATAACACAGATGTGATGAACTGATCATCAATATGATTTCATAAAATTTTGTCCAATTAAATGTTTGCTCCATTAGGCATTTTATAATAAAAATGAAATATCTTTTACACAAAACTTAACAACATTTAAACTGCAAAAACCAGTCAAAAAGAAAATAAAATGGTTTCTGAATGCCCTGCCAAAATTATTTCAGGACAAATAATGACAAAGTTTTCTTAGATCCACACATAAGAATCTTATTCTCTGAATGCTGCCTCCTCACCCACACTCCTGGAATTCATTTCTCACATAAGCTTACATCAAATATCCAGCACATGTAGATAAATGTAAGTGAAGAGATGTGAAATGAGCAGAGTGAACTCCTGAAATTCTATCAAGTTCAAACTGTATAAGATTAACTGGCAATTTCTGGAGTCTTTTGATTTAAATTCTCTTTTATCTGTGGATAAGAATAAATCTGTTCGGTTTAGCTCATATCTACTCTTAAGTGCAGCTTCATTAATGTTTATACTTTTGAAGATGGATATGGGTTCCAAAGACTCCATGTTCCTCATTCAACTATAAAATGACTAAGTGCAGAATGCAGTTATCTCTACTGAAATGTTTCTAAACAGATTTAGGGAGGCAGAATGATTATATTTAAAGTCAGGATTACACCTGAGGTTCCTTCTGGGTCTCACTGACTCATTGGAGATTTGCAACTGATGAAAATTTCCAAAAAGTTGCGGGTTATTTAATTCTTTGTGCAGACATAAGACATCTTCCCATGAACTGAGAGATGGCTGCAGAATCTGCCCTTACTGTGCTTTTAAAATGGCAGGAAGTTCTGCCTGGACCAGCAAAAGCAAATCAGGGACCCGATTCTATAATGTATGTCCATTTATGAGAAGTCCAAAGACATAGCAACAAAACCCCCATAAAATTTCAACATTTACTTTTCATCAAGCCACTTGGAAACGAGAACTGAAGCGTATACTCATAGTGCCATGCGTCTGATACACCCTGAAATGACCAGTGAATTTCGGTTATACGCTGTGTCACCACTGAACACTGTATTCTGTGTCCTAATGCAGTGAAAACCGAGTTCCATGATGATAAACATGGTCTGTGCCAAGGATCATATAAACAGTTGCTGCTATAGATGCTCACCATCCTTGGAATGAACTTGCACCTGAGCCTTTTGGAATCTTAAGGTGGAAGCTGACAATCATCTTTGTGGTAAACAGCATTCTGAGATGCCCCCCACCCAATTCCTACCCCCTGGTGAACACACCCTGTGCAACAGTCTCCTCTTGAGTAGGGGAGGCCAATCTGATGAGCCCTTTCAAAAGAACACAGATATCAGAAATAGAAGCCAGAGAGACTCCTAGATGAAGCAGACGCTCTCCTGTTGGCCTGGAGCCAGCAAACTATGAGGCAGACAGGGCCCCTGGTGGAGAATGGTGGCATCCTCTAGGTGTTGGAAATGATCTCTGATGACAGCCAACAAGAAAATGAGGGCCTCAGTCCTACAATCACAAGGAACTGAATTTTGCCAATACCCACTGAGTTTGGAAGAGGACTGGAACCTCACAGGAGACCACAACCTCGACTGATGGATGTCTTGATTTTCCCCTGGTGAAACTGAACAGAGGATGAGGCTCACCCCCACCCGGACTCCCGACCCAGGGAACGGGGAGCACCGAGCTCACCCCCACCCGGACTCCTGCCCCAGGGGAATGGGGGGGATAATAAACGGGTGTTGCTTCAAATTGCCAAGTTTGTGGTTATCTGTCTGGCAGCGATAGAAAACCAATGCAATCTTGATATGATCTTTCCAATGACCTGAAGGGAAAAAGTATATATGCATATGAGAACAAAATGCCATCAACCTTCCTAAAAATAATCATAAAAGGGAAATTTACACTCTCTTCTTTGTTGAGTCTCTCAACACACATAAATTATGCTGCATCTTTCAGCGTGTCTTACAATCCCAGGTTTATCAGTCATTCTCACAAAAAATCTTTACCATTTTGTTTATACTTCTTAATACATTCTTATTCAGTTTAACTGCCCAAGTCAAACCTGGACTCAAATAAAATAGATATAAAAGTTTATCCAATTAAAAAGACATTGTCTAGGATTTCTAGACAAGTAGCCCCGAAATATTCCAAGTGGAAATAGAGTTTGCATTTCTGTTTAATTTATAATGTTTTTAAAAAGCAAGTTAAAATGAAAATACTTCAAGGTTTAAGGTTTTGTACAATTTCAAAATTGATACTTCAAATTAGTAAAAGTACATTTATTTCTTTAGTAACAGTTTCTTTTAGAATAAAAGATTTCAAATATCACATAGCTTAGACCAAGTAGATATGAAAGAGGTTTTAAAAATCAATAATACATTGAAATAATTATGTGGTTTTATTCTGTGAATGTAAAAAGACACACAATTTCAAAATTATGAGACTCCATGCTCCATTAGATGAGAAAAAGTATTAGAAAATATAATACCTCTGATAAATACATTAGCCCGTATGAGTCATAGTGTAACTAAGACTGTTGTAATAGTCATAAAAGCAATTGTTAATGACGATTATGGGAACAGTCTCTTAAAATTGAATTTAGGTTTAATAAATCAAATAAGAAGAACAATAGAAAACAGGAGAATTCCTGTAAATGACTGGGGAAAAAAAACACTTGAAAGAATTTATTAGAACATAGCATGTTTTAAAATTTTCTATGGTTGCACCAATTACTTTAGGATAAATTTGACCAAAGTAGGTTCAAAAGAAAATTGAAATATGACAATTAAGGGGCGCCTGGGTGGCTCAGATGGTTAAGCGTCTGCCTTCGGCTCGGGTCATGATCCCAGGGTCCTGGGATCAAGCCCCGCATCGGGCTCCCTGCTCAGCGGGGAGTCTGCTTCTCCCCCTCCCTCTGCTTCTCCCGCTCCTCATGCTCCTTCTCTCTCTGTATTTCTGTGTCTTGAATGAATAAATAAAAAATAAATAAATAAATAAATAAATAAGAAATAGGACAATTAAGCTTACTGAAACAATTATATAAAATAGTATCGGGCGCCTGGGTGGCTCAGATGGTTAAGCGACTGCCTTCGGCTCAGGTCATGATCCTGGAGTCCCGGGATCGAGTCCCACATCGGGCTCCCTGCTCAGTAAGGGAGCCTGCTTCTCCCTCTGACCCTCCCCCCTCTCATGTACTCTCTCTCTCTCTCATTCTCTCTCTCTCAAATAAATAAATAAATCTTTAAAAAAATAAAATAAAATAGTATCTATTTCTTAATTTGCTTTTTGATAAATTGATTGCCCTATTATTATAAATTCAATATTAGGCAGTGGACAAAACAGATAACCAGGAGACAAGAAATTTTAAAATTTTATAGAGTGCTGACAGACTTACTAAAATTCTCTCAAGAAGCACTTCTCAATGTTTGATATGAGCATGTATTTCCTGGGAATCTCATTAAAATGAAGATACTAATTCAGTAGTACTGAAGAAGGGACCTACATTTTTCATTTCTAATAAGCATCTGTGTCTTCACTACCTCATTCCTCTGAAGTCTTTGGGCAACCATTATTAATTATGAATCACGAATCACTTGAACAAGAGGTAAAATCTCTGAATGTATATAAATTCAGAATTCTGGATTATTGCTTCTATTATTATTTTTTTTAAATGTTTAACAAATCTATATTGATAAGTTGATTCTTTATATGAGAGTGCCTCAAGGCACTTCAAAGTGAGGTTGACCTTAAAGTCAGAATCAGTGATGGTTGGTCATTGTTATGGGTTGAACTGTATCCACACAAAAGACCCACTGAAGTCCTAATTATTAATATCTGTGATTTGGAAACAGGTTCTTTGCACACACAATCAACTTAAAATGAGGTCGTTAGAGTGGTTCCTAATGCATTATGACTCGTCTCCTAAGAAGAAGAGTAAACAGAGACAGGGAGAAGACTGCCATGTGACACCAGAAGTAGGGACTAGCGGGATCCAATTCCAAGCCAAGGAACGCCTGGTGCCACACAAAGCTGGAAGTAAGAACTTGCCCAAGAGGCTCTGGAGGGATTATGGCTCTACCAACACCTTGATTTTAGAAATCCAGTACTTTCTAGAGAAAACTCCCGAACAACAAGAGAATAATTCCTGTTGTTTGAAGCAACCCAGTTTGTATCACTTTGTTATAGAAACCCTAGGAAACTAATGCAATTATTAATCATATTGGGGGTGCACCTGAAAGCTCATTTTCATAAGAGTATTGAACAGTAATTATTAACACTCATTTTCTAAATTTCCTCTCTTCTAATGTATTTAGTCCTTTTAGCTGTAAAAGGAAAAAGCCTTATTGAGCTAGTGAAGTAAAACACAAGAAAAATTTACAGTATCACTTGGATGATTAGAAATTAAACATCTTTTAATAAATTAATAATTCCCTCCAAAATCTTAAAATTGTCACATAAATCAGAAAGTATGAGTATGCCCATTGTAAAATACAAGCTTAGAGTAGCTGAATGGTTTGTGCAAATAGTAAATAGTGGCAATAAGTAAAGAGATCCCCAATGCGAAGGCATTGTTTAAAGTTTCTGTGGGTTGTATGGTGAAATGGATACTACTACAATATAAAAAAAAAATCAATCCTTTGGTTATCAATCAATCAACCAATCATCAATGTTGACTTTGTGATAAACATTGAGCCACGTACTGGAATATGAACGAAGATACATCCCTTTACCAGGGAGCTTACAGCAGAACTAAAATAAATACTTTTAATGACAGTATATTATTCCTTTCTTCTCCTTCTAACTTGTATTTCTTTGTAAGCCTATGTGACCTCTAAACCAATATTTTTGCAATAAAAGTTCCTTCTAAAAAAGACAGCATTCCTTTTGGGGCGCCTGGGTGGCTCAGTCGGTTAAGCATCTGCCTTCGGCTCAGGTCATGATCCAGGGTCCTGGGATCGAGCCCCACATCAGGCTACCTGCTCAGTGGGGAGTCTGCTTCTCTCTCTGTCCTTCACCCCTCTCACGCTCTCTTGCTTGCTCTCTCAAATAAAAATAAAAATAAATCTTTTAAAAAAGAAATCATTCCTCTAAGTAAAAGGTGGTTTAAAGGAATAAAACAACAATGATTCACCTCTGCTCCTGCTCCAACTGCCATTTCATCCTCATAGTGCACTTGACTCTATCTCTCTTCACCCCACCCACATTGCCTTCCCACTGTTCCTTGTAGACACCATCTTCCTGTAAGAACAGCATCACTGACCCATGCTGTTTTGTCTACAGTGGGCACCTTCCCATTCGCTTTGCCCAGATAGCGTCCTTGTAAGCTTTGTATTTCAACAAATCTTATTTCTTCAGAAAGACTTCCATTGATTTCCTGCATCAGTTAGACACCCCTGGTATACACTATCATCATCACATGTATGTCTACGTCATAACTTGGATGTCACTTTGGATTGTTTTATTTATTATCAGATCAAAATATATCTCATTTTGCAGTCATAAAGTATGTTTCACATGCTTTATCAATCTTAAGACCTAAAAGACTGCCTGGAACTTAATAGTAGATGTTTTCTTAGTCAAGAAGTAGAAGCATGTGATTATATACTTCATAGGAAGAGAACACAGAGTAGCTGAGAGAGTAAATTCTGGAGTGCTACTCTGGTACAGAAGCCCTCTAGGAGACTAATGCAACTATTAATCATATTGGGGGGGGTACTTAAAGGCTCATTTGCATAAACTCCCATCTAGGCTCTGGCAGTAACTGGGCTAATCGTTAGATTTGCCAAACTATATTACCTTTCTGAGTTTTGATTTCATCATCTATGAAGTGAATATAAATATAGTACCAATATTACAGTGTGATTAGAAAGATTAAATGAAGGAATTGATGTCAAGAATTTAATATATAGACCGAAATTTAGTATACACTCAAAATTTAATTATATTATTTATTACTCTTATTTTTATTTTGAAAAAGTTCTAATATTTAAAAAAGCATTTCTCAGTAATTTAGGTTTTCACTACCTACTTATCCAAATGTTACTTAACTGAAAGAATTAATTTCTAAAGGAATATATTTTTGTGATAAATTGAAAGATAATAGAATGATACACATTTCTCTGAATTAATACCTATTAAATAATGCATTAGTTTTTACAGAAAAATTTACATTGTATATGAGAGAAATCTTAAAGAATACAGTGCATCAGGTCTGAGTTGATTTATTAAACACATATCTTAAATACCTGTTATGAGCTAAGTGCCAGGTTTCATGGTAGAAATATAATGATAAATCTCCATACTTTAAGAAATTTTATATAGTTTCTTCAATAAAACTATAAGGCTTTACAATTATCAAAGATAAAGGTTTTCATAAATTTATAAAACCTTTATTTGTACAGATTACATTTCTTCCAGTAAAGTAACATTTCCCTAAGATAGACAATAAAACCTTTATTTAATGTTAATAATGAAATTTATCACACTGTATTCTTTTTTTAAGATTTATTTATTTTATTTGAGAGAGAGTGAGAGAGAGGAGTGGGAGGGGGAGAGACTCTCTAGCAGACTCCCTGCTGAGTATTAGAACCCAACTCGGGGCTCGATCCCATGACCCTGATATCATGACCTGAGCTGAAATCAAAAGTTGGACACTCAACCAAGTGAGCCACCCAGGTACCCCCACATTGTATTCTTAGGTTTTTGCACAATTTCTGAAAGTTAGTTTATGAAGCCATAGCGCAACACCAAAGACAAATTTTTTAAAAAAGAACTGGTAATATATGAGAATATATTATTTATAGGCATACTGAAAATGGTATAATAATAAAAAAATTAGTTACATGTTGCAAATGAGGTTTTAAAGATAACAAATGCAAAAATGGTATAAAATGCTCACCATCACAAACTCTGAATTTAGGACACCCAAGTTTAATTACTGGGATGTCCATGACTGTATGACATTAAGGAATTTAGCTTCTCTGGGGTTCATTTTTCTTCATATCAAAAAGGGAAAGCATAAAATCCACCTTGCCAACTTGAAGGATAATTCATATAAACTCTGAGCAAATAGTAGAAGCATCCCATGAGCATTCAGTAGGAGTAGCTATCAATACGGTTCCATTATCCAAAAACACTACAACATGCTACATACAATAGGAGTGACAAAATGTTTCCTGTTTTATCATCCAAAACATCCATAAATATACAGATTTAATGCATAAATTTAAACATGTTCCTCTTGGCAACCAAACTATTTACTGGAAAATATTCACTGGAAAATCTAAACAAAAATACACACTTGAGCACTATAGGTCTCCTTCAATCAAACAAAATTATAGATTCAAGAATGTCAAACTAGGTTTTTCAACCCATTCCCTGATATGAGATTGACGTAACAGCCAATTTCAGGGGTTAAAATGTTCTGTTTCATCTTGGAAAATTTCCTGATGGCAAGATATTTTTTTGCTAGAAAGAAATTGATATGAACTAATGAGGAAACACAGGAAACATTTGAATAATAATATAAAAAATCTATAGTAAAGCTAAATGCTTATGTAAGGATAAAGTCTAAGAAGTAATCTAAAATACATCATGAAAATTAATCTTAGTAATTTGAATTAATGCTTTAGGCAATTGAGGGCTATTAAAGATGGATGAAGGCAATAGTGATCACAGATACTTATTCTAGATATTTAACTGGAATTAGAGTTTACAGTTGTTTGAAAAATGAAATATCAGGAAAACACTACAAGGTGTGACTACCTGGATTTTCAAAAAAAAATAAATAAAATTGAAAGACTGATATCACAAACTTTACATGGGAGACAATAAATTTGTGACAATAGGAGAGATGAGAATACACAGATTCAATACCATTGAGCTGGAGAGGAAGTACAATGGTAGAGTATCTCTACCACATACTCTACCGGGAGGACAACTGCCACCTGGGTTTAGTCCTGAGGACTTTGAGATGGCGTCCTAATATTAAATTCAATTCACTTATTCATTCGACAAACATACGTCTGACAACTTTGTGTCAGATGCTGAGAATGTAGTCCTCAACAAGAGTGGCATAATCTGTCCTCATGAAGCTTCACTCTACGTGGAAAAGCAGCTATCAAAAAAAATAACCATGGCATCAGTCATGGAAACTTCTATGACAAACCTGTCTTTAGAGAAGTCTGGGGTCTGGGAAGGCTTCCCTGCAAAATATGATGCTTTGGCTGAACTTTGAGTGGCACTGGACTAATTAAAGAAGAGGCTGGACACTGAACAGGGATATGAAGGTGGGAGAAGCACTGAGTGAGTGTTAGAACACACATAAGGTCAGACTATGCAGGACCCTTTGTCTATGCTTAGATTTTAGTCTGCAGCCTAGGATTATCGTGATTCCACCGAAATACTTTAAGTAGATGGTGTTGAGCTGAACAAGTTCCTTAAGTAGATGAATGCTATAGGAAGATTTTGATGTAGTTGACTTCAGATTAAGCCCAGTGGACAAAGAGGTTAGTGGAGGACAACAGCAAGCGGGTGGATACCAGCTGGTAATCTGCTTTATTCCTCTAGAGGGAAGGCAATCGCATCTTAGTCTGGATAACTCGGTAGATGATGGTACCATTCATCAGTAGGGCAGGCACTGAAGAAGACATGGTCTGCACGGAGGCTTCTTGTGGTGAGTGCTTGTGGTGTGGGATATAGGCACATGGGAAGCATTCTACCGCATGGGTAGCTGGATATGTGGCCCAGGACATGAAACAAGGTCCCACATGCACTGAAGGTAATAAGTACATTTGTGTTGCTGATACTTTGTCATCTACCTAGAGGATAGACATGAAGCCACATACCTAGAGAAGAGCTCCAAGAAAGAGTGGGTTTCATGAGCATATCCTAGGGGCCACCACTGAGCCGTGAAGGAAGCCCACGTGCAGGTCAAAAAGATAAATCTGTCACTAGAAGAGACATGAAGGAGGAATCAACATTGTGGTTCTTTAGAAGCTCAATACTTCTGTTAAGGCTCTAATTTCTATTTCTGAGAGTTTGTATGATCAACGGAACTACACGGTAAGCTTCTCAGTTCTTCTGCATGTACGTGTCCACAGTATAACAGCTCACGTATCCTTGATACTTAGATTTTCTTAGGGATATCCAGATTCCTTAGTTGTATCCAGTTTTGAATTTCATCATACATTCTTTAACCCCAAAACAAATAGTTTTTACTTATTTTATTCTATAGTAATAATTCTGGGAACAAAAAAATTTTTTTTCAGCTACTATTTTCTGAAAGCTAACTGGGTGTTCACAGATTTGAAAGATCACTACATGATATAGTAATATAGGACATAAAAACATGGAATATTTGTTAAATTAAGGTATATATGTTGATATATGTACATATGATTTCTTTTTAAGATTTTATTTATTTATTTGAGAGAGAGAGTGCACGTGAGCACGAGCAGGGGGAGAAGGAGAGGTAGAGAGAAAGGGAGAAGCAGACTCTCTGTTTAGCAGGGATCCTGATGCGGGGCTCAGTCAGGACCCTGAAATCATGACCTGAGCCAAAGGCAGATGCTTAACCAACTGAGCCAACCATTTGCCCCCATACATATGATTTCTTAAAGACATGAATTTTTAAGTGGTTAACCACAGTATCCATATATTTTAACATATTATAATACAAATGTTAGCTTGAGATTACCTTAAAGCTAAGAAATTTTCTACAAATGAATCCCAACCAACATGTTATAGTGAAGTTTAAATGAAAAGTGCATATAAAGCATTTACCATGTGCCCCCCCACAAAACACTCAGAAATATTAACTTTTATTGTAATCATAAAATATGTGACCACCTTAATGTTATAATGCATAATATTTCTTGAGACATAAATAGCTATCATCACCATCTGTGTGCGAGTTCATACAAATACACACATACACACATGCTATGTCCACATATGTTTGGAAACAACTCACCAGTGCATCCTCTCTTAAATATAATATAAACTATAAAAACCCAAGTAACTTGCATTTCCCATTTGAGCATGAACACTGTCATAGAGCTCAACTGGGAAAAATTTACCCAGAGAGTGGTCTTGAGTTTTTGTGGACTCAAGTTATTTACACAATGACTAAGCATTTTAATAATTCAAGGTAAATGAATCTTAAACACTAAAACCTCTCCTGGAAAAGGTAATGGTTAGTTATATAGGATCCTTCAGATGTAAACATGAGCAACAGATGAGGTATCTCTCTTAATCATGATCAGTGTAAGGTATCCACATTGAAATTCTTCTGCCTACTTAAAAAAAAAGTGTGGTCATTGTGCCATTTTTAAAACTTAAAAATATACTGTATGACACACTTTATATATATTATGTATATATACTTATATATATATATATATAGTATTTATATTCATACTATTATGCTTATATTTATATACCAAGGCATAATATCAGCTTTGTAATTTGAATGATTTTGATAATCAAATAGAACAAATGCAACCGTACTGAGTTTAACAGATCATCATGGAATCTTATTATTTAAGATTTTTAAATAATTTTTTTAAAATTAGATTTTATTATAACTTAGTAGGGAAGGCCATAATTAGAATGGGTGATATATTTACATGTTATGGGTCCACTACAGTAAACATGATCAGAAAATGATATAAAAATATGATTATATTATGTAATATATACTGTAGTATTGTTTGATTTAATGAAATTCACATTGGTAGAGAATTATTCCTTTAAAAAAAACTTTCACATATTCTCTATTATTTACTTCTTCCAAACTAAGAAAGCAATATAAGGATTCTATGTGACTATCAATTTAAATTACAGCAAATTTCACTTATGTTAGTTTGGGAAACATTGCCACATTTTTAGATAAACAGCGAAACCAAAATTTTAAAAAATTACTCAGATGAGGTATTTCTAAGTGAAGTGATACTGTGTCAGTGTGTTTAATGCAAAGCTTTACCTGGGTCTTCATTCAGAACTAGAACATACCAACCAGTAGATGAAAGGAATCATGCTCATAACTTGGAACTACTTTCCTATATCATTTCTCTGTACATAACTTTAAATTTTAGAAGCTGACATGAACATTTCCAAGGCCATGGGCTTTCTAAAATAGTTGGGGGAAATAGTTTTATTTAGATTTCATTTCGAAGTTCTATTTATTTAAATTTTTTGTCTATTCCAAAAGCATATTAGACACTTCACCGTACTGTATGCAGCATAATGAAATAAAAGTTGATAAGAATCCAGCTGAAAAAGAAGTCAAATCGTAAATAAAGATCAGGAATAAAGCCAGTGAAAAAAATTTCATGTGCGATTATCCTACACAAGGATAATTAACACCACAATTTATGATTTGAGGTCCAAATAACCAAAGCCAAGCAAAACAAAATGTTATTCATATATAAGTCCATAAGACAAAAGCTTAAAATAGATAAAACACAAAAATACATTTAATATATTGTTTCATTAGTCACCTTGAGGCAAGCGCATGACGGGAAAATCAGAGAAGCTGATTATTGAAGAAACTGGAGTAAGATGAGCAGAGGGGAGTCAACGCGATCAAGGGATGCGTGCTGTCAGAGGTCTGGCTCAGCTGACATATAAAATGAAGGCTTGAGGTCCGAAACCCAAATGCTTTCAGGAGCCAGGCAGGGAGAAAAGGCGTCGAACCCCCAGTGCAACAGCACTGAAAGGAGAGGGTGGTGGTCAATGCTAACAGCACGCGTTTCCACACTGAAAATAATGAACATTGGGTGACCCAAACCAAAACCACAACCACAATCCCAAAACCAACCAGAAATCAACATGCAGAGGCTCTCAGATGGACGGTGTCTCCTGCTTTACAGAAATATCTGGAGCATAACCAGAAAAATGTCAAGGTGATAGTAACTAATAAATTCTGCCCTTCAGTTTGGGGAGAAGGCACTGTTGAGAGATGTAGTGATTTCCATAGCTGCCTCATGAAAACAATGACAGCAACTGAGAATAATTTATACAGATGTTCGCTTTATAGAACTGTCATCAAAAATAGCATGGTAGGGTGCATATAATCTTTTTTTTTTTAACTCTCACTATTTCTCAATATCCCCACATTTAATTGGATAAGGACTTTGGCAGCAATTTACACTTAATTTTAAGCTTGCAGAAAATTGGGTTCTAAGTGTGTAAGTGAGGCTGTGACAAAGCATGTATTGATGATCCCTGAGAAACACATGTGCCTCGGAGTCACAAATCATAGCACTCCCATGTAGAAGCAGCCCTGGGGACAATCCAATTATTCTACAGATGAGGAAGCAGCTACCTACACACATAAAACAGGAAGTCTGACCCGTGGCCCTGGAGTTTCCTCAGGAAGGCAGGACGGGAGCTTGAGTTTCTGAATAAAAACCCTGCCACCCTATTCCACCAAGGCTCATCACTTCCCACACCCGATGGCCCACTCAACACCAGACACAGCTCTGCATCCATCCGCCAGAGGGGTGTGAAAAGGGTCTAATGAATGGAATCTCCGAATGCTAAGAAATGTTGTTTTTAAGAGCATTTGTATTTGAAGATGTGTTTGATGTTCCCTCACAGTAAATTATAGCAATGCCATTTGTTGACAGACTATGTTTCAATCACCGCAATATATTTTTGAAAAATCAGAGCAGACTAAAACAAATATTCTCTTCATATGGTAGAACATACTGATTTGAGATAACAAATCCCCAAAGCCAAAACTAAATTATTGGTGCATTCTTCCTTCAAGTTCAGCTTCTTTGAGTCCCAGTGTTGACATGTTTTGTTTCAGGTAAATTTACAAAGGGATTGCTGAAGGACGTAATGCAGGGGTATGGAATTTATAGAGATAATACCAGAAAAGCCATGGTTTAAAATTAGTAGTTAAATGTGTTTTTCTCCCGTTAATCTTTTAAAAAAGTTCCTAAGCTGTCAACATTTCAATAACCATCACTCCTATTCTTAGAAGTCCAACTTCTTACAAAAAGATTTGAGGAGCTAATTTCTGATGAAACTAGATCTGGGGTCATTCACTTACTTGCTCTGGTTATATAGCCCTTAACATTTATTTATTATGGTAAGAAAAGTCTTCAAACTCAAAAGCAAAAACAATGTAGAATAAAAAATAAATTTCCCTTTAATTCAGATCCCAAATTATCTAATGCTCACCCTGAGGGGAAAAAAGCTGATTTTAGTTTCTTGATTCTCCTCCTAAAATTAACTTAAGCATTTACATGCATATGTATTCACTTATTCCACATGTTAATGACAACACAAGTTGTTCACTTACCCTCTGATATATTTTTTTATGGCAATAGACACTATGTTTCTTTCTCAAACTTTAACCAAGTCTGTACTGCTTAGTGAGTGTCTTGTATGTGCAACATAATATCATGTACAATTTGGACACAAATCAGACACAGTGCCCACCATATAGAACACTGCTATGTCATGTCTAATTTTCTTCCTCTTTCTTTCAAAAAAATTATCAAAACACAACGCCGATACTAGAAGACTGTCCTCATATATTTTCTTCTGATATTAAAGGAAAATTCTGTTACTTGGACAGAAATCATTGCGTTTTTAGGGGTTTAGCTACATGTCACACAAACTGTTTTCATACTATGTGAAGATTTGGTGAGGACTTGCAGGACAATTTTGATCATCCTTATACGGCAAATAAACAGAGTTCGTATATTCTGCCCAGTGCAGTGCAAAGTTCTCGGCATAAAGCCAACTTTCTTACTGGGCCCAAATCCAAACGTTACTTACTTCAGAGCTATGCACTTGCTACTTTCATGTGCAGAAGGAGAATACGGGACCTTTGAAATGCTGATATTATTAGCATCTACAGGAGATGGACTATAAAATACTAATTCAGTTACTCACAGAAAAAACAGAGGCCAGATCAATGCCACCCACACCTTTTCACTGCTGTCCGACACCGCTGAGGCTCAGGCCATTCCCAGGGAGGTCTGGATAGAGCGTACAACACATTAACTCATCGACACTACACTGACCGATGCTTAATTTCAGAATCACTTCTGAGGGGGGAAATATTTCCATAAGAGATGCAAAGTATTATCAGCAATGTGCCGAAGAATCTTCAAGAAGATGCAATCACAAAGGGTGCTGGAAGTTAAGATTACTTCAGGCTGGTCTATTTTCCTAGACCAGAAAGTCAAGGTTCTCAATTTGTATCAGAACACTGACTAATGGAACTTTAAGTGATTCTTTATTATAAAATGTGAACTCCTAGTCATACAATGATAAACCGGCTTCTTTATTTAAATATTTCTAAGATAATTTAATAAGTTACAATGATCTTCTGCGATGAGAGCAGAATACTTGGAAATTTCTAAATTCATTTGCCTCAAGAATTTGTAACTGCAGGATATCTTGCGGGGTTGGTGCTCTGCGAATGTACCTCATGAAATGCGCTCTCCATCCTTCTTCAAGCAACTAGCCCCTCTTGCCCTAAGTGTTTCCATGTTGACTTTTAGTGGACCATCTACTTCTCCCTGGGTCGACTAACAGATATTTGAGAATTCATTCAGGCAACTGACAAGGGGGAAATCGCTGGTTTATCCTTGCTCAGGGACCACAGAGAGCCTTTTATTCCAGAACTCCGACGCCTTCTGTAAGTATGACTGGCAGTTAGGAGAAGGAAGTATTATTAAGTTTAAAGATTGTTTTCTAACCACTGGGGTCCCAGCCAAGCCACTGGCGAAATTCATATACCCCAGTTCTTCAGACTTTGGTTCAGGGTTTTATCATCCTCAGTCACTTGCTTTTCCAATGCAGAAAGAACAGAGGGAGAAGTAATTAAATAACATTTCTTCCTTCTCTACAGGAAACCAAGATGACAATGGCAATTTGTTAACTTCTGGAAATAAGGGAGCAATTAAGGGAGATATAAATCTTTAAGGATTTTCCTAAATCTTGAGCTCCTTCTACAGCAGCTTATTACCAAGTGCTAGTGTGTAGACTGGCTTCATTTGGAACGTCTTAACACATATGTGGTACTTTATAAGTTTGGTGATTAATTGATTAAATAACAGCAAAAAGAGTAATAAGGAGTAAAAATTAATAGTTGGGCATAAAAGAGTAAAAATTAATAGTTGAGCAGATTTCAAGACATGATTGATATCGTTATTTGTAGAAACTTAGAGAAGCCAACAGTCTACCTCCCATAAAAAATGTGATCTGAAACAAATTTAAAAAAATAAACACATAAGAAAGGGCTTGTTTGCAATAGTCTCCAACTCAGTTACCTAGATAGATAGAGATTGTGCTTCTGTCTTACTGTGACATCAAAACTCAATCCTTGTACTTGATTCTGTCAACAAAAGCTAAATTTCTCTGCTTGAAAATTGACCTTGGTCATCTATCAAGTGTCCTCTAGTATTGCTCATGCCTTATCTTTGTTTATACAACTTGGATTTCAATTACAGATCATTGTTAGAATATTATATCAGATCAAAGATAATTTAAAAAATAAAATAAACAAATATCAGGAGTACTTGGGAATAAACACATAATTACATCCCAATTTATAAAAGACAAAGATAATGTTGGGGAAAAGTAAATAAGTTATTTAATATTGGATCTTTGCATCACTAATGGGTGATAAACACTCTATACTACTGCATACTTCTATTAGAACAATTTTTAAAAATTAATATAAGATGTAGGAAGAATAATAGTTATAAATCTTGCTTTTTTTTTAAAGATTTTATTTATTTATTTGACAGAGAGAGACACAGCGAGAGAGGGAACACAAGCAGGGGGAGTGGGAGAGGGAGAAGCAGGCTTCCTGCCGAGCATGGAGCCTGATTGGGGCTCCATCCCAGGACCCCGGGATCATGACCTGAGCCAAAGGCAGACTGCTTAACGACTGAGCCACCCAGGCACCCAAATCTTGCTGTTTTCTGACATCTCTATCGCAATATGCTTTTTGTATTTGTTTAAGCACTAATTATTACTAACTCTATCTTGGCCCAAGACACTATTATTTTTGAGAGTAATTTATGTGTAGGATTTGCCACTGAAAAGCTATTTTTATAGCCTAGTTCCCATCTTTTACCCCAAAATCCATTTAAAAAAGTATAGAAAAACATTGAAATATTTACAGTTCTCATCTCAGATTACAAACTTTTATCTAATATCCTTTAAACCAGGGATTCTTAAAGGGTAGTCTGGAGAACCCTGGTGTTCCTTGCCAACCTTTTGAGGGGTCTTCAAGGACAAAACCATTCCATAATATAATAAGATGATATTTACTTCTCCCACTCCCACTTGTTTAAGAGTGTAGGGTGACAATTTCCTAAAGATCCTTGATGTGTGATCATTTTTTGTAATGAGATATTTCAGCATATGAAAGAACTTAGTGACTAATATTTTCCAAATGACTGATGTATGATGTCACAAAATCATGCAGGATTGGGGCACCTGGTTGGCTCAGTTGGTTAACCATCTGAGTTTAGCTCAGGTCATGGTCTCGGGGTCCTGGGATCAAGCCCTGTGTCGGGCTCCCTGCTCAGCCTGGGAGCCTGCTTCTCCCTCTCCCTCTGCCCCAACCCTGCTCCTGCTCTCTCACGTGCTCCACTTTCTGTCAAATAAGTAAGTAAAATCTTGAAAAATATCATGCAGGATAAAAGATCCAATCAAATTATAAGATTGACAAGTGCATTTTAACAAAACATAATGAAAATGTTTATTTTTTAATTTTAACATGGTTTCATATTTCCCATTGCAATTACCTTTAAGAAACTACCAGTTGATAAAGTTTTGGTGCGGCATCTAAAAATAACATTCCCTATTATTCAAAAAGGCTACTAAGTACCCCTTTCTCTTACAACTACAGATATATGGGTGGCTAAACTTATTTCATATATTTCAAAAAAAAAGAACATATTATAGAAGATTGAATGCAGAAGCCGGTATGAGAATCTGGCTGAAAAATCACCATATTTTATTCAAGTATTTTATTTATAAGTGACAGGTTTAGTATTACTATATTTAAATTAATTAGTAAATTATTGCAAAATGTCACAATTAACATTTTTAATCTGGTTGATCAGTATGTATAGCCCACATAAATACAAGTTCCATGGGAGTCCCCAATAATTTTAGGAATGAAAAAGAGGTCTGAAAAGGTTGAGAACTGCTATTTAATTTTTTTTAAGATTTATATATTTATTTTAGACAAAGGAGAGAGAGAATCTCAAGCAGACGCTGCACTGAGCTCAGAGCCAGACTAGGGCTCCATCCCACAAACCTGAGATCATGACCTCAGTGAAATCAAAAGTCTGTCCCTTAAGTGACTGCACCACCCAGGTACCCCAAGAGCTGCCACTTTAAATAAAACATAATTGTTACACAAATCAGACACAAAAGAATTTCAATGGTGCATATCAGCCCCTTAATGTGGCTATTTCTCATTCACTTAATACAATGCAACTGCCCCAAAGTTTGTGAATTATTATTTTTTATGTGTTTGTCTCTCTCTCAAAAAGATCTTCAAAAATACACCTATATTCCTTATTTGCTTGTATTGCAGAAACTCAGGTTTCTAAACAACTATGCGGCATTCAATTTCAAATTTCCAGCTCCACAGATTTTTATCTCCCTGAGAAGTATGCTCTTTGATCTTACACATCTGGATAATTATTTACTCTCCATACCAGCTGGTTACTGCAGGCCTTACATTATGCACACTTCTTTAACCACTCACTAGTCAAGAACTAAAGAACGCAGTAGCAGGTGGAAACGGTCAGAAACACAACCCAGGCCACTGCCTTTTTACATAGCAAAACCTATGTTACTTTGGATACTGCACGAGAAACAGCATTTTTCTTTCCCTATTAGCTTCACAGCATCTGCAAATCATACAGTTGTTAACTTTTTTACCACTCACCTCTTCTCTATAAATTTTACAATCTACTGGAGAGAAGAATCAGAGGTAGTAAGCTCTTTTATAGGAATATTTGACTTAATGTCTAGGGATTCATAATAATGAATATTTAGTGCTTTGTGACTGCAAGTGAAGGCAAAATCTAATATAATCAGCTAGATCACTGTTCTGGAGAATAATGACTTTAGATTTTTTGTGTGTGAATTTGATCACATGGGCTGTGTATTTCATTAACTGTCCCCTGTAATTTTAGGTCAGCTAATGGGAGACTTTATATAAATTGCTACCAACTATAAATATTCAAGTTTAAAGTGACACTAAAAATTTGATGATTGTTTAATGAATACAGAAGTACAAATGCTGTGAAGGCAAATGAAATATTACAGGAATAAAAACTAAATTAACTAGTTAAGGAACTACTATGAGTATTTGAAGGATATAAAGAAAGAGGTTGAATAAAAGTAGTTTAACATGATTTTAGAGGCAAGAAAGAGGTGAAAAATTCATTAAAATTGGACAGCCAAATTTAACAGTCAACCACCAGCATACTCCTTCAAGTAGTATTGTACTTGTCAGTTGGTCAAATTCAATCCTTATTGCTATTGTTTTCCCTCCAGGAGAAGTGGAATATAAACTAACAAAATATTAAAATTTTGAGCATCTGAGTCCTACTAGTATTCATTATGTTAGGATCCAAACAATTTTACTATATTTTTCTTTATTTTTTTAAAAGATTTTATTTATTTTTTGACATAGAGAGAGAGACAGCGAGAGAGGGAACACAAGCAGGGGGAGTGGGAGAGGGAAGGAGAAGCGGGCTTCCCGCTGAGCAGGGAGCCCGATGCAGGACTTGATCTCAGGACCCCGACCCATTTTTACTATAATTAATCAGGAAACTGCATTCTTCTTTAGAGACTGGAGATACCAGAGGCCAGTGAACCCCAAAGTCCAGATCTGGGCATCCGACTTTCAGTGTCAGCCATGGTTCACTCTCTTACATACCCCTGAAATTATATCCACCCAGATGAGTGTTTAGTAAACAAGAAACAGATTGGGAGAAATGCATGACCAGAAAATGGTCAAATATACAGAAGTGATCATTAATAGTGATGATAATGATTTTTTTAAATCATTTACCCCAAAACCCCTGCTTTATTATTATTGGTATTAAAATAAATAATAAATTTAATAAATCTTTGAAGATTTCCTAAGATAATTTTTCGTATAAATCTATTAGATCTGGACTATACAAAGAAGTCTTAAAACTCAACAGTAAAAGCCAAACACAATGAGCCCAAACCATGAGCAGGCGTCTCACCATAGAGAATGTAGGAAGATGTCAACACTGTTAGCCATTAGGAAAAGATGTGTATCATACACATTTAGGAGCGCGGTTACAATGAAAGAAAGAATCAGCACCACAGGTGCTGGTGCAGATGCAGAAGAACCACGCACTCACACATTGTGACGGGCTGTGTCAGGTCACACAGCAGCTCTGGAGGACGCTTTGGCCACATGTTACAAAACTAAACATGGAACTGCTATGTCACCCAGGAGTCGTGCACCCGGAATTTATCCCCTGTAATGAAAACTTATGTTCCCATGAGCACCTGCACACAGGCGTCCACTGTAGCTTTGCCCCTAACCTTCAAAACGGAGAACCACCCAGGTGTCCTGCCACAGCAGGATGGCTATGTAGCTACGGGAAATCCACAGCATGGAGTACAAACCCACAAGAGAAAGGGACATGCTACTGCTACTGGGAAAGACCCTCACAGGACAGAACACAAGCCCAGAGCCCCTGAGTCCTCCTGCCCGCTGAGCCTCCACCTTGGCCTAGATGGACTTGAACAAACACTGGTGTTGTTTCTCGCAGCTCAAGGCTGCAACCCTGGGATGACCCTAGATGTCCTTAAAGGCATGGCTGAGAAAACTGAAAGCCTGGTGAAGAATTTAACGTTTGTTCCAACCTGGTCTTACTGAAATTAGGGCCCGTGTCTCCCAGTCTCTCTGGGAGGGTGGAAGCCCAACCGAGGTAAGCCCCAGTGAACAACCCCAGATGGCTTGCACAGGGACTGAAGCTTACAGTTTTTTGTAATTTTTCATTTCCCTGAATTTATGAACCCCCCATTCCTTCATTCTCCCTTTAAAATACCCAGACACGCCCCTACAAATTGGAGTTCAGTTCCAGGGGACTTTCTTCCCTACTGCAATGATACATTACTGATTAAAATTTCTCTGCACCATTTTAACTCGTGTAGGATTTATTTATCTTTGACAAGGCACATACCAGCCTGTATCAATCTCCAGAGAATTATGCTGAGTGAAAAGAAGTCAATCCCAATTATACTGCATAATTGCAAACAAACATTCTTGAAATGACGCTAGAAACGGGGAACAGATGAATCGTGTCCAGGGGTTAAGGACAGGATGGGTGTGAGTGTGGGGGAGGGAAGAGACCTTTGTGCTGATAGACTTGTCGGCGTCCTCACTGTATCAATGTCAACATTCTGGCTCTGATATTGTACTACATTGATGCAAGAGGTTATCATTGGTAAAAAGTGGGCAAAGGGGACACCAGATCTTTTTGTATTATTTCGCATAACTTTATATGAATTTGCAATTAACTCAAAGGAAAGAAAAATTAAAATTACTTTATGGTAATTAGAAATCTTATCAGGCTATATGTTTAAAAATTGCAAGAGATCTGCAAAAGGAAATATCCTTGACTTATTTTTATGAAAGCCAAAGAGATGATTTCCCTATTGTACATGTTTTACAATTTCCCAATGTTCCAGTATGAAAAACTTTTTTAAAAAAGTTTTTATTAATTTATTTATTTGAGAGAAAGAGAGATCATGAGCAGAGGGAGGGGCAGAGGCAGAGGGAGAAACAGACTCCCTACTGAGCAGGGAGCCCGATGTGGGGCTCGATCCCAGGGCCTTGAGGTCATGACCTGAGCCGAAGGCAGACGCTTAACCGACTGAGCCACCCAGGTGTCCCTCAGTATGAAAAACTTTAAAAAAACTATTGTCATACTCAAAAGCTTTTACTGTAAATATCAAGTAGCTTGTTTTTTGTTACCTAATATCTAAGCATATGATGTATATTATCCGCTCTTGAAGAGGTGGTATAGCAGAAAAAAAAGTTAGAAAAGATGCATGATACTGTTACTTAAATTCTCTGTACCTCCTTAAATAAATCAGTAATGCATGGGATAAATGCACCTAAGTTATAAGGTATTTCCTTCAGGATAAAACAACAAGTTTGTAAGAATACACACTGCTATGTGGTAAAACTAAAAAGTTAGGGGTTATAGGTATTATTTATCAATGACTTTTATTCAGGGCACCTGGGTGGCTCAGTCGTTAAGCATCTGCCTTCGGCTCAGGTCATGGTCCCAGGGTCCTGGGATCTAGTGCCACATCGGGCTCCCTGCTCCACGGGAAGCCTGCTTCTCCCCCTCCCATTCCCCCTGCTTATGTTCCCTCTCTCCCTGTGTGTGTCTCTCTCTGTCAAATAAATAAATAAAATCTTTTTAAAAAAATGAGTTTTATTGATTTGAAAATGAAATTCAAACAAGGATTCTATTCACCAATTATATTATGTCAAAATCATTAGCTAATGAACAACAACACAAAGAAATCATTCTTATTTTTGGAAGAGATCATGGTATTTCCAACCTACTGAAATAATTCTCTATAGCATTTTGCTAACTGGCTCACCAGTGAGCATTCCAAATGGTTGAGAATGACACTTCACTCTACAATCTATTCACATCAACTGCAATCTAGAAGGGCTGTATAACTGAGAAAGGGATATACCTCTCTAACTTCTCCCCTCTCTTCTTTTTCTTTATAAGGTTTTATTTTTAAGTAATCTCTACACCCAACATGGGGCTTGAACTCACAACCCCAAGATCAAGAATCCCATGCTCTACCCACTGAGCCAGCCAGGTGCCCCTGTTCTCTATTCTTAAATCGACCCACCAGAGGAACTCAGGGAGGATTGCAACGCTATAACACTTAAGCCTCCATGAAGTTATAGACTTGCAGTTATTATTCTATCATTTCTCAATTACAAATGCAACTTTTAATTCTTATTAAATAAATCTTATTAGCAATGTTATTAGAATTCAAGTGCAACTGACCAATTAGGAAGCTTAAGAATTTAAATTTGAATGAGCAAAAATTCAGAGTCCTGCAGAGTTAGTAGTCCAGAATGACAGATGCTGAAATTATAATTTTCCAAACAAGTTGGATTTGTACCTTCTTAATGATGCATTAAGTCTCTAGATGACATAAATCATTTGATATAATGATGTAACACAGGAATTTTCATTAAGTAGAGATACAAAAATCTGTTTTATCTTCAAATCTCACATTAATAAATAGTTTATAAAAGTGGTCAAAACTACATTTTCTTTAGACATGTCTTTTTTGGCCCCTAAAAGGTTTTATCAATCTGCCTTTCACCATATTCATTTATTTATCCCAAAGATAATTTCTAAGCTCATTATATCTTATTTTTATTTTATGTAATCTTTGATAGAGACAAGTAAGATTTGATTGCAGACCTGGAAAAGCCTATAAATTTATACCCTGTTTTCAATAAGAAAGATAATTTAATAAAAATCTCCTTGGAACTTTAACATTTGTATCTATTGTAAAATGCTTGAAATAATGGGCTTAAGTCTTCAAGTCCAAGAGTAAATGCCAATCTTGAAATTTTGGCTATTTTCAATATTCCATCAACTTTTCATAATTTAATATTTTTGACAATTACATTATAAAAAATTCTGATTTGTCGAGGAGACTCTCATTTCCCCATAGTGTATTCTTGTCCCCCTTGTCAAAGACTAGCTGACTATATATACGTGGATTTTTTATCTGGGCTCTCTATTCTCTTTCATCTCTATTGTGTCTTTAAGCCAATAACAATGTTTTGATTACTGAAGATTTATAATAATTTCCAAAATCAAGAATGACTCTTCCAGCATGTTTGTTTCTTAAGATTGCTTTGGCTATTCTGGATATTTTGTGGTCCCATGTCAATTTTGAGATGGTTCTTTCTATTTATGAAAAATGTGTCATTGGGATTTTGATGTGCATCGTATTGTATCTGTAGATGTTTTGAGTAGTTTGGATTTTAACAATATTTAGTCTTCCAATCCAAGAACATGGGATGTCTTTCCACTTATTTGTGTCTGCTTTAATTTTTTTCATCAGTATTTTATGGTTTTCAGTGTACAAATTTTTCACTTCCTTGATTAAGTTTATACGTATTTTTTAAACTTTTTTATTTGTTTATTTAAGTCATCTCTATACCCAATGTGGGGGATGAATTTACAACCCTGAGATGAAGAGTCACACACTCTCCTGACTGGACCAGCCAGATGCCCCATTCCTAACAATTTTATTCTTTTGATGATATTATAAATGAGATGGTTTTGGGCACTTGAGTGGCTCAGTCAGTAAGCATTTGACTTCAGCTCAGGTCATGATCCCAGGGTCCTGGGATTGAGCCCCACATCAGGCTCCTTGATCAGCAGGAAGCCTGCTTCTCCCTCTGCTTCCACTGCTTGTGCTCTCTCTCTCTCTGTCAAATAAATAAATAAAAATCTTTTAAAAATGAGATTTTTTACTTCATTGTGTTTTCAAATGGTTCATTGTTAGTATATAGAAATGTAACTGATTTGTGTATGTTTATTTGTATTCTGCATCTGTATTTATTAGTTCTAGCAGTTTTTTTGGTGTTCTTTAGAATTTTCTACATATAGCATATGTCATCTGCTAAAAGAGGTAATTTTACTTCTTTTCTGGATTTAGATTCATTTTATTCCTTTTCACTTGCTTCACTGTTCTGGCTAGGACCTCCGGTACTATATTGAATAGAAGTATTGAGAGTGGTTGTCCTTGTCTTGTTCCTAACTCTAGAGGGAAAACTTTCAATTTTTTACCATTAAGTACAATGTTAATTGTGGACTGGTTAAATAGCCTTTATTATTTTGAAGTACATTCTCTATATACCTAGTTTGTGGAGTGTTTTTCTACCATAAGAGGGCACTGAATTTTGTCAAATGCCTTTTCTGCATCTGTAGAGATGATCCTGTGACATCTATCTGTCATTCTGTTCATGTGGTGCGTCACATTGATTGATTTGTAGATGTTAACACATCCTTGCATCCCAGAGGCAAATTTCACTCAGTTGTGGTACATGATCCTTTTAATGTACCATGAAAGCCCGTTTGTTAGCATTTTATTGAAGATGTTTGCATCTATGTTCATCAGAGTTACTGGAATGTAATTTTCTTTTCTTGAATTGTCTTTGGTTCTGCTTCAGGGTAATACTGGCCACATAATGAGTTTGGAAGTGTTCCTTTCTCTTCCTTTTTTTTTGGAAGTGTTTGTTGAACATCTGGCTATCCATATGCAAAAAAAAAAAAGAAGAAGAAAGAAAAAATGAAAAAGAAAGAAATTGGACACCTGCCTCACAACACACACAAAAATCAACTCAAAATGCGTTGAAGACTTAAATATAAGACTCCAAACCATAAAACTCCTAGGAGAAAGCCTCTTGATATTGATTTGCTAATGATTTCTTGGATGTGACACCAAAAGCTTAGGCAGCAAAAGCATGAATAGACAAGTGAGACTACATTGAACTAAAAGATTCTACAGAGCAAAGGAAGTAATCAACAGAATGAAAAAGCAACCTATGAAATGGAGGAAAATATATGCAAACCATATACCTGATGAAGGGTTAATTTCCAAAATATATAAGAAACTCCTAACTCAACAGTAAAAACAAAACAAAACAAAAAACCAAATAACTTCATTTGAAAAATCGGCAAAGGTCCTAGACCTTTCTACAAATAAAACATACTAATGGCCAACGGGTGTATTAAAAGATGCTCAAGATCAGTAATTATCAGGAAAATGTAAATGAGAACTACAATGAGGGTTCACCTCGCACCTTTTAGGAGGACTATTATAAAAGAAAAAGATAACAAGTGTTCATGAGGATGGGAGAATTTGGGACCATTGTTCATTATTAGTGGGAATGTAAAATGGTGCAGTTGTTACTGAAAGGAGTCTAGAGGTTCTCCAAAAAGTTACAAAATAGGACTAGAATATGATCCAGCAATTCTACTTTTGGGAATATATGGAAAAGAATTAAAATCAGGATCTTAAGAGAGATCTGTTTCTGTGCTCACTGAAGCAATATTGGTAATAGCCAAGATATATAAACTATTGTTTATAGTAATTACATGTTGAAATGCTAATACTTTGGATATTTTAATGAGATGTATACATATAAATAATTTTCATCTTACTGTAGGATAGTGAGATCCATGTGTATCTTCTAACACCTCATCAATCAATGGGCCCTTTGGAGTCACTGACCACAGCTAAATTACTGTTCCCAAAGCACTATGCCTGGCCCATAGCAGAGACTCTAAAAAGGCTGCTGAAGTAGTTTCTCATTAACTTCACTCTTAATAGAACAAAATAAATCTAAACCACCCATCAGAACCATGAGTTAAGTTCCATTAAACAACTTTTAACATATCTTTAAGCAAGTATCCTTAAAAAAATTAAACCTGAAATTTATATTGAACCACAGACTTAAGTAGTTATTTCTTGTCAAATGTCTCTCCTTGTGCTGGACTGTGCATATTAACTCCTACTACTACGTCAATACACAACATGGGGTGTGTGTGTGTGTGTGTGTGTGTGTGTGTGTGTGTGTGTGTGTGTCTGTGTATAAAATTCTTGGTGTAGATTTGAAGTAACTGTTCACCCAAAGAGGAAGAATGTAATGCAGGACTCTGAAGTGTACAGTAGACTGAATTTGGAGAAATGTTTAGAATGAAATAGAAAGAGACAACCGTAAAACACATTTGATTTTGGCGTTGTGAGATTATACAACAGAAATAAAGTAATAATGCAGGTGGATACTGTAAATATCTCAGAATTCTGCTAGACAAATCACACGTGCAGAAATTATTTGTATTAGAAACCATGCAGGGCGCCTGGGTGGCTCAGTTGGTTAAGCAACTGCCTTCAGCTCAGGTCATGATCCTGGAGTCCCGGGATCGAGTCCCACATCAGGCTCCCTGCTCTGCGGGGAGTCTGCTTCTCCCTCTGACCCTCTTCCCTCTCGTGCTCTCTATCTCTCATTCTCTTTCTCTCAAATAAATAATAAAATAAAATCTTAAAAAAAAAAAAGAAACCATGCAACCAAATATCATAGCTATGAACAGTATGTGAAGATATGTTACATATTTGAAAAGTCATTAGGTAGATAAATGATGGAATATAATCATTTATTCAAACTGAGGCTTACCTATCTTTAAACTAAACTGCTTACTTTTCATGCTGAAGTCGTATGTTACCAAAATACACATTGTAGTATCACTCAATTTAAAAAATATTTTGGCTCATAGGGGCACCTGAATGGCTCAGTTGGAGAGTGTCTGCCTTTGGCTCAGGTCATGATCTCAGGGTCCTGGGATCAAGTCCCACGTTGGGCTCCCTACTCAGCGGGGAGTCTGCTTCTCCCTCTGCCTCTCACTTGTTCTCTCTCACTCTCTGAAATAAAATCTTTAAAAATATATTTTGGCTCATAAAAATCTCTGCCTTCAGTGTCCATATATTTTCTTTTGTAAATTGAAAGAACTTTTATTCATGGAGTTAAAGCAATGTCAAAACCTATCTAAACTTCCCAAACCTCCAAAAATATAAACTTTGCAATTGGGTGATTAATATAATTTTTATTGAAATGAAATACATTCAGAAATATAGCAGGTTCTTTTAAAGTACTTTTATAGGATGGAATCAAAGTAACTCCTAAATCTGTCTTCATAATTTCACTATTCATCACTGTAGAAATATGGTAGAATCAGTATCATGTGGCAAAGGAGGCCAGGGGCACAGGCAGGAGCTGAGACCTTCGGCACCTGTGTGAATGACAGCATCCTGCAAAACAGTTAATCATCCTGATAAGACTCTATTTCGTGAAAATGAGTTGTTAGATTAAGAGCTGTCGGGATCAATAACTGTAACTTTTAAATATATAGTCGACCTAATTCTGTGTGCAATTTGTTTAAAATTATTTCCTATATTTTTATATATTTAGTGTCCTTAATTTAACAATATTACTGGGTGATAACAAACGGTTCTGAGTTGGCATATGCTTGTGCTAACAGACAAGGCTATGACTGCATGCTAATAAATTAGCTACTTAATCTCCCTAAGATAATCAAAATAATTATAATGTATTCATTCGGTGTTATCAAAATCATCATTATTATCAAATTCAAGGCACATTTATCTGTGTGTCCAATGTCTAGAAAACAGGATATGCTCAATAAATCTTTGTAGTTTTCATGGATGACAAACCTCAAAATAGTTATTAGCATCTTTAACCAAATACTCCCACAGTAATTTATTTTCACCTGTTATTTAAGGCCTTGGAATATGATAATTAATATTTGCCTTTGCTTCCTGAGTATCTGGCAAGATCCCGTCAATGGCTTTCCTTAGCACAGCATCCTATGTGCTCTAAAACACACAATCATGCTTAGATACAAGTGCTCTGCATCTAGCAGTGTTTAAGCATCTTGCCCAGAAACGTATCTTTCCACTGCTGTTAATATTGATTCAGGGTCTTTAACAGACTAACGCACTCAACCAACATAATCAGGTTTGTAATCTATACTCTTGATTGTGTCATTAAGACCTGTCACTGAAGTTTTTCAAACTTACAATTTTCTAATTAAGAGATTCATAGAGTACCCTTGTAGAATTAAAAAGAAAGGACTTGAAACTTCTCAAATGAGGTATTAGGCGACAGAAGTCATGTAATTCAAAGGCAGTAGATATCGCTAAAAATCTTCCATAATGATTCCCAGGCTCTATTTCTATAGGCAATTTCATGAGGTGGCAAGACAAATTTTCAACAGTTGTCTGTACATTATCTGTCTACTTTATTATATATAACAAAGAAAGACGTCCCTCTCCCCCGCAAGCATCATTTATATTACTAGACATGTTTTCTTGTATATCCATTTGATCATGATTTGTTTTCACTTTAGTTGAGTCAAAGTTTGAGCTAGATAGCAACTTTTTTAACTTGAAAATTGCAGCATGAAGCAATCAAAGATACAACAGACTAATTTTAAAGATGATTTTGATTTATAGGTACATGATTTATAGGTGTATTAGCCTTCTAGAGCTGCAGTAACAAAGCAGACAAAGTGGGTGGATGAGAACCCAACTGAATGCCCTACAGTTTTGGGGTCTAGAAGTCCAAGATCAGGTATTTGTCAGGGTTCACCCCTTCTGAGATCTGGAGTGGATTAGCTTCTGGCGGTGTGCTAACAACCTTTGGCATTCCTTGTCTTGTAGATGATGCATCACAGAGATCTCTGCCTTTACCTTCACATGGCATTCTCCTCTATAAGGGTCTGTGCCCAGATTTCCCTTTTTATGAGAACACCAGTATGACCTCATCTTCTGCAACAACCCTATTTCTAAATAAGGTCACATTCTGAGGTGCCGGGGATCAGGGTTTCAACCTATGAATTTTGGAGGGATACAATTCAGACATTAACATATAAAACTCTGAACATATCTGAATGTGGTCTGCTTTATTTTTTTAAGTCCAATTTATTAAGAGAAAGGAGAAAGCAACTGAAAAATCTGGCTTTGATATATGACTTGAATTCAGTGCTTTGTCATTCTAACAATGCTCTCTTCAAGTACTGTGAATGCATTTTTTTAAACTGCAGGCTTCCATGGATAAAAAAAGCAAATACAATGTTTGATGTTTGGATAATAGATATTTTTCTCTTCTGACACTGAGTAGACAATTTTCTCTTTATGCAGGCAAAACACTCTTCTGAGTGCTTAACACTCACGAGTTAACAGCATTTTTCAAGCTGGAGGAGAGAGAAAATATTGATACTGGTCCCGACAAGCAGCTCACTGGAGTGTGTCTGCTATTTTTATATCTATTCAACTACAATTTACTCACAAATCCAAGTAAGAGATGCAGTGACAGGTCCTACCTCAATAGATGCATTTGGGTATTATCATTCTATTTTTAAGGTCACATCTACTGAGAACGATCTTTCATATTCTCCTGTGGTTCTCCAGTGACAATAATACATGTTCACCCCACATGACTCCTAGCACCTCGGTAGCAAGGTTCAGGCAACATCTGCATAGTTCTTTATAATCACAGACCCTAAAATGGTGCTGCAAGTACCGTAAACATTAGTAAAAGATAAAGGGATTTGAGTTTTCCTTCACTGATGTACAACCTTAATGTTTCTTGGGGATGTTTTTACATGACTGGTAAGTGTGAACAAATCAACTCTAAAACTGCCAAAAAATATTACTGAGCATCTCAACCCATGTCTTCCTTTTTCTTAAGATTTTATTTATTTATTTGAGACAGAGAGAGTGAGCATGAGGAGCAGCAGAGGGAGAGGGAGAAGCAGGCTTCCCTCTGAGCACGGAGCCCAAACGGGACTCGATCCCAGGACTCTGGGATCATGACCTGAGCTGAAGGCAGACAATAAACCAAATGAACACCCAGGTGCCCCGCGTATTCCTTTTAAAGCAGGTTCCTCAATATAATTACCCAAAAATTAAAAAGAAGTTAACTGGTCTCTTCCTTCTGGCTTCAACAGAAGCCGGAGCAGGTGAAGTCACCTGTATTAAAATGAGCGTGTCTCATGGCTTTTCAACTCTTTCCATCTAATTCCCCTTGTTCCATTATGCGTGTGTGATGTAGAACAACACATTTTCATTTATTTTAGTTTCATCGATTCTTATGACAAAGAGTGTGTGGCTCCATGTTTTGATGTTTGATTGTCAGCATCTTTTCCACCTAACCCTTCTTTACCTTCTGCTCCAGATTTGGGGAAGCTGGTTAGAAGCTCCCTGGTTTGGCACAGGCAGAGGTTCAGACCACATGGCAAGGAAACCATCCCTGGAGTGACAACCATGGTACACAAACAACAACAAAGCAAAATTCCAGCCAGCCTTCTCTGCTCCTTTCAAGCTACTCAAAGCCAAACTGAAAGTCCTACAATTCTCTCGTGTGTGTGTGTGTGTGTGTGTGTGTGTGTGTGTGTGTGTGACCATTAGGAACGATATCAGACCCAAATATTGGCTGGGGATCCATCTTGATTCTGCAGCTATAACAACTTTGTTTGTATGGCTCTGTTCTCTATATCATCAGACATCTACGGAAGAATAACTATGCATTTTTGTCTTTGTTTTAAATCATGATACCCAAATAAACAAGTGATCCACATAGGGCCTTGAATAAGTACAAAAAAATGTAGGGAAGAGGGATCGTTTTCTCCTTGATGAGTGAGATATTGTATGTTTTCTTTGGTTTATTTTTTAGCTTCATGGGGGCCTGAATCTCTTCCAAATTTCCTCTGTAGTTAATCTCTAGAAAATTAATCATTTTAATATAGCCAAATATATTTAACTCAATTCCAAGCAAAGAAAAAGTAAACATGATGTTTCTTTGCACAAATAATTTTACATTAGGAAGAGTGTGCTGGAGCTGTGGGCTCTTAAAGTTTCCAAGAGTTTGTTCACAGTTATTCGCAAAGACACATTCAGTGATGTCATGTCGGTAGCATCTAGTTTTCAGCCACAGTGGAGTATTTACACCAGGAAAATTCTACAAATTAGGACTTTTTTTTTTGAGGGCACCAACAGATTTTTTTTATTATGTTATGTTAATCACCGTACATTACATCATTAGTTTTTGATGTAGTGTTCCATGATTCATTGTTTGGGTATAACACCCAGTGCTCCACGCAGAACATTCCCTCCTTAATACCCATCACCAGGCTAACCCATCCCCCCACCCCCTCCCCTCTAGAAGCCTCAGTTTGTTTCTCAGAGTCCAGAGTCTCTCATTGTACATCTCCCACTCCGATTTCACCCCCTTCATTCTTCCCTTCCTGCTATCATCTTTTATTTTTTAACATATAATGTATTATTTGTTTCAGAGGTACAGATCTGTGATTCAACAGTCTTACATAATTCACAGCGCTCACCATAGCACATACCCTCCCCAATGTCTGTCACCCAGCCACCCTATCCCTCCCACCCCCCACCACCGTAGCAACCCTCAGTTTGTTTCCTGAGATTAAGAATTCCTCATATCAGTGAGGTCACATGATACATGTCTTTCTCTGATTGACTTATTTCACTCAGCATAATACCCTCCAGTTCCATCCATGTCGTTGTAAATGGCAAGATTTCATTCCTTTTGATGGCTGCATAATATTCCATTGTATATATATACCACATCTTCTTTATCCATTCATCTGTTGATGGACATCTTGGCTCTTTTCATAGTTTGGCTATTGTGGACATTGCTGCTATAAACATCGGGGTGCACATACCCCTTCGGATCCCTACATTTGTATCTTTGGAGTAAATACCCAGTAGTGCAATTGCTGGGTTGTATGGTAGCTATTTTCAACTTTTTGAGGAACCTCCATACTGTTTTCCAGAGTGGCTGCACCAGCTTGCATTCCCACCAACAGTGTAGGAGGGTTCTCCTTTCTCCACATCTCCGCCAACATCTGTCGTTTCCTGACTTGTTAATTTTAGCCCTTCTGACAGGTGTGAGGTGGTATCTCATTGAGGTTTTGATTTGGATTTCCCTGATGCCGAGCGATGTGGAGCACTTTTTCATGTGTCTGTTGGCATTTGGATGTCTTCTTTGGAAAAATGTCTGTTCATGTCTTCTGCCTATTTCTTGATTGGATTATTTGTTCTTTGGGTGTTGAGTTTCATAAGTTCTTTATAGACCTTGGATACTAGCACTTTATCTGATATGTCATTGGCAAATATCTTCTCCCATTCTGTCAGTTGTCTTTTGGTTTTGTTGAGTGTTTCTTTTGCTGTGCAAAAGCTTTTTATCTTGATGACGTCCCAATAGTTCATTTTTGCCCTTGCTTCCCTTGCCTTTGGCGATGTGTCTAGGAAGAAGTTGCTGTGGCTGAGGTCGAAGAGGTTGCTGCCTGTATTCTCCTTTAGGGTTTTGATGGACTCCTGTCTCACATTTAGGTCTTTCAACCATTTGGAGTCTATTTTTGTGTGTGGTGTAAGGAAATGGTCCACTTTCATTCTCCTGCATGTGGCTGTCCAATTTTCCCAACACCATTTGTTGAAGAGACTGTTTCTTTTCCATTGGACATTCTTTCCTGCTTTGTCAAAGATTGGTTGACCATAGAGTTGACGGTCCATTTCTTGGCTCTCTATTCTATTCCATTGATCGATGTCTCTGTTTTTGTGCCAGTACTATACTGTCTTGATGATGACAGCTTTGTAATAGAGCTGGAAGTCCAGAATTGTGATGCTGCCAGCTTTGCTCTTCTTTTTCAACATTCCTTTGGCTGTTTGGGGTCTTTTCTAGTTCCATATAAAGTTTAGGATTATTTGTTCCATTTCTTTTAAAAAGGTGGATGGTATTTTGATAGGGATTGCATTGAATATGTGGATTGCTCTAGGTAGCATTGATATCTTCACAATATTTGTTCTTTCAATCCATGAGCATGGAATGTTTTTCCATTTCCTTGTGTCTTAATTTCTTTCATGCGTATTCTATAGTTTTCTGAGGACAGATCCTTTGGCTCTTTGGTTAGATTTATTCCTAGGTATCTCATGGTTTTGGGTGCAATTGGAAATGGGATCAACCCCTTAATTTCTCTCTCTTCTGTCTTGTTGATATATAGGAATGCCACTGATTTCTATGCATTGATTTTATGTCCTGCCACTTGACTGAATTCCTGTATGAGTTCTAGCAGTTTTGGGGTGGAGTCTTTTGGGTTTTCCACATAAAGTATCATATCATCAGCAAACAGTGAGAGTTTGACTTCTTTGCCGATTCGGATGTCTTTGATTTCTTTTTGTTGTCTGATTGCTGGGGCTAGGACTTCTAATACTATGTTGAATAGCAGTGGTGAGAGTGGACATCCCTGCCGCGTTCCTGACCTTAGGGGGAAAGCTCTCAGGTTTTCCCCATTAAGAATGATATTCGCTGTGGGTTTTTCATAGATGGCTTTTAAGATATTGAGGTATGGACCCTCTATCCCTATACTCTGAAGAGTTTTGATCAAGAAAGGATGCTGTACTTTGTCAAATGCTTTTTCTGCATCTATTGAGAGGATCACATGGTTCTTGTTCTTTCTTTTATTAGTGTATTGTATCACATTGATTGATTTGCAGATGTTGAACCAAACTTGCAGCCAGATTTTATAAAGGAAAAGAAGGCAAATGACTTGGTATTGGTCTCGATAGCAATGTGTTTGTCCCAGCTGGTAGCTGCAAAGCTTTAGCTGTTTTTAATCTACTAAATTAAAATTCTCTCACAAATCCAGGTAAGGTAAGAGATCCACTGACAAATTATCTTTCAATGGATGCATTTGGGTTTTATCCTCATAATGCTAACATTAAATGCCACCAGTGTACAAGTAGAAAAAAAAAAAAAAGGAGGTGGGGGGCAAATTAGAATCAAATGTTATCTTCCTTTCTACATCAAATCAGCTTATTTGAGGTTATTTCTTTTTTAAACATGTCTCCTCTCTATGCAAAGATGGGCAGTGTGAGAGCTATACGGTGCTTAATTATGGCTGTATGTTGAAATAGCCCACAGAGCTATTTACCAATGTGTGGGTCACATGTTAGAAAAACATAAGTCATAATCTCTGGGAACAGGACCCCAAGAGATTCTACATCAGAAACTTATTCTGAAATCAACAGTTTTTTTCCCCCTACTGGCAATCTGACTGACCTTCTTTTCTTACAGCTCAACCTTCTCAGTAAGAAGGTCATCCTCTGTATGAAAGGACAGACACATCTGTGGTTGTGACTGATGTCACTGAAATCTACAGAATCATTTCTGGTTTGTCACTGAGTAACAGATGTTGCATCTAGATTGCCAGATCATTCTCTCATCCGTGTAAATGAGAAACTACTAACCCAAAGCATTATTTTGTAAGATATGACATCACTTGACTAATCGTATGTATATTAATTAATAAAGCAAGTGATAGCAGTTCATAAAGACTTTTAAAGATAGCTATATAAGAGACCCTTAAAATGATCAGCATCTTGAGGAAAGCAATGTTTCCAACTGAAAGGAAAACTAACAGAAAAATTATTGGAGACAGTGCATATTAAGAAGTGAATAAATACTCTTGATTAAATTAAAGATCTATGTTATTGCAATTTTATGTTAGAACTTTATCAAGTAAGAATACAAAATCAAATTTAATGAATAATAAAATATCTAGAAGATTATGAATAGCAGTTGTGGGTAGCTATTTATACTTTTTAAATGTGTCATAAAGCAGTTTGATGAAGGGAGAATTCATAGAGCACCTGCTGTCCAACTCAAGGACTATGTAATACACATAACATATCTCAATGGCGCACAATAATCCTGCAATTATCTGATAGTAGGAAACGGTTGTAGAGGGGTTAATGCAGCTGCTCATGTTAACCCAGCCAGGAAAAGACAACTAGATATGAATTTAAATCTATCAAATGCAAAATGCATGCATTTTTTTTTTCTGAAGCTTAGTCCTTGATGAAATTAGCACCACAGCCCCTCCTGCTTTCTCCATAATCAGGAGCAGCTCCATTTGATGGCCTCATTAATCCCAACTTCCTGCAGAACGATCACTCATTTATTTGGTCACCAAATATTTTCTGAGTGACTTCTGTAACAGATACTGCAGATTCAAAGGTGAATCAAACAATATAGTTGCTCTTTTCATTGAAGTAGGAGACCAGTATTTTCGAGTAGTAATTTAAGGCAAAATTCGAAAAAGAGTTTAAATCTTAAAAGATTAAACCCAGGGAAGTTTGCTGAGGAAGCTCCATCTTGCCATCTGTCCCTCCTGCCCTGCAGCCACTGGGCATTTCTGGGGCAGGAAGAACAGGGCTGGATGCTGTTGCATCTGATGGGTTGATGCCAGGATGGGAGGAGGGATCTGCCTGGAGAATCCTACACCAGCTCTACCAGCTGGTGAAGGATCCTTGATAAAAATGCCCTCCACAACACCCATCACCACAGGTGTCCCCTGAAGTGGGACTCCAGTTCATACTCTTCCGGTCACCACTTGACTTGTCTTATCATGATTAATCTCTCTAGGCCTCAGGAAAATGGAACTAACCACCATTTTGGAAACTTGACATTTCTTGATGGTCTCTCAGGACATTATCAATTCTAAAACCCTCCTTTCTCAGCCACAAACCAAATGAATCCCTATCAAAGTAGATTTTCAAAAACTGAAAACATGATTCCCACTTAATACGTAGAAAGCACCAATGTCATATATTTATATCATCATGAATGAGAAAAACAGTAAGATGGTAAAGATGTGTCTGAGAACATTTGAGGAACTCAGTATTTAAAGGGATTTAAAATCTATGTTAGAATAAGACTCCTAGATTAAATATAGAACTAGACCATGTGCTATAGGACACCAAAACTATAGTCTTTGGGGTCAACTGTTCTACCAGACAGAAATCTACAAGGTAACATTTAACTCCATAATTTCTAGGGCATAATCAATTAGAAGAAAGTAGAGTGAAAGCAGATAAATTACCCCCAAAGAACTAAATAATAGGTAGGCTTATTAAAATATGCCCCAAGGTGACAATGAAAAAACATGTTGTACTTTTCTTTCTGTCTTATTTCCAAAATTTGGACAATTTTCCTTAACACTTCACATCTAATTAGTGTCTATCCCTGCTGTATTCAGGAATACACTCCAGTATTATGAACTGCAATCTTTAAAAAACAGTGGGGTTAAAATTCTCCAGACCACATGTTGTGTAGCAGGTACATTAAGAGGATAAATGGAATGCTATCAGATGTTTGGAATTACAACATCGTGTTCTGATTTGCAACATTATGCCTTCCTAGAACGTTAGATGAATTGAAAACAACTGAGTTCCTCTACATGTTATGGATGTAAAAATATACACTAAACATAGCTCTAACACATTTCCATCGATTTCTCCTTATCACCTATCCTTCCTGAGGCTTCTAAGATGCCTGATGGATGGATTTCTTTCATATCCAGGGATATGCCAGGAAATAAATTTTGAACTTTAAAACATCAAAATATGAAACTATGAATGCCCTCTACACTCTAATTTTCGAACACAGTTGTATTCCTATATCATATAAATGAAATTTTGCACACTTTGCTTTTATATGATTGCCATTATATTTGCTGAGAAACAACGCATTATTCAAATTTTGCTGCTTGCAGGATCCCATTAAACAGTTTTAATGTCCGTAATCTGTCACTGCGGTCGCTCAAGGGATTCTTCCAAAAAACATTTTTGAAAGCATTTCTGTCTTTAATTTTGGAGAAGCTCCTGATTTCCTCTACTTAAAAATTGGAGGAGAAAATATGCAAATACCAGCAGCATTTTCATATCTCCTCTTTCCTGCATTTTCCTGACCCATGAGCAAGTCCTTGCATCCACAAATGCTACAGGCACGCAGACCTGGGGAGGAAGCAGTCCTCTCTTCCTTCCTGCGTTTGCCTGGAGAGACGAAATGGCCAAGAAAGCTGAGCCTGGCAACCCCAGAGAGTTAGAGTTTAATGCTTTCTCTTACTTAAGCTTCAGGTTTGAATCTCTAACTTTGTAGTAGAAATTCCACTTAAATTTCTCACTATCTTGCTGCAGTCCACTTACCCAACACAAGGTACATCAACTTTTCTCCACCGTATTTTCCTTTACTGAAACTGCAGTTTCTTTCAACAGAACATCAGCTTCTATTCCCCAAGTAGTCATCAGCAGAGTCTAAATTAATTCTTTGTTTAAAGACATTGTTGACATCGTCATCCCTAGCTTTCATAAACCGGTCATTCTAAAGTCACAGCTATTTTATTTTTTTATAAAAATTGACATTTTATGGGCACCTGGGTGGCTCAGTCAGTTAAGTGTCTGCCTTCGGCTCAGGTCATGATCCTGGAGTCCCGGGATCAAGTCCCACATCAGGCTCCCTGCTCAGCGGGGAGTCTGCTTCTCCCTCTGACCCTCCCCCCTCTCATGCTCTCTATCTCTCATTCTCTCTCTCAAATAAATAAATAAAATCTTTAAAAAAAAAACAGAGAGGAAGGATGCTTGTGAAAATATGTATCTTTGTCTTCAGTGAAGCCAGACAGAAAGACAAAACTAGAAACAAGGATAGTAATGTATCCCAGGGTGCATTAGATGCAAATAGAAATCCCTAATATGTTGTCCCATTAAGAGAAACAATTTTGGGGGAATAATTTTATGATTAACTTAATTCTGAAGTTGTCATTTTTTGTTCTTGCTTAAAGTATGTGCACAATTGTGCTGCATTTCACCCCATATTGGCACACACCACTAGTGAACATCGGCCATTTTTTACCATTCTGTGCTTTCATCATTATGAACATCTCTCCTGACCCTGTAATAAAATGTTCCTCAAGTATGTCTTTCAGGGAGACTACTCCTCTGGTATCAAAGCCCTGTGGCAGATCTGAAGATAATACATTCATAGTTTATGTTTCTATTTGCTCCACCTTCCAAAGATATGGTTCCAGTCTTAAAACAAAACAAAACAGAAACCATTATTTATTTGTTTGTTTGAATTGAAGTATTGCTGACACACATCCCATGTGTCTCAGGTGTTCGACACAGTGATTCGCCGAGCCTGTAGGTTATGCTCAGCCCAAGTGTAGCTACCATCTCTCAGATGTGGTTCTAGTCTTATAGATGTGCTAAAACTATATGGATTTTGAGAAAACCAGAGTCCTCAAGGCCTCATGATGATAAAATCACATTGGAATCAACGTCACAACTGAACGTAAAATTAGAAAGCATGACACAAGATCCTGATATCCTGATATCCAGGATCAGATCGTCTTTCCCTAGTAAGAGGAGCCTAGTCTGAGCCTGGGACATCAGCCCCAAGGGCCACGGTGGCCTTGCCTCACCGTGCATGGCAGGGGACACCTCCACCATCAGAACCTTCTATGTCACAGTACACTTCCCAGTTTTATTTGAGTACTTAGTGGTGGAAGTACTGTACTTAAAAAGTAAGGATTCACTCTATATGCACAGATTTAACTAATTCATCCCCACCTTCACCCAGGTACAGAAAGACTCACTTTTTTATCACTAAGAATCCTCACATTGTGATTAGAACGCTTTCCTCCTTTCCTTCCTTCTTTTAATGTGCATACTGTTTCCCTTCTATTCATTTTGATATATTTCCTTCAAAAACTAGTCCCCAGTGAACATTAACCAAGGGTTTTGGAAGTCATTAATAGATAGCTTTAATCACTGCCACCCACAGTTACTCAACTAGAAACATGAGACATCATTTTCTTCTTTTTTTTTTTAATTTTATTTATTTATTTGAGAGAGAGAGAGCACACGTGTGGGAGGTAGAGGGAGAGTGAATGTGAAGCAGACTCTGCGGTGAGGGCAGAGCCCAACATGGGGCTCAGTCCCAGGACAGCGAGATCATGACCTGAGCCAAAATTAAGAGTTGGATGTTTAACTAACTGAGCCACCCAGGTGCCCCTCATTTCCTTCTTCTTAATAAAAATGGAAATACTGATATTTATATCAATATCATCAGCAGCATCACCATCATCAATATCATTTCCTGAACATCTACCAAGTAATTATTTCAAGAGTACTGTATGTTCTAGTATTTTGGTCCAAATTATCAAGTTGATTAAATTTTTCTTTTTTTTAAGATTTTATTTATTTATTTGAGAGAGAGACAGGGAGCATGAGCAGGGGGGAGCAGGCAGAGGGAGAGGGAGAAGCAGACTCCCCGCTGAGCAGGGTGCCAGACGTGGGGCTAAATCTAGGACCCTGAGATCATGACCTGAGGTGAAGGCAGATGCTTAATGGACTGAACCACCCAGTCGCCCCAAGTTGATTAAGATTTTAAAAGCATACATTAAACATCTTCAGGCAGCACCTAAAAAATTATTTAGTAAGATGCCTCCAAATGAACTGAAAATTTTCTATTGTAATTCCATACATCTTCAAGCACTCTATGCAAATTGGTATTCAACAACATTTCTGGATAGCAGTCATTAAATAATATTCTATTTTCCAAAAAGTCATTTTCATCTACCTCTCTCATTTTTCAGAATTAATCCCCCTTTCAAATACTGAAGTAAAGATACTTAGAGCTTCCCTACCATACATCTTAAATTTTTTTCAACCCTATCTTCAATAAATTAGGATGTTTTGTTTCATGTGCTGCCCAGTAAGAGCAAACATATACCTAGTGCCAATTATGGCCCAGTTACTACCGGTACTAACATTAGCCTCATCATACAGAACAGGAAACCAAGGCATGGGAAGGTTGACCAGCCACCCAAGATTATACAACCAGGTAGTGCCAGATCTAGGATTCAAACCCAGCAGTCAAACTGCACAGCTTACTTTTCTTTTTTTCAAGATTTTATTTATTTATTTGAGAGAGAGAAAAAACATGAGTGGGGGGAGGGGCAGACGGGGAGGGACAAGCAGACTCCCCGCTGAGCATGGAGACCAATGCCAGACTCCATCCCAGGACCTGGAGATCACGACCTGAGCTAAAGGCAGATGCTTAACCGACTGAGCCACCCAGGTGCCCGTGCACAGCTTACTTTCTTAACCAAGCTGCTAAACATGCTTAAAGTACAAAGAGATTGTGGACTGATACAGCTTTTCTACTGTGACCTAATTTAATTCTTCAATGCATGGCCAGTCTGTGAGGTGGGGTAGATTATCTTCTGTGAGCTTCACTTTTTTTTTTAATAAATGCACATTCATTTTTAATTTTTAGGCTAAATTTTGATGGACTGAATTTTGATGATTCTAAAAATATAATGCAATGAGTCTATTAAAAGTTTCAAGAAGAAAGCTGCAGAGTAGACAGATTGGATCCCGCTTTATAAAACATGATGCCTCTGTCTCATTCCATCATTAAAGGAGATGGGAATGAAGCATACTGGAACAGGATGAGAAGTGATTGGAGGGGAGACAGGCCTGAGCTGCAGTAGAGAATGGCCAGGAGAAGGGAAAAGCCAGCATCTCTGTATTTCCTACAATATGGATGGCTGTATTACATGAGGAGTCTCCTTCATGCTGTAACTCACTACGGGCTCTCAGGAGGCTTGGGCCCAGACTGAGAATAAAGGGATCCTCAAGAGAAATAATTCTAGATTCGTTCAAAAAAATAAAAATGCAACCATCAAAGCTTTCTAGGAAACATGACAGAGTATTATTTACAGGGCAAGCTTTCTTGCATCAACTTGATCCACAATTTTATCTCACAGATCAAAATCTAATGTTGGCCCAAATATTACTGGATGGGATAGCAGGTTATCTGAAATGAACTGTCTGATTATTACAACTCATGCTGGCATGTGTCATGCTCCCAACTGATGGAGGAGTCAAAGAAGTTAAGCTACATGTTTTTATGACTAAAAAATGCTGTGTTGTATTTAAGGTACTAAATACAGTGTCTATGAAATTGTTGATGTTGTTACATAAAGATTCTTATGAAACTTCTCTTGTGTTCACATGTTCATGCCCAAGTGCTTATATTAGAGCAAAAACCCATTAATTAAAAGGAAGTTGTCTTATTTATTCCTTTTTTTTGTATATTTACCTAGGATGTGGCACAGGTCCTTACACAGAATGGGTATCTGATAAATATTTGTTCATCAATAAGCAGTGAAAAGTTTAGAAATAGGTAACTTTGTAACTAAAAGTTAAGAAGAATACATATTCATTACTTTGTTTTTGAAAGTAATCTAAATGTAGAATATGATTTATACTAATAAACTTGCAAACATTCTTCATGGGAACCCCTGCTGTTCTAATCAAGAGAGTCTACATTAAGAAAGGAAAAAAAGGAAAGATCTAGGTACACTGACTCTGGTGTAAACTTTATCCCTGAGGATTTCTTCTGTCATTTAATCTAATTATACCCAGTAGTCTTATGATCATATTAAAAGTTTTCCTAATGAAGAGAGGAAAGTAATCTACATCTTCTAACTATTTTTCAATGCCCCCCCCAAAAAACAAAAAACACAGGGATGAAAACAGATTAAGCCAAGCTATCACTAAGATATCTGATCAAGGTGTTCATTGTTTTCTTTTTTTGTTGTTCATTGTTTTCATTTAACTTCCCTCTAATCATTGAGCACATTTACTATATATGTCCTTTAGGTTTTCATTTCATTTCTATTTTTCTACATGAAAAATATTTGATGGGGGCGCCTAGGTGGCTTAGTCATTAAGCGTCTGCCTTCGGCCCAGGTCATGATCTCAGGGTCCTGGGATCGAGCCCCGCATCAGGCTCCCTGCTCAGCGGGAAGCCTGCTTCTCCCTCTCCCACTCCCCCTGCTTGTGTTCCCTCTCTTGCTATGTCTTTCTCTGTCAAATAAATAAATAAAATCTTTAAAAAATATTTGATGTATTGAGAAACTTACCAACCACAGCTTTATTTTGAATCAATGTTGTTTAATTACGTTTTCTGAAGCTATTAGAAACCATCAACAGGTTTTTTAATAAAGCAAGGCTGAAATAAAATATTCTTTAAGACAACAAAGTTCACCATTTATTTTGCATTCATGCATTCATTCATTCATTTTAACTGTATTTTCATTTTCACCAAAAGATGTTCCAAAAGGATTTGAAGCATCTTAGAAACAGTGCCAAGACCTAGACTCATGTTACGAAAACATTCCTCAAAAGCTAGAGATTGAGAAAATATTTGTCTGGACCATAGGCAGATGAAACTTTCCATTGTAGGATCTTACATATCCCAAATGTACTTATTTATCAATACTATGCCACAATAGATAAGTGACATAAAAATATATAAATCCAGATTGGAAAAATGGGACAAGCTTTGGAAAGGGTCTCCAAAATTACTTCCATGTCAATATAGCAGGATTGAGAGATATCATGACCTTCCAAAACAGACAATTATAGTCAAAATGTGAGTCATGAAACTTCCTGTCAGATGGAAAACAGGAGAATCTCTGGCACCTAAAATCACAAATAAATCGATGCATACACGTAAAAGCATCATTTTCCAAAAAGAAAGGTAAAAAGAGCTGAGCTCCTTAATATGCCAGGACTTCTACCACTACTTAATTGTTAATGGCTCTCTGAAAAAATACTGAGGATATTTTATAGATAACAATATTGTCATTCAGAGAAATTAAATCACACAGCTAATAAAGACACGGAATTTAAATTCAGGTTTATCTGATGAGTTTGCTTTTTCCTCTAAGCTAGTGGGCACCAGGATGTTGAAATTTCACAGTTCAGTAAAATCTGGTCTGATATTCTTCCCCAACATGACAAAGAGCAATGTAAGATTCTCATCATTTTTTTCAAAAAAAAAAAAGGAGTTAGAGATAACAAATGAATAAACTACCATCAAATATCAGTGCATGTTCTTGAGGTCTCATGTTGACTTTCTGCTTCTCAAAAGACAGAAATTTCTGTGTGTTCCTTCTTGCATTTGTTATTTTTGATATGTTTTCCCAATATGTGCCATTTACACATGAGAATTTGGAAATTCCTTTCTTGACATATATGTACAAGAACTTTGTTTAAAAACAAAATTGATGCATCACTTACTGGTATAAGTCAGAGTTATTATAATTGATTTAAGCAACCATTGATTAAGCCATTTATGCACAGAACCAGGTAAGATTGAGATAAGCTGAGTTCTAAAACTTGCCACTGATTTTCTTCCAATTATATGTGTGTGTGGTGCTAGATATATATAAATATAGATATATACATACATATATATACGATAGCTATGAATGTGTAGTTACATTGACTGTAAGCCATAATCTCATATATATATGTAACCGGCAATGAGGGAGAAAATGAGAAGATGATTAGGAGTCCAAAAAACCCACAAAAAAGGACTGTTCAGTATTGCTTGGACTGCTCATATGGTTTTGTAGCTATTTAAAAATAAAGGTAGCTGTGTTCCTGACCCTAAAATAACCATGAGCACCTTCCTCCATTTAGTTCCTCTTGTAAAGCCACCATCCAGCTCAGGGACTTCACCCAACAAAACTGTAAGTGTTGTTATGTTTCCATATAAGATTCTCACTATAGTGTGGATATCTGTGATTGGTTAGTCAACTGTGGTTACCAGTCATACCAAGATTATAACAGCATCTGTACTTTGTAAACAAAGAATCTTTGTAAATAAATCTTAAGATGATGAGATAGATATATATATATATATATATATATATACACATATGGAATTATGGCTTACAGCTACACATCCAAAGTTTTCAAGTTTAATTTTTCCCAAATAACTTTAAATCTTCTGAGACAAAATTGTTAGGCCATTTAATGATAAATGAAATACTGGATTTGTTTTCCAACCAGATTTATATTAAATGTGTCATAGTCAAAGAGGTACAACAGTAAAATACCTGATGCATTTTGTCATTTGAAAACTGAACTATTCATATTTTGGAACCTTCCTTTAAAATTTCCCCTAACAGGAAATCAAAACAAGAGCACAATGATTATTAATTGTTTTACCTTCTGCATTTAGAAAGATTAAATTCTCTGAGTTTGATTTCCTTACTATTAGAAAAAAGGTTTCCTTTGTAATAATAAATGTGTTCTTCTTCTTATTATACCTTCACATTCAATCCCAAGGTACCCAAAAGAAAAGGAAAACTCTCCTAAACCACGTGGAAAGAGCATTGCAGATACGGAAATTCTAATCCGGTGCACCTTTGTCATTAAAATGCAGAAGGTAAAACAATAATCCTGAGATCACGACCCTGAGATCTCAACCCTCAGATCTCAACCCTCAGATCACAGCCCTGAGATCTCGACCCTCAGATCACAACCCTCAGATCATGACCCAAAGATCTTGCCCCTGAGATCTCAACCCTCAGATCTCGACCCTCAGATCACAACCCTGAGATCTCCACCCTCAGATCACAACCCTCAGATTATGACCCAAAGATCTTGCCCCTGAGATCTCAACCCTCAGATCTCGACCCTCAGATCACAACCCTCAGATCTCGACCCTCAGATCACAACCCTCAGATCATGACCCTAAGATCTTGCCCCTGAGATCTCAACCCTCACAGATCACGACCCCGAGTGAAACCAAGAGTCAGAGGCTTACCCCATTGGCCACCCAGGTGCCCCTACTTTGCTTTTTAATTTAACCAAGATGTTTGTCTTGGGCTGGATGCACTTATTGCCTTGGTGGGGTTTCCTTACAATTTGAAATGATTGTTTCCTGCCTCCTGAAATCTCTGAATAGTCCGAGTAAGGGATCTGGGTGCAAAATAATCACCTCTTTGGTTATTAATACTGTCAGTGAGGGGTTAAAGGGAAGAATTTGTTTAGGATTCTTGGGTTATCCTCATTGTTGACTGGTACAGTGGGGACAGAAAATAGCAGGTGACAGAGACCCTATGTATCACTTGTATCATTATTGCGGGGAGGACTGTATTATATTAGGGGGCTCTGTACCTCCCCTCAAAATCCCCAATATATTGTTATATATTGCCCTATGGTCTGAGCCCTGGCTCATTATATTGCTACATATAAATTCCTATTTATTTTCTTTTTCTTGTTTAATGTATGTATCATAATCTTTTCTCAGTCTCAATGTCTAGGGCAGTTTCTGGAACATGAGAGAGAGAGAAAGAGAGAGAGAGGGAGAAGGAATGACTGAATGCAGGGGGGCACCGCTCACATATTCTAACCATTGTGTCACATTCCTATCATCTATCCATCTATTTTTGGGTTGTGAAAATGATGTGGTGCAATGGACTCTGCCATTTCTCATCCAAGGATATGCTAATGATACATTTATAATAAGCGAGGAGAGTTCTCTTCTATTCATAAAATCAGTCACCATGGTAATTTGTCGCTGGGGAAATAAGGAATATGTGGTATAACTGAGAAGGCGCCCCCGTCTGGGAGTCAGTGTGAGCGCTCAGCACGTCCTTGGGCACAAAGGTCCGTGTGCAACAGCTTGGAACACCACATCCAAGTATTGATCATGTTGCCAAGTGTCCAAATGTAAACATGTCAATTTTATACAGAACTACTGTTATTTAAGATTTTTAAAGACAAATAAAGCCTTTGACCCTGACGCCATTTAAATAGTTTCACTAAATCTGTTCTCAATGAAAGAAGAAATATACATCTACTGTATACTCACTTCAAGACAAAAAGCAAAACTGGGGCGCCTGAGTGGCTCAGTTGGTTAAGTGTCTGCCTTCAGCTCAGGTCATGGTCCCAGGGTGCTGGGATCGAGCCCCGCATCGGGCTCCCTCCCTCTCACTGTCTCTGTCAAAAAAAAAAAAAAAAAAAAAAAAAGCAAAACAACTAAAAAGAAAGCAAAACTAAGAATGTTTTCTTTAATTCCATGGAAAATATTTACCATCTTTATAACCTTATCTGTTGTCTTACACATTTCGAGAATGATTGTCCCTCCTAAGATATACACGTTGATGTACAGATTTGTAAATATAATAAAAATGACAGATGATCTTCCTTCCCATATTTGAGACAAAAGGTTTTATAATGAATCCTGTGTTCTCTAGAGGCCTGGGTTACGTTATAACGTCTCGGCACATTTTGAAGTAAGGAAAATCCTGACACAAATCTCATTTATAAGAGAGAGAGGTACAAATTAACAGACACCTGATGAATACTGGAGACACAACAGTTCACAATCTACCACCGATTGTCAATAGGCAACAGCATTACACTAACCTTAGTGCCACTGAACTTCAAAATACCAAAATTCCTCTTTTTATCTTTTATAGCCATTATGAAAATAGAAGCTATTGATAGCAAGTTGTTATGACAGTAGGTTTAACCACAGGATCTTTAATTTGTAAGAATGAAGCACATTGCTAAATTCAATTCAGCTGGCCATTCCTTATTCCTTCAATTACTGTCGGCAACAGCAGTTTTGTGGTTACCTAATGCAGCTTACAATTATACACATTCTATGTGGAGACAAGCTTTCTGCAAAGGCTCTAATAGAATCCATCGTAACATCTGATTAAACGTGAATCATCTTGGAGTCTAATGAGAGATTTCTTAGTTCTATAAATGCTAATTTTACAATTTGAGAGAAAACAATATAGCCTTTAATATCATCTTGTAAAAAAGTATTTAGTGCTATGTTCCCAGAAAAAGTTAACATTGAAAGTGAGAAACCCAGGTTACAACAGTATACTTTCAATCTGGGGAGATCATGGAAAGCTATATGGAAAAAGGAAAGATGGAAAAACTAACCTTTATGAATGTCGCTTTCAAATTTTCAGTTTTCAATGTTTGTTAATTTTCTCTGCATATGTATTCACTGTGAAATCAAAGAGAAATACTGCTACTCTTAGAATTATTCATGAATGTCGAATTTGAGTTAAACTTGCCCTTAAAAACCCCGCGAAATAATAAAATCTCCACCTTCCTTGACTTATCTAAATGTATAATTTACATTCCTTCATCTTTATTTCTTGTTCTAATATCTGAATGGTTTTTCATATTAAATAACTTTATATCTAAAGCTTGGTAAGTTTTATAATTTATATCTGAAGTTTTATATCTCCTTAAAAAGTCAAGCAAAGAAAAAAAAGTAGTTACCCATATGTGTAAACATAAAATTTCGGAGCACATGTGATTTTTAAAAATATTTATTCTGTTTACATTATAGTCAGACTTCTTCAGAGAAGACAAATGCTTTAGAGTAGCAAACAATTCTTTCTTAATTCAATAGAGAAGATCTATTAGATTTCAGTCCTAAGATTTATTTAAATAAGGAAAATTTTACATACCCTTTTTTGGGGGGGGTGGGGAACCTATTTTCATTTTTTTTTAAAAAGAGAACCTTATTCATTTAAATATCTGAAAGTTACTGCCAAAATTTGTGCAACAGTATTTTACGCATTTGTGGGGTAAAAATAAAGCTGTGTTATTATGATAAGCTGTACTATGTGGGGTTTAAAAAAAAGCTGATTATAAATATGAATGTTTATTGTAATTGTGAGCTTAATTTCTTTGTGGTCTTAATCAAAGGCTAAGAAATCTTTTAAATATATGCAGTAATTAGCATTTTATAACCTAAAAAAGGCATTTAATGTAATTGTTGCAGTCAACATTCTGTTGGTGGAAAGAAAAGTTGTGTTGGAATGCATCATTTGAGAATTAGTCAGCAAATCCGCATTTCAAATATGCTTTGAAAATATAATGCATGATGTCCATAAGTCGTATAATACAAGAACTTTTATTTTAAACCATTATAAATAAAACTAAAAGAGAAAAAAATCATTTTTTGTACTTAAAAGGGTTTTTTTTTTAAATCAATGGAATACTGAATAATGTTTATGTCTTTTGGAATCATTTAAACTCAAATTTGTTAATACAATCTTGTAAAGAATTATACCAATAACTTCAGTTATTTAATTAAAATAAAAATCACTTAAGGAGAGAAAGGCACAAACAGAAAAGATAAATAGCAGAAGGGTGCAATTTTAAAATTTCTACACAGTGCGTATACAAGTTACCAAGATTTGAATTATATGAACATGTCCCTAAAATTCCCTTAAATTCTTTCATAATTAGAGACAATCCTTGATCACAATATAGATTATGGATTAGACTCCTAGATTAGCTCTTTTCTACCACTAGTATAATAATAAAACATCAAATCCAAATGATTTGTGCGGTTCATCCCTGGGTATCTGACCTGAAAATGATACCCAGCACATACAAGACATTTCATAAATGGTTGTTGATTTATTAAATAAATGTAACCCCTAAATTTTTGTAAAGCAAAAACTGCATATAATCCAATAATTTAAATAAATCATTACCACACACTTGGAAGGCTTGGAAAATGTTTGCTAATGCTGTATAATTTTTTAATTAGTTATTTTATTATAAAACTACTAAAATTCTATTGTTTAGTGAACATTTGCTGTCATTTTGGCATGTTTCCTTCCAGTTTTCTCCCTGGGGAAGCATATGACATAGGGTACCTAGAGCAAGGCTCTCACCTTGGTTTCCTGGCCTGGGGTTGGGTCCTATCACCTGTGAGCGGTGAGAACCAGGAGTGGTCACCTCCCATCTCCTCATTCCTTACATGGAGATGAACAGGTCATCAACATCACAGGACCGCTGGAGACTGAGTGAGTGGACGTGTGTATGACGTGCAGTCGAGTGCCTACGACACACAAGGTATCAAGGAAGGCTGTGGACTCTGTACTCAAGGAATGACGCAGAGGTCCCACGTGGGTCCATGCTCCCTCAATCCCACCCAAAGACCTTTTTCAACTCTGGATGCAGAATCAGGGATCTAACAGACAGGAAGCAATTCTCAGGAAGGCAGATAGATTCCCCACAGTCAATTCTGCATTAACAAGCTCTCATTTCCGTTCTGTCTCATTTTCCCAATCTTTAACGTGGGCATGATGGTACTTATTAGCCTCCCCAGTACAAAAGAATATATGATAGAACAGTTAAGAATACTCTAGAAAGTCATGTTTTCTAAAGGTTTACATTTACAGAAAAATTGAGTAGACAGCCTAGAGTCCACATAGAACCCTCCAGCAGCTTCTGTTAAAAACGCATCACTGGAGTGTGGTATGTTTGTTTCAACTCGTGAACGAATACTGATACATTATTATTAACTCAAGTCCACAGTTAACTCAAATTTCCTTGGTTTTTACCTAGTACCCTTTTTACATTCTAGGATCCCATCCAAGATACCATATCACCCTTTGTAAAACACACATTATGTTTTGTTTCCTTAAGTGCCTCTTGATTATGTTGTTGGTGACCCTGAGAGTATTAAGGAGTACCCATCAGTACATTGTATGCTGCCCCTCAACTGAAATTTGTCTGGTTTTCCTTTTTCTCATGACAAAACTGGAGTGATGGATATGGGGGTCTACAGAGGTCTTTAATTAACTCTTTCCTCAATACATCAATTACTCCTCCCTGGCTATTTTCAGGGAAGTCAGCATCCATGATTTATAAGGTGGTTTTCTACCTTTCAGATAATATTTTAAAACTATACATTAAAACTGTCTATTGAGATGTACCAGATATTTCTAAAGTACTTGAAGTTAGTACTAATCACTACAAATTTTAAAAACTTATTATGTGCTGAAGTTTTTCTAATACATTTAATCCTCACAATGGCCAAAAGGTAGACCAGCATATCTTTATTTTCAAAAAGATGAAAATGGGTTCTTCAATGAAGTGATTTGCCCTTGGTCACACAGCTCATAATCGGCAGAACTAGGACATAAACTTGTCTACTTCTGTTTTCAGTCACTACATGACACAGTATTTTCAGTATCAGCGAGCCTGGTTTTTCTTTTCTTTCTTTTAAATTTCTTCTGCTTTTCCAATAATTAAAACTGATTTCATGGTTATATGGTGTATTTTCCCCCAAATAGGTGTTTATTACTCCCCAGAGAATACCCCATCACAGTTTTTGACATAAAGGAAGAAGAGCAAATAATTGAAGACCATTTATTTGACACAGACTATATTTGAAATTAAATATTAAGGAGACATGGAGATATTGGAGTAGAAAATATCCTACCTTCAAGTTTCTGCAATGTTTGAATGACAGGTTGGAAGTAATGAGTGTGCTTGATAGATATTTTTCCCCATTTGGATAATTTTAAAGAATGTAGTCTGAAATACCATAGATATATATAAAAGGCATAAAAATTTAAAGAAAGCCAGAGTATCGACCATATAGATAAAGAACAAAAATTAATTTTTAAAATCATTATACAGTCAGCAGCTCTCCTGAGGTGCATTATTCTCCCCTCCCTACGGTTCACCTCACCCCTACCTACCATTATCAGTTTGCTCATTTTAGGCTATCATTTGGAAAACTTTCTTAATTTTTACACTTAGGCATTGAAGGCAAGACTCTTGCACAGTTTAGCTTTATAGAACTTTAAACTTCTTTAAAAATTCTTTTACATCTTCCCCTCCCTCTCTCTCCCCTTGTGTATGTGCATCTGGTTTATAAGCCTTCATTTGTCTTGGATGATTACATCACAACATATGCATTGTCTCACTGGTGGATACTTAGGCAGCTCCAAATCTCTGACATTAAAAATGTGTCATAGTGAAGAGTATTTCGCATGTCATCTCGTTTGCGGGGGGGGGGGCGTTCCTGCTGCCTCCCCTGCACTGAAGGGTGTGGGTGCTGAGATGAGTATCACAGCCCGTCCGCGACTTGACCAGGCAGCAGGGACACTCTCCGCAAAACGCTGGTGCTGACACACCACCAGCAGTGGTTTTGGTTCTGGTGTTCTACCCTTTACCCCAAATTCGAAAATAGGCGATAGTTTCAATTTTTATTTTTAAGAAATTTGGTTTAAAATTACTTACCCTGGATTTTATTGGCAACTAGAAATGCTGGGCATATGATCATTTCTTGTGAATCGTGGATTTCCTCCATATTGAACTGTCTTATCATACTGTTTGGCCATTTGGCAGAGTGGGGGTTGTCTTTACCTTGTTAATTTTTAGTTGGGTGTGTGTTCCAGACACCGAGCCTCTGCCCTTACATTATGTGCAAATAATGTTATCAAATTCCTTTTCACAATTTTCCAAAATCAGTTTTCATAAAAATTCACCCATCTTTTTATAGTTTATACTTTCACTCTCCAATATTTGATACTAAAATACAAACCTGGCTATGTTTTTATTTATACAACTTGGATTTGATTTGCTAAATTGTCAATTTACATAATGTCCATTAAGTATATTAATTCTATAATTTTCCTGTTTTACATTTTCTTACTATAACAAGACAAGGCAGACTTACACAATGAGTTTGAGAGTGTTTACTAATATTTGCTTTTCTGGCAAGTTCTCTGAGGTTACACCCCATAATCGGAACTGCCTGTCCGAAGCAGGGTTTGGTCAGGGGCGGCGTGTCAGAGGGGGGCCAGGCCAACAGGAATGCATGAGGAACTGGAAGGTACCTGTGACGTCAGGCAGGAGAGCAGGGGCACAGATTCGCCAGGAGAACAGGGACCCCTCCCATCCGCTACCCCACTGAGGCTCCTCCCTCCCCTCTCACTGGGTTAGGAAGGAAAGAGGCCAACCTCGCTTAGCACATGGATTTGCTCGGTATGGGGCACTGTCGCTCTACAGTCAAACCCCAAGGGTCCGGACGTCAAAGGTTAGGAAAGTCCACCCAAAGGACATGACTTCATCACAGTGCCTGGAAATAAGAATGCATCAGAAAAGGCTGTTATGGAGCACCTGGGGTGTTCAGTGGCCTGGACCAAAAAGGGCCTGAAGACTGGAGACAAGGAAGGCCGGGGAGCAGTCACACTGATACATTAAGAAGTGGAAAATGTCCGAGGTGTTGAGCACAAGTTGTCCCAAGGTGAGGACATTCGCGTGATTCACGCCCAGGGGAGGAACTGAATCTCCCTCCCGCCCCATCCCATGCCCACTCCCCAGCCGGCCCCGAGACCAGAGATGTCCTATAAGCGTTCAAGTGTAAGGAGTGCATTTCAGTCTTGACTGTGACCCTCTGCTCCCATGGCAGAGTCACACGGAGCCCTGTGAGGGGCATCAGAGATATTCCAGAAGGACAAACACCGCGGCCCTAGAGAGAAATGCATCAATGCCAATATCACCAACAGGCCCATAACGATTCTAAATTAACAGTAAATATGTTCCTACCTTTACATCCCATTGAAATCTGAGTTTAAAATTTTGAAAGGGAATGTTACACAAATATGTGATCACAATTATATAATTAAAGTACAAAGTCGCAAATTTTTAAAGAAGAAGTAAGGACTGAGGTAAACTATTTTCAGCAGCAAAATCATGCACAGTCATTACGAATGACAAGTACTAAATGACAAGTACTAAAGGGCTAGATGCAAAGTCCTATGATTTCATATGTGAGAAATGAATAAAAGCATGTGTTCTGAGAAGAATATCAGAAGATTATGTGCTTTATCACAACAAATAAAGGTAGTTAAGAGATTTGTTTTTACTCATTTTAAGGTAAACTACTGACATTAAAATTCAAAAACTGTATTGCATGTTAGTGCATTAAAAACAGTATTCACTGGAGTAAAAAAATTTAGAGCTGGGATTCAGATATATGAATCTATGAAAGTTTGCACATGTTCCACACCTTTCCCTTCAGCAACATTATAATTTTCCCTAAGAAAAAAATGTTTTCCAATATTCTGTATAGTTCTCTTTATGTAATTTTGAACTACCAATGAATCTTCACATTCACAACATGATAGTTCTCAATGATCACTAAGGATGTCTCCAAATGCCACCACAAGTAACCTTTAATGAAAGCCGAAATTACATCCCTAGTTCCACCGAGCGCTGCAGACCATTAAGGTCACACTGTTCTCCAATACACTAAGAGCGATGTTCAGAGCCATTCAGGAAAACTCCTCTCCATCTTCAGATGCTTACACAGTACCATCTAACTACCATTTTTAAGATGGCCTGACACTTTTGAAATGTCAATTAAGCTTCTGTAATAATTTAGGCCATTTTGGTGGATTCTTAAGTATGCGTAAATTTCCATAGTGCTGTTTTGCTCTCAGCCAGTAGAGGAAATGATGAAGGAGAAAACAAAGAAATGGCCAGAATACAAAGCCACGCACAGTATGCACAGATTTTACCATCTGGCAATCCTCAGGCCAGTGGTGCCCAGCGTTCCCCCATCATCACCAATGGGACTGATCATGCACTATGACAGCAATGTTCATAAGCGTGAGCATCAGTGGAACTGATCCTTCTCTCTCTTGGTTGTCTAGGAGTCACTGCCTTCCCTGGTAGAGAAGCGTGTGTATTGAGGGTCCTTTACAAACATACCCCTGAGACAAACTTGGACGCTCCACTCCAATGCATGGATCTCTCTCTGCTGGAGCTTGGGGACCCCTCAGGATGATGACACAGTCTATCCCGGTACAGGCTCTTGGGGCACACTGAGCCCTCGTCATGTATCCAAATGCAGTGAGCCGGCAGCTGTAAATCAGTGCTGACGTGAAACACATCAGTCGTCCTCAGACTTTCCCTCTCTTGACAGAGTTTATTCCATGATCTCCCATGTGTAAGTCCTGTGATACCTACACCTCACTGTCATCATATGCCTTTTCTGGCCACAAATAACACATCGTGCTAACAAGTGCAGGTTCCATGAGCCACAAAATTACTGAGCTATAAACAGTAACTGTTCTTATTTATGGAAGATAAATATAATGAAATATAATATTAGCATTTTTCCTGCAATAATTTTAAAATCATAAGTTCAACTTCACTTACATTTTAAATAAGAAATATGTTTTTGTTGGTAAAAACTGCTGGTTTTTAAAAAGTTCAATAGCTTTTTCTTTTTTTTTTAAGATTCTCTAGAAAGCTCATTTAGAAACACTTTAGAAACAAGAGAGAATATGCATTTAAGAAAGAGCTCAGGTATTACTTAAGAAATAACCTGAAAAGTTGAGTAGAATACTTTCACAGAACAAAATCTGAGAAATTAATCTTTAAGAAGAAAGCAAGGTAAAAGTCTGAAATGACCTTTGAAAACTGTGAAGTGAACAATTCTCATCATTAAATATTTTATATAAATTTATTTTATAGCCAAGTCAGGAATGTACAAGCTACACTTTCAAAGAACTGGATTCATAGGAAGCCCTCGGATTTTTAGAACCAGCCTCATTTTCCCGCCATAACACCAACCAAATCTCACCACCACACTTACTTGAAAATCACCTGGAATTGCTAGAATGTATTTATCCAAAGGTCTGCATTTGCACTTTTGAACAGGACAAAATAATAGTAAGTCCCATGATTGATAATTATGTGGGGTTTTCCCCAGATGTATTAAGTACTGTTCTCTGAAAAAGCACAATCTGCAACAATGTGACTTGAGGTCAGCAACAGAGAGGATGTTCCCAAATATCCCCCTGAATCCACATATGACAGAAAGAAATTCCAGGGACTGAGCATCACTCGACTGCCCTAAGATAGCTCTCTTAACAAGACATATTTTAAATCAATTACCCAATGGAGACAAGAGGAGAGAGGCATGCATTTTCCCAGACACCAACAGCAGCCCCTTTTCTCTCTTCTTGAATCTAGGAGTCAGTTTTGGAGGGCGAGAAAAAGAAAAGCAAGCAGTATAATTAATGAAACAAGAAATTAGTTCCAATATTATTACAACCATAACATCTGCCAGTTATAGAGATGACCCCAGTTTAAAATTAATTCTCCAATTAAGATACCGAATGTCATTTTGTGATTTTGAGTCAGGGGGGCCTCCCAGAATACTTAGAATTAACTTATTATTAAGTCATCAGTTGACCGAACTTTTTACCTTTGTGCTTTTCAGTTAACATTATAACCCATTCCCCCGTGGACATCCTTTGATTTTGTCATATTTGTGCGGCTCTGGTTGGACACGCTTACAGTCTCCAGGTTAGTAGCATTCATAATTTTACTTAACAACGCAACACGGCTTCAGCATTTTAGGGTTTATTCTTCCAAGGAGGTGTTATAACAAAGCATTTACAAACACAGAACTTCAGCTTAGCTGAAAATTTATTAACTGAATGCCACTGTTGGCCCTAATCTGCTGTTTTATACACTGCTCATTAATAAAATGGACATAATTTTATCTGCACCATTGTTCTAAGGATTAAATAAGATATTTTTAAGTATTAAAATATCTATATGACAGAAAAAACTCGCATCATATTTTCCCACATATATATTTATAAAAGTCGCAAAACTTCTGTTTAGCATAACCAAAAGTCCATTTTTCAGAAAATAAGTGAGAGGCATCATACTGTAACAAAAGCAGTTTAGAATCAAGGAGACCTGTATTGAAAACCCAGGTTTGCCACATAGCTGTGCAATATGTTGAGCTGCTAATAAAGTCCAGCGTCTACATGGGTATGCCTAGGAATATCAGGTTGCTGAGACATTTAATTAAGATAATATGCCAGAAATCAGTGTTCAGCAAGATGGAGGCAATAGTAAATAAACTAAGTGATATTTATAAGTAAAAACCATAAAGACTCAAACAATAGCAAATAAAACTATTTGATATTTAGAAGTTAAAATTGAAAAGATTAAAACAATAGAAACTGAGTCGTATTTAGACAAAAAATTGAAAGGGACTTTGTGAGGAATGATATGTGTGGGGCAAACAGAAGGATGCACAGGTTTTTAGGTTTACATAACTGGATGAACAGTGATATAATTCATGGAAATACTATTTAAAAAGCCTGGTTTAAAAGGATGAAATTATGAGTTTGGCTTTGAACAAGCTGAACTGGAAATATCATTAAGACATCTAAGAGAAGCCACTGTGTAGCTAATGGGATAATATGAATTAACACATGAGGATTATTTAGAAGGAGTTCTGGCATATGGTAGTTGCTTTAATGCCATTTATTATCATTATTGTCATTCACAGATTCCAAGCTCTGAAGAGAAACTTGAACAGGAAATGTAAATTTTTGAGTGATCTGCACAGAGCCTCCATAACAAGGAAGAAGTACAGAGCAGCTAGAACCACGCTAGACCGTCCAGCACTGGACACAGAGCATGAGGCCTTTACACCTGTTCTCCCTCAGTCACTGCATGTGGGCTTCCCTGAGGGGATGGAATGAGCAAGGAAGCACTGTACTCTGAGGGGTCCCTGGGGGAAGACGGGGGTGCTGACATCTACAGAATGTCCGCAGAGAGCACTCCCTAACATGAGGGTGACCATCCTTCCCTGAAGAGGGACTGGGGCAAAGAATCACCATATCCACCCCTCTTCCCCGCCTCGCCTAGCTGTTTACCACACTCAGGTTAATACTTTTTTTCTTTAAATTTTATTGTTATGTTAATCACCATATTTTACATCATTAGTTCTTGATGTAGTGTTCCATGATTCATTGTTTGTGCATAACACCCAGTGCTCCACGCAGAACATGCCCTCTTTAATACCCATCAGCAGGCTAACCAATCCCCACACCCTTCTCCCCTCTAGAACCCTGTTTGTTTTTCAGAGTCCATCATCTCTCATGGTTCATCTCTCCCCCGATTCCCCCCCTTCATTCTTCCCCTCCTGCTATCTTCTTCTTCTTCTTTTTTTTTTCTTAACATATATTGCATTATTTGTTTCAGAGGTGCAGAACTGTGATTCAACAGTCTTGCACAATTCACAGTGCTCACCATAGCACATACCCTCCCCAATGTCTATCACCCAGCCACCCCATCCCTCCCACCCCCCACCACTCCAGCAACCCTCAGTTTGTGTCCTGAGATTAAGAATTCCTCATATCAGTGAGGTCATGTGATACATGTCTTTCTCTGATTGACTTATTTCACTCAGCATAACACCCTCCAGGTCCATCCACGTCGTTGCAGATGGCAAGATCTCATTCCTTTTGATGGCTGCATAATATTCCACTGTGTTTATATACCACATCTTCTTTATCCATTCATCTGTCTATGGACATCTTGGCTCTTTCCACAGTTTGGCTATTCTGGTAGCTCCTAAGCTACTAATATCCTGTGTCTATGGGGTATACTTTGGGAAATGCTGCTATATTTTTTTCTTTTAAAGATTATATGTGATAAAAGGTATTCATGGTTGTATTTTAGTAAAAAATACAACTGTCTTCATTCACAGATGGCATTATCACCTATGGGAAAAGTCCAAAAATACTCCAAAAACTAATAAGCAATCCTAAACAAGGTTTTCAAGATATAAGGCTAATATACAAAAATAAATCCTTTCCTATATACCTCCAATAAACAAGTGTAATTTGTAATTAAAAATAATATTTTATATTAACTAAAAAATGAAAACAAATATAAAGCTAACAAAATATGTACAAAATACATGTTTTTCTATATGAGAAAAACTAAAAACTCATGAAAGATATCAAAAAGCACCAAATAACTAGAGCGCTGTTTCATGGTTCATAGATAGGAAGTCTCAAAAACATAAAGGTGTCAGTTCTTCCCAACTTGACCTATAGACTCAACACAATCTCAAAGTCCAGCAAGTTATTTTGTGGATATGGAAAAACAGACTCCAAAGTGTATCGTAAAGTTTTATATGTGACAAAAGACCCAGAACAGGCAATGTCATCTTGAAGGGGAAGAGCTAAGTTAGAAGACTAACATCACCCGACTTCCATCAATGCCATAAAGCTGCAATGATCAAGACAGCATGGTCAGACAAAAGGACAAACAGATCAATGGAATGTAAGAGAGCCCTGAAAGAGACCCACATAAGCTGATAGTCATTTCAACAAGTGGTGCCAGAACAACTAGGCATCTAAATGAAAAATAAAGAAAGAAAGAAATCTACACACAGAGCTGACACCCCTCACAAACACTGGATCACAGACCTAAATGTAAAACACAAAACTATAAAAATTCTAGAAGATAACATAAGTAGAAAGCCACACGACCTTGGATCTAGAGATAAATTTTACGTTAGAAAAGCACAAACACAACCCATGGAAGAAATAACTGATAGGACAGACTTACTTAGAATCTTCTGCACTACAAAGAATGCTGTCAAGAAAATGAAAAGACAAGCCACAGACTCCAGGAAATATCTGAAAATGATACATCTGATAAAGGACTGTTATCGAAATTACATAAAGAACTCTTAAAACTCAACAATAAGAAACAAACAACTCAGTTAAAAAATGGGCCAAAGACCTTAACAGTCATTTCACCAAAGAAGGTATAGAGATGTCAAATAAGCATATAAAAAGTTGCCCCATGTCATATGTCATCCAGAAAATGCAAATTAATACAAGAATGAGATACCACTACATACCTATTACAGTGGCCAAATTATGGATTATGACAACAGCAAATGCAACAGGAACTCTCTCATTCCTTGCTGATAGAATGCAAACCTATGCAGCCACTTTGGAAGAAAGCTTGGCAGTTTCTTACAAGACTAAACATACTCTGACCATACAATCCAGTAATCATGCTCCTTGGTATTTGCCCAAAGGAACTAAAATATAATGTCCATACAAATAACGCAACATATTTTAAGAAAAAAGGAAAAGAAGATAACAGGAGAGGAAGAAAAGGGGAGTATGTCAGAGGGGGAGACGAACCATGAGAGATGATGGACTCTGAAAAACAAACTGAGGGTTCTAGAGGGTAGGGGGGTGGGGGGATGGGTTAGCCTGGTGATGGGTATTGAGGAGGGCACATTTTGCATGGTGCACTGGGTGTTATGAACAAACAATGAATCATGGAACACTGCATCAAAAACTAATTATGTAATATATGGTGATTAACATAACAATTAAAAAATTAAAAAAAATCTACACATAGATGTTTATAGCAGCTTTATTCATATTTGCCAAAACTTTTAGGTCCAACTTTAGGACCAAGCTGTCCTTCAGTAGGTAAGTGGATGAATAAAATGTGGAACATCAGAGAGTAGAATGTTATTCATCAGCAAAAAGAAATGAGCTATCAAGATACGAAAAGACTTAAATGGGGCACCTGGGTGGCTCAGTCATTAAGCTTCTGCCTTCAGCTCAGGTCATGATCACAGGGTCCTGGGATCCAGCCCCACATGGGGCTCCCCGCTCTGCGGGAAGCCTGTTTCTCCCTTTCCCACTCTCCCTGCTTGTGTTCCCTCTCTCGCTGTGTCTCTCTGTCAAATAAATAAATAAAATCTTAAAAAAAATTATTAAAAAAAAGACTTAAATGCATCATTACCAAGTGAGAGAAGCCAATCTAAAAAAGCTACCTACAGTATAATTCCAAATTGTATGACACTATGGAAAAGGCAAAACTACAGAAACAGTAAAAATATCAGTGGTTTCCAGGGATGGGGAAAGGGAGGAATAAATAGGCAGATATTTTTTAGGGCAATGAAACTCTTCTGAATGATATTACAATGTTGGATACACACAATTATACATTTGTCCAAATGCACAGAATGCACAACACCACAGACTTTGGGTAAAACCACAGACTTTGGATGGATAATGACATGTCAATGTATTCATCAACTGTAACAAACGGAGGATGTTGATAATGGCCATACATAAGGTGGGGCAAGAAATATATGAACATTCTCTTCACCTTCCACTCAAAGTTGCTGTGATTCTAAAATTACTCTAAAAGAGAGTCTATGAAAACACTAGATATTAATCACAACACTTCTTGTAATGGTGAAGAGTTGGAAGTAACCTAAATGTCCATTGATAAGAGAGTGAATGAATAAAAAATGATTCAACCTGTGGTAGATGGTAAATTCAGTCACAAATTCTTCCCCTCCCTGTAACTACATCCTTCCAATGTGATGCCGCCAAGAGCTCTGACATCAGTGGATATCTGTTCCCCTGCTCCTTGAATCTGGTCTGACAGTGTGACTTCCTTTGGCTAATAGGACAATAGAGATATGAAACAAGCAGAGGCTTAAGAAATGCTTGCACAGTGGAGACTATTTTTTTGCTGTGCTTGGAACCCTGATACTGCACCCGAAGGAACATGAGCCCACCTTTGAGAAGATGGGAGGCCACGTGAAGAACTGAGGCATGCCGGCAGAGCGAGGATGACATCCAGAGTATGGGTGAGGCCACCCTAGACCACCCAGCCACCAACCAACCTGCCAACTGATCACAGATGCGTGAGACAGCTCATCAGAAACCATCACAGTGGATTAGACCAGAGGAACTGTGAACCTGACCTTTTCCAGCCAGTTTGGGTGTGCCTTGTTTTGCAGCAACAGACAATGGATAGCTATCCATAGAATGAAACATCACAGAGCAGTTTGAAAGAATGAGGGGAATATGTGCCTATTGGTATAGTTACATGGAAAACCTGCTGAGACATATTAAAAAGAAAACAAACAAACACACAAAAACCATGAAGACTTCATAATTCTACAGGCTATCCTATAACCTTCCAATAAACACCTTTTCCTCTCACAAAAAATACAATTTTACATGGTTTAGGGGTCATGAGGAGAGTAGAATTATCTGTGCAGTAGGACGCTCCGACTCCTTCAAATCACCAAACAAGATGTGAGGTTCTTCCACTGCGGATGGAAATGTCACAAGATGAACCTGCGTCTCCACCCTCTGAGTTAGCTACACTTCATGTCAGGCTCACCCACACTCTCTCAACTTCCAGGCAAACAAGGGCAGGAAAGTGTCCATTTACTCACTTGTGGAAATTTAAACTCTTTTTTTTTAAAAAAGCAAACAAACAAATACTTCCAAGTTGTATTGAGAGGCTCAAATGCGTCTATCTTTGATTTTTCTTATAATTTCTCAACAGAAATAACAGAAACAACCACCTCAAATGGAACACTGCCATGAGAATATCTTCAGATCATTTTGTTCTGTTGCTGAGGAAATACAGGCAATCTATTATGTTCTACATTTCCAAAATCAGTCCTATTTTCCTCAAAATAATCTATTTTCAGAAATTGGAAAATATGAACTTCAGAAAAGCACAGTAATAAAAACGTAAACTCACTCAGAATAATCTAACAAGCATGAACCTATGTCTGTCAATGTCTATGAATCATCACCCTAATACTTGTAAATATTTTTTAAACAAAAGATTACTCTTTTGAGGCAGGAAGGATGACAAGAATAATTATTCAGGAAAAAAAAAACTTACAAATTAGCACTGCCATTGTTTACAATTAAATATGCTATCTTTTTCCTAAAAAGCAAAAGCTCAGAATAAACCAAACGACGTATCTACATTTTAAATTGGGAAAAACAGTTCTTTGTTCTCAAATACGGGATAGTAAGAAGAAAATTGCTCATCTGAAATTTTGCAGACTGTTAAATTGTTGACAGCGATGGTGCACTCATGAATTGTTTCTCTTGTTTCTTAAAAGTACTAGAACTCCATGCTGCATTCCTTTGACAGATTTATCTGTAACCACCACGTCAGGAGAGGACGCGGTGAGTGAACAGATAGAGACACTATGAAGTAAACACTTCAGAAAGGTTCTTCAGTGATTTTTAAGAAGAAAATAACTGTATTGAGCTAATGTTGCTTTCTCCGTCATTTGGAGCAGGTCTGCGTTGGTTTCCAATACTGTGCTATACGTGGTATCCTACCAAAGTCTTACTGTACATATTTTATTATAAAAATATTAATTGACTTTAAAATTTAAGATTGTAAGAGTTTTTATGAATTTCTAACATGACATTTTAGGAGGCTCAGGAGCCAATATTTTTCTTTAGGAGCACATCTCTGAAATTACATTGTCAGTCACTGGGAAAATACAGTTTGATATTCAGAGAGCATAAAGTCTGATTTATACATGACTTTTAAGAAAGCTTCATTTGTATAAAGTAATATATATTTACTTATGCTGGGAATTTAGTGATTTACACTACAGCGTGTAATGTACCACGTTATGTGTGTGTGTGTGTGTGTGTGCTCATGTGCTAATAAATGTCTTCCAATGCTACTGTTTTCCATTCAGACCTAACACAAAGCCTGACTTTCTAAAAACATATTAAAAATAAATAAATAAATAAATAAAAACATACTTAATTTTTGTTTCCACTTCCTTGTTAGCTAATCTAAATTATTTCTTCTTTCAGGGCGCCTGGATGGCTCAGTCAGTTAAGCATCTGCTTTCGGCTCAGGTCATGATCCCAGGGTCCTGGAATCGAGCCCCACATCGGGCTCCTTGCTCAGCGGGAAGCCTGCTTCTCCCTCCCCCTCTGCCTGCCACTCTGCCTACTTGTGTTCTCTCTATCTCTCTGCCAAATAAATAAATAAATAAATAAATAAATAAATTCTTCTCTCAAATATCATTATCTGTTTACCTTGGTATTAACAAAGGCAATAATCATAACATTCAGGCCTTTCTGATATGTTAAAAGAAATGGGCAAGGGGCACTATTACAAAAGTGATACCCAAAACAAAATCCTCTAAATGGTTTTCATAGAAATAAATGTGAATTGATTTATAAATTCATAGTTCTCACAGAAATACGAAATGAATCTTAAGCATAAAAACAGGTAATGAGTAAATCTCACGTTATGATCAGGCAATACTTCACCAACTGTACAGTGAAGAGGTACTTCCACATAACACAGCAAAGGACACCACGAAGCTTGTCCCAGAACAGCAATGGCAGCAAATATCTTCAAATTAGTTACTAACCCTTCAAAATCACTTATAAGGGAGAAAAATCATTATTATTTTGTGAGTAGCACATTGTTCTTGCTTTAGGTGGAAATCATTGCACATACGAGACAGGCGCATAACCTAAAACGTGAGTATAGATAAGCAACAAACAGATAAACATGAAGATAATGAGGAAGCCAGCCAGGAGCTGGACACAGACATTCCAGTTACACAAGCCAAAGCATAACTGTTTGTGCCAACCTGCCCTAGATTTTTAAAATTTCTATTTCATCATCACATGCATTATATCTTTTCAAGGTGACAGAAGTTAAGTAGGGAAACCAAGTACAGCATATGTCCACCAAGATATTCCTCACCTGCCATTGTTCGTGCTATGAACCTCCTCCAAAAAATTCTGATTCTAATTAAAAATATCATTTATTTTTCACAGTATTATACGAAGTTGCAAAACATATTCAAGGAATGAATGTTAAAGAGCAGATGGAGAGTTGGACAATAAACAAGTACGGAATATACCAGGTAGGGATTTCAGCTGTGATAAAACATAACACAGGTAAGGAAAGAAACAGTGATGCAGGTGGCAAAAGTAATATTTCAGATACTGTGAGCAGGTGGGTCTTGCTGTGAAGGTTCCCTGTTAGCAGAGAGCTGAGTGAAATAAGGGTGAAAGTGTGCTATTAGGCAAAAGAGTGTTCACACAAGGTGCAAAGATGATATTTAAAATTTCCAGAATGGTGTGTGTTTGCAGTCCCTGGAGAAGAGAAAATCAGCATGGCTGAAGCCAATAAGGGGCAAATAGGAAAAGTCATCGGAGAGGTAGCTAGCTAGGCTGGGTGCATTGATGTGTTGCGTGAAGTAAATTCATTTTGAACATTTTAGTAATTATTAAATTGCATTTCCTTTATGATCCAACCTGAGAGAGAAAATGCACCGTTACTGGGGGCGGAGGAGACAAACACCTGTTTTGGGACAGGAAACACCTCCATGTAGCATGGAGGGAGCAGGCTCTGAAAGCACGAGGCTGCAGCTGGGGAGATAATGAGTTTCTCCATTATTGCTTCTTCATAACTGAAAAAGAGCCGAGTAATATATAGATGATGAAAATTAAAAAAATTTTAAAGAATCAAAGGTAAAAGTCATTAAATGTCAGGAGGGTTCAGCCGCCACCCAGCAGCGTGGCTGACCTCGAAAGGAACCTGGAGCCCACCTGTCACGTCCAGTCCGTTTCCCAGCAGGGGCTGCATAGTGAATGTTGGGCTGAAAATATGGTGCGACACCTGGGTCTGGTTTCCAGATAAAAGTCCTCAGACCCTCGGCACTCAACACCATTAACCCGCTGGGTCCTTCACGGGGTCTACAGAATTTTATAGCCTCACTAGGAAGCTGGCATATCTGAAAGTAATGAAATGTAATGTTTTGCTCAAATGCTGTTGACGTTTTAACTGTTTACACAAAATAAAATCAGAATTAACAATATTTTTCATATGAAATATCAAATTATACGTTCCCTTGAGAGGCATGTTTTTCGGCACTAATGCTAAAACTGGATGCTTACTCTTATGATAGGGTTTTGTTTGATGCTGTGTCCTGCCAGTAACACCATCTGACCCAAGATCTGTGCAAAACAGTCCCCATCCTGTGATGTTTCCCTCTGCCATCTGAAGTCAATGATTTGTAATATTGTTTTTTTTATCTACTGTGTATCAAGATAAACATAACACATTTACTTTAAATATATTAATAATAGGCTGTTTCCTATGAAAATTGTTAAATGAAAAACAAGTTAGCATAACATGGTATCCTTATTAAGGTTGACCTCATGTTGCAGCGAGATTGGAGATCTTCCCGTGGTGTTGTGATGTACAAAAAAGTAAACTTTCACCACTACAGAGATAAAGAGACACAGAGAGCTCTTGTTCTGAACCTCGGCTTTCCCACCTTATAATCCGAATCCCATTATCACACTAGAAATGTGTAAACTTCCCAAATGTGGAATTAAATCACAACGTAACTTCAGGTCAAACTCCACAGTTGTAATGAGGAAGGAAAGGGAAAACTTGGTTATCATAGTTCCCACAGCACCAGTGATGTCATAGGAAGGAGTTCCTGCCCCTGGGTCAGTGCAGGTGCTGTGACCGGTACCTGCATGCTCTCTGAGGGCAGGTCCACATACACCAGGATGGTGCGGTCACATGGGTCTTCTCGTTGTTATACCTCCAGTCCCCTTTACAGTACCTCATGCAGAGTAGCATTTCAGTAACACCTACCGACTGCATGATTGAACCCAGGAGATGTGTGGTCATTTAAAAACTAATTATTTCCTATCTATACTTCCAATAAGACATTATTTAATGATAAGAGACATAATTCCTCCAAATTAGACTCAACTCGGAGGGCTCACTCAAGAAATCAGAGCTCCTCCTGTGCTCTCTCCCTTCACCTCTGGCTCTAAGGACTTCAGTGGGAGTAATTAAGCACCATTTATAATGATCTGAATGAGTCAAGTAATATAATAGATTCCTGTAACAGCATGGCTCGCTGCTTTCTGAACCGGCTGAAGTCATATTGCTCCAAACTCGATCCTTCCAAAGCAAATGCTTTCAACTAATTTGTGATTAATATATTGAACTTACAACTTTATACTGACTTAGTACCTATCCTTACTCCCAGAGCTGAAAGAAGATTGATACTATTTTGATAAAAAGGTATGCAGGTAGAGTTATTGTCAGAAACTTCCCAATACAGAATTACTTGCCAAATAAAAGTGGAAATATGAAGAAGAAAAAAAAAAAAACCTTTACTCTGCATTATTTGAGGTGGTGAGGGCAGAGGTGTCCAGATGATGCCATTAATTTACTCCCATACTGGCAGACAACACTGATCTCCAGAGAAAAATCCCATCCATAGTTGGAAGTAAAGCACCTGTAATCATATTCTTTGCAGTTCTTTTCTAATCAAAGGCTGAATTATCAATAAATGTTAGCACTCTCAAAGCTGGAATTGCCATTTTCTGTTCGGTTGTCAAGTGTACATGAACACTACATTTCTCTTCAAGATTGGGTTTTCCTTTCCTGAAAGTAGCAAAACCACATTGCACTTTAAAATTGTCAGACACTTCAAGAACCCCATGTGACCAACTCCCTCTGCACTCGCAACAGATTATGATACTTGAATATCAGCCTTACTTCTTCAAGGTACTTAGAAAAGGTCATCCATTCAGAAAGAACTAAACCAAATAAAATAGACTTTCTTGGCAAGTTATACTATGTCTTCACCATATAACACACCTGAGAACGGGCACTCACTCATATGTAATGTGACTCATAGTGAACCGTCCACATATATTCTACTCCCCACCTACTGAACACCCTTGGCTTATCTGAATTGAATATGTTACACTTTGTGCTAAGGATAACGCGTGTGTACCTTTTTGATGCAAATTAAGACTTCAAAATGTGTTTAACACTTAAAATCAGTAATGGTAAAATTCTCTGTAATATTTATAATCACAGTAACAAATTCCATTCATCTACAGGAAGATATTTTCATTTTCATATCAATACAAACCATTTGGAAAAGATTAAATGCTTTCTGGTTGTTATAGACTGACTGTTTGGTTGTCTCAAAATTCTTATGCTGAGATCCTGACCCCAGACATGATAACGTTAGGAGGTAGAACAGAAGAGGTCATGAGGGTGGCACCCCCATGCTGGGATTGGTGCCCTTGTCAGAAGAGCCGCCGGAGCTCACTCCCTCGGCTCTCAGAGTCCTGTGCAGACCAGGGGAGCCTCCCACCAGCACTCTGCCATGTTGGCACTCTGACCTCGGGTTTCTAACCCTCCACAATGGTGAGAAATTAATTTCTTTTGTTAAGTCACTTCATCAGTAGTATATGTTATTGCAGGAGTCTGAACTAAGACCAGGATTACATGGATTTTGTCACAGGCTATCATTTCTATACCAAAAACAAAATAACCTAAGCCTTTAAAAATGAAAGCTTAAAAATGAAAACAAAAACACAAAAAAATAATGTTGGACAAAAATAATGAAAAGATGATCTGTTATCTAGTTTTACTAAAACTCCCTTGAAGAATGCCTTATTCTCATTTCATCTCCAAAGTTAATTACAGAATTTTCAAATCTCTCATAAATCTATCACGTGTGTGTTTAAATAGTTTTAAGTATGATATATTTCAGAACAAAAACTTAAAAATTGTTCTGAAAATATTGGGGTTTGGCTAAAATTTATTCTTCACATTTGATTTTCAGACAGTACAAATATATGAAGATCTAGAAATATTTTTAGATCTTTAAATTTATGTAGTCAGTATATATTTAATATCAGTTTAAATATTATATTATACTAAATTCTGTGGGGATAACTGAGAAAAAGGAAGAATAATTATATTAAGACCACCATTATGAGTTTAACACTTGTTCTACCTGTACTCATAAGAACTTGTATTCTACTTTATAGCATGTAAATTATTATTGTCTCTGTAGTGACTATTTTGAAGACGTTTTATAGCATTGTTTTATATGAAGAAAAAAGACTGTTCGGGGGAACCCCCACCCTCACAGTGAAAGACAAAACAGAATTAAATTGATTCAGATTAGATGAGTCAACTATCAGTGGTTTGAATAAAAATTTATCTTCAGGAAAGGATTAATGTTAAATTCACCAGAAGACCAATCCACATAACCTCTGTCTAGCAATATTTTAAAATATGAATCAGATTAACTTGCTGATATTTTGCATATAGAATTTAAGTATAATGGAAGAATCCGGTCACAGCAGTCAATTCAATAA
>NW_027397094.1:1836085-1865235 GCF_003265705.2 Callorhinus ursinus | reverse complement strand
AGAGATGAACCATGAGAGACTATGGGCTCTGAGAAACAAACTGAGGGTTCTAGAGGGGAGGGGGGTGGGGGGATGGGTTAGCCTGGTGATGGGTATTAAGGAGGGCACGTTCTGCGTGGAGCACTGGGTGTTATACACAAACAATGAATCATGGAACACTACATCCAAAACTAATGATGTAATGTATGGTGATTAACATAATAATAAAAAAGAGAAAAAATACTTATATATTTTTTCTCTTTATATACTATAGGGAGTATACAGTCCCTAGTGATAAACCATAATGAGTTAAAAGTGAAAAGCCACCAAAATATGTCTAATTTTATGAATCTAAATAGGTAAGATTAATATAACCCATGATATCAATAGACATGACAAGTAATTTAGGGTCTTCTAAATTGCCCAGATTTATGGAATAAAGCAGCATTAAAACCTCAAATGACTTTGGAACACAATATTCTTCAAAGTGACAATTCCCAATGTGTCATTAATTATATGTGCTGAAGTATACCAACGGTGCTTTCACTGATGCTGATTTTGTTTTATCTAAGTGAAAACAGCAAATGCAGTTTTTTTTTTTAACTTCAGATTTTAATTCCTAACTATGTTTATTTTTCCAAACTTTTGTGTTTTGGTAGCAAACAAGAATCATCAATACTTTCTAATTAATTAAATCATTTTCTTATGTGGCAGATGTCAACATGAAGAGGTTTACTTGTTTATTTTTTTATATCCAGCTGCTGAATTTAGAACTTCAATACAGAGAATTACATAAAAGTAGAGCATTGCATCAGTATTACAAATATCCTTTTTGCACTTCACTTTTCATACGGAAGCAATGATCATAAAAATAATTATTAACGGACTTCAGGTTAGCCAGTGGGTAGATGACATCACCAGAGAATTAATGGAGATTTTACGCTACTGCCGAAGGATTAGGAGGGAGACATCTCAGCCCTGAGCTCCTCGTGCAGAAGTCACTCCTGATTCCTTTCACACACCCTTTGGGTCTTAGCCTCCGTCCTCAGTGCCCATCTTCTGCTCATCTTTGTAACTGCACTGAGCCCGTTTCTCTATATGACCCCTCAGGGGACACTCTGATCCCCCAAGATCCCGAGATGCTCTGCCTTGTGCCTCTTTGTCAGTAACTATCGAAGTGCTTAACGCCTGGCACAAAACAGGCATTCGGTGGCTGGTTCCAAAAGGAAGTGAAAATCCGTGTGGCTAAAACTAGTAAAAGCCTAATACGTCCAAAGTATCCACGATGAGGGCACAAACATCTTATGAAGAATCTGTAATCAAGATGCTTTCTGTTTGTTTTTTTAAGTTGGCTTGTTGATTTTTGTCATCTCTGCCCCCGACACAGGGCTGGAGCTCATCACCCCCAGATGGAGAGCGGCACGCTCCACGGACTGAGCCAGCCAGGCTCCCCAGCAATCAGTAGGTTTTCAGTCAATGTCCCTTTGTTAGTACCCCTCACTCCTCTTTCCTTTCCACTCACAGACCACTGTTGTTTAGTCAAATTTGTCTCTTTTTAAGCTTTCTTGCAAAATATGTATTGTAGTTTCACACTGTTGTCTGTATTCATTCCGCTTTCTCAACTCTGAGTCTACAACTGCTTGTCTTCCTGTGCCCGTGCTGACGGGGCTGACGGGGCTGACCTGGGGAGGACCCCGAGGTCACAGGCACAGGCTGCCAGCCAGCCGCCTCCCCAGGGCAGTGCTGCACCCCAGGCCAGCTCACCCTGTCCCCCCAGCACCACCGTTCAAGAACTTCCTGCCTTAGCTCTCTGTAATCCTAAGAAGGCTGGAAAAACACAACTCGTGTTGAGCATTCCGGCTATCCTCGAAACACAGAAATGCCTTCTCTGTCCCTTTACAAAACCACAGTTATCATGCACATTACATTAGCATGCAGCTTATGTGATGCAACCAGATCCAGGTTTAGTTTGAGTAAAAAGGAATCAGCTGTAGCATGTGCCCTAATGAAGATTACCACAAAAAAAAAAAGTGAGTGGTTTATTTGAAATTAAATTTAACTGGGCATCCTGTATTTTCAAAGGTAAATCTGATAAACCTAGCATTAACAGTATCTGAGCTACAGGTCAACAAGCCAAAAATACACTTATTAAATGTTCTCTGAACACCTGAAAATGAAGATTTGAAGAGTTAATAGATTGAGAGGCAGCAGCTATCCCAGAATGATGACTCCAATAATGTGACGTGCTAAGAAAGTCATTGATGGATACTTCACTAATGATCTAAAATCATATTTAAAATGGAATGCAGATTTAGGTTTTGATAGTTTAAATATAATTGGCATTAATATACCCATCAAATATTATTAGGGATTTAAGTCATTTCTAATAAGTTATCATGAGCAACTGACATAACTTAAGTCGATGGATAGCAAATTCTTTCTCCATAACTTTTACAATATCAAAATTTATTTACATTTTTCCTATAAATAATCAATATTATGAAAAAAGATACATTTCTAATAAAAAATTATGAATCTTCATGAACGATTAAAATGGAATTATAAAAATTTAACATTCACTCTTATTATTTTGCACATTAATCACTGTGCAAACATAATGAGTATAACAAACGTTAAAACCAATCATATGTTTATAATAAACTGGAAATATTGAGGCCAATGATTAATGTTTACACAGGAGAAATGATGCAAACGTAAAGAGTTTGCATCTTTAACATGTTCCATTAATTTAAATGGCTTCAACAGAATTCAATCTGACCCAAAATGCTTCTCATCATCTCCTAGTTTCCACAGTTTGTGAATATTCTAAACATACAACACAACCCTACTGACAGAGGTAATCCTGTATCATCTATTTCATAAACCCAATCTTCTTACCATTTTCAGAAAAATTACAGTAACAAAATTCTGAAACTATGTTATGAGCATCTTCTGAAAATCAATGTTATATATGTTTATATATGTTTCCTAAATATAAATGCACTTTTTTATTTCTTTTTTAGGGGATAGAGTTTGTCCGACTCCACAAATTCTAGAGATCTTAAGGTCAGGCCTCAGCAGATGAGTAGGAGAAAATCATATTAAGGTAAGCAATAAACACGGTCAGAAGGGTCAAGTTGGAATTTTAATCCAGGCACTTTCCTCAGAAAAATCCATTAAAATCCCAAGACTTCTGCTTTCTCACCTGTAAAGTACGGAGATAGATACACATATATGAAGATGTAAATGCCCTGTATTTATTAGGATTTTGTTGAAGATCAGAGTTGGATGTATTTCAGATTTTGTAAAATGTTAGGCTGTCAACATATGGGTGATTATTACATTAGCATATAAACATAAATAATTTTAGGTATTTGAAAATAATATGTTGACTCCTAAGCAGTTTTATTATGATCCCTGAAGAGTTTTGACATCCTTAATTTGTTAAAAGCTTATGGCTTAGCAAGACAGAGCTGATCATGGTGTACAGGGACAATGGTCAGCATGCATCCCCCATGTCACCGGGACCCTCTGTAAACCAGCTTCTGAGATCTGTTCCCACAGAACCTGTGTGGTCATTCCCCCTCCTTCCTGGGACCAGCCAACCAGGAAGGTAAGCAAGGACTTGGGAGGCCGTGAGAAGTGGTGACCCACAGCCTCACAACATCCCTGGGAGCGCTTCGGTTCACTTTTCCTGGAGTAAGTAGTGAGAGAACAGAGACTGCACGTCTATGACCAACATCCACAGCTCCCCAGACTGTCAGAAGGCATAGTCTCAGCTGTGTCTTGCTTTACAGACACCGGACACTACAAACCACATGTGCCCCAGATGTGAACTTCCAACAGCACACTTCACTTCTCTCTAGGGGCAGCTGTCTCCAGTGAGGAAAAATGCTGACCTACTGTTCTCTTTGTTGCTTCCTGATCTTAGTTCACCGCTCCCACCTTCTGAGGTCCTTCCATAGCACAGATCTCTGCATTCGGGTTTAAATGAGAAGAATCTCTACCCAGGGCACACCACGGTGCCCGACCTCGGCCTGATCTGTCTGGTCACGTGACATCATCATCGTCACTGTCAAAACAACAGCACTCCACTTCAGCAAATGCTTGCTGTATTCCCAGTCTTTCAAGAAGGGCAATGTGATTAAGTGTGTACAGTGATCCCATGACATACAGACCACGGTCATTCCCCTCCCATAAACCTGAAAAGTGAGACTCACAAAGTAATTCACTCAAGATTATGTAACTAGTAAGGAACAGAACTAGTTTTAGAACTCTCATCGGACTGCAAATCCCTGAACTCAAACAATACATCATCCTGCATTTTAAAGGATTTGATTAAAACACATTCGCCTTGCTTTCTTTTTCCATGATGAATGCAATCAACCAGCGCCTGGCCAGTCTTCTCACCGCAACCCCCTATGGATTCAAAATCTATTCCAAGTACTTAACTTTCTTCTGCAAATTCCCTCATCTATAAAATTGAGAATGATGATAATTGCAGAGATGCCAGGGAAATTTATAATCGTTAATGAGCTAAGCCTTTTGAAAATATAAAGCAGCATTAAATGTTAATATTACTAATCTTCTTAATTAGAGGAAGTGGTAAATGTGTCCAAAAAGTCTGTAACTAACTTCATTACTCTTTCATTTATGTAGCTGAGTTTAAGTCCTTCAAAATGTGTTTTATGTTGATTAAACATATGGTTGGCTGCATTTATAAATGTCCATTACTAATATGCTATACTATGGTAATTGTGTTTCTGCTGTTATGACTACAGAGTGATGAACTTGGGTCAAAAATTTTACATCCAATAATTATCTGCTCTTTCTCTATTTTTATCTTATTTGCAATAAACATGTATTTATCTATTTATTCCTACACTGATATTCTCCTTCAGTTAAAGATTTGAAGGAACTTACACTGAAAATATAGGCATTTAAGAACAAACAAGATCTAAAGTGAAGTTAAAGTGGGACAGAAATACAGTGATGACAAAGGCTGGTGCTTTGCCACGGGTCAAACTAGGATTTGTTTTTAAGCTTTTGGCTGTTGAAGACTTAGAGGCACATGCCCTTTGTGGTCCCGTGAGCTGGGAGGAAACACACTAATAGAAAGGTATTTCATACATTACATATGCCATACATAAAACAGAGATTATACAGTGAAGATAAACATGTTTATAATCACAATTCTTCACTATAAATACGCTCATACAGTAAAGATATAAGTCATATTACTTATCAGACTCTCCTCAGTTACATCTTTTGGTGCTCCTTCTAAAACTAACATGAATGGTAACAATATTCATATTGAAGACCCCTTAATTATTTAAATGGGTTCAAATTCACGATGTTCAGGACCTGACAATGAGCATATGTTTTATTTTAAATACAAATTGATTTTTGTCTCTTGATCTGGATTGCACGGGGAGACGGCATCCAAGCTTGTTGTGCTGGGCACTCTCACACATATCTCCTCACCGACAGTCACAGATGGGGGGTGCACAGTGTATTTGATCATTCTTTTACTATAAGCAGAGGAGGAACAAACAATGGGGTGAGGTCTAGGATGCTCCTTTAGCAAAACTGCTATTAGTCTACTACCTGGACTTGTTTTTACAACACCATAAAGGAGTCCAATGTAGGTATGTATTTATTTTATGGTTTTATTTATTTGTCCATGTTTTAAATTGAGCATGGTTGACACACAGTGTCATGTTACTTTCAGGTGTACAACACAGTGAGGCAACATCTCGATGCCTTATGCTGTGCTCACCACACCTGCAGCTCCCATCCATCACCACATGGCGCTGTTGCAATACCATGGACTGTAGTCCCTGTACCGTTCATCTCATGACTTACTCATTCCATTACTGGAAGCCTGGACCTCCAACTCCCCTTCACCAATTTCACCCATCCCCCACCCACCTCCTTCTGGTGACCATCAGTTCATTCTGTGTTGATAGGTCTGTTTCTGCTTGGTGCTAAGGCAAACTGGTGCAGCCACTGTGGAAAAGAGTATGGAGTTTCCTTAAAAAACTAAAACTAGAACTACCACGTGACCCAATAATTCCACCACTGGATATTTACCCGAGGAAAACAAAATCACTAATTTGAAAAGGTACATGCATCCCTGTTTACTGCAGCATTATTTACAATAGCCAACATAAGGAAGCAGCCCAAGTGTCCACTGAGAGATGAACGGATGAAGAAGATGGGCTGTGTGTACACACATACATACACACTGTGGAATAATACACAGCCTTAAAAAGGATGAAATCTTGCCAATTACAACAACATGGTTGGCTTCAAGGATGTTATGCTAAGGGAAGTAAGTCAGCCTGACAAAGACAAATACCATAGGGTCTAACTCACATGTGGAATCTAAAATACAAAACAAATGAGTACACAACAGATTCAATTTTGTATTAGAGATCTGCTTGTATATTTTTTTATATTTAAGAAAACAAATTCATTTTTTGTTTTAAAATTAATTTTGCAACTATGCCAAAAGCTGAAGGATCAGTCATGCTATCTGTCAACTATTTGAAAGAATTACTTGTGAAGTCACTACAAATTACATGTATTTCAACAGTGGTCAAGGTTGTAGAATCCACAACCTGACTATGTGGTTCCAAAGTCTGGCTCTGCTACCTGTGGAATCTGGACCAAGTTATTTAAACTCTGCTGCTCAGTTCCCTCATGTCCAGAATGGGAATAACCGTGGCACTTACTTCAAAGGGTAATTAAGGGAATTGAATATGTAGTACAGAAGGGGAGGCTGAAGGACTCCATGGGAGAAAGGCTCCATCTCTGCTCTTTTTCTGCAGGGCCTCATCGACTCATGTTCCACAGTCTGCCTCTTAAAAAGCCCAAGAAGTTATGTTCTCTCCTCAAGTGGGAAGCAAGAAAGTTCATCATTCTCTGAGTTTTGTCTTTGGCCCCAAACACCTGATGACATCTAAGAAGAGCTGGATCCCAAATGTGCTCCAGGATGTTAGCTTCAAGCAAACCTCCACTGATGCTGGCATCCACATCCCCACCTTCAGTGATTTATAGAGTAACACCTATTGTTCACCTGACACTTGCCTCTGATTGGACGCTACCATGGATTCCTAGATGAACACGGGTCCCAGATCCCTTTTCAGGGATATAGAGTATATAAATCTCTAACCCTGAGCAATGACTAGACTCATTCTTCTCTCCTTTCCAAGTCTCCTGGACACTTCCTCTGCTATTCTCTGTCTGTTACTCACACTATTCCATAAACTCTGTTGTCACTTTCTCTGGCTCCCATGTGATTTCTATCCTGCATGAAGCCAAGGACCCTTCTGGTTGGACCTATGGGACTTTCCCCTGGGTTCTTGGATCCAGCTTGCCCACCTCAGTACTACCTATGGATGGACTGCCCAGTGCCTGACATACATTAAACATTAAATACATGATTCCTATCAGCATTAGTAGTAACTGGCCCTGGAACTGAAAAGATATGAATTAGTTCCATCCTTGAGGGATTCCATTAGATGTCATGGTCTCATGGCTATACATGTCTGCCAATCTCCCCCTGCTCGTGGTGTCCATAATATTTCAATATGTTATACTTCAGAAATAATCCTGGCCATCCAATAACCAAAACATCAAAATCTTATACAATTAACAAAAGAAAATAACTGATAAAGATTATAAGTAAAAGGAGACTTCTCAGTCTTAATAACTTTAAAGAATATATTTCACAATGTGGTTTTGATAAAATGATCATTTAGATCTATTTACATTAAAGATTTGTATGCTATGTTCAATGTTTTCCTCAAGTTCTTTTTTTGTTGTTGTTGTTAAAGGGTCATTTGGTATCTAGATCTGGCAGAGTGACTGATGCTCAGAACATGTGCACAGGACATGTTTGTTGAATTGAACTGAAGTCATGTCAGTCACATCCAAAAAAGGTTAAAGAAAAGCAAAAGAAATAAAGCAGTATAAAAGACAGCTCTAATTCTAATACTTTTACAAGTTCTGAATCCACAGTGTACAGCCAAAGGATAGGCAGTTATGTGAGTGGGAAAGATGGATTAATTGGTGCTGAACTTTTCTCGTGGACAGAGCAACTTCAATCCTTGATTTTAAAACTCTTCATACTTTTGATGGAGGAGGTATTATGTTACTTGGTGCTGCCTTGTCATTGGCCTCTGACACCCTATGAGCAAATGCCAAACTGGTTTTTCTTGACCATCTGCTAAATATTTATGGCAAAGACAGCAATAAAGTAAGAATTTCATAATAAAAGTTGCTGACATCGAAGACTGTTTTATTGTCTAAATGATAAAAAACACAAAAACTCTCAGATCTGTAAACTGCCTACTTCTAACAATGTCTATTATAGAAAGCCTATATTAATCTAGGATGACTAAGTATTATAGCTGATGGTATGTATTAAAAATTAATTAATTAATAGAAGAAGAAAGCCTACCCAAATGCCGAAAGCCCATGGGAGTATGTTTTTGTTTTAGTCCTGATATAATAACAATTTATTTGAATTTCAACTTAGAACTTCATTAGGATAAGAGTCATATGATTATGCGCCATGTGAAAAGATATGAAGATCTCAAAGAAAAGACAGAAGAAAAGGCCACTAATATTACCAAACATATGCCATTTTATATTTTCTGAAAAAAAAATCTGTAGAGTTAGGGGAAATAGGGACATTTTAAAAGGAAAAAAAAAAGGAAAAATGACTATTGTCCTAATAGCATTATGAGATACTGTTAGTAATAAAGAAAGTAACAAAATCTCACAAAAAGTTCCATTTCCTCAGTTTATCCAGTTAAATGATAACACTCAATTTCCCATTAAATACACAGAAGACAGTTTTCTTTTAAGAGACTGATTTCTTTGGCATTATACCTACATTAATTCATAAAATCTTTAAAGTCATCATAGGCATTGCCATCATCCACATTTTTTTCAGTAAAGAAAAAATGAAGGGTTCAATAACAAAACTTCAATCAACAGTTAAAATGTAATCAAATTTATTCATTAAAATAAAATTCAAGATTTAAGGAACTTATTTTTAAACAGGAGTTGGTTCTTTGAAAAGAACAACAAAATTGATAAAAATTTAGCCACTTACCAAAAAAGAAAGGACTCAGAATCACAGAAATGGAAAAGGAGAAATAACAACCAACATCACAAAAATACAAAGGATAATAAGAGAATATTATAAAATATTATATGCTAACAAGCTGAACAACCTAGAAGAAATATATAACCTCCCAAAACTGAATCAGGAAGAAATAGAAAATCTGAACCGACAAATTACTAGCAATGAAATTGAATCAGTAATCAAAAAACTCCCAACAAACAAAAGTCCAGGAACAGAGGGCTTCACAGCTTAACAAACATTTAAAGAAGAGTTAATACCTATTCTTCTCAAACTCTTCTAAAAATTAAAAGAGGAAGGAAAACTTCCAAATTCATTCTGTGAAACCAACATTACCCTGATATCAAAATGAGATAAAGACACTACAAAAATCAGAACTACTGGCCAATATCTCTGATGGACATGGATGTAAAAATCCTCAAAAAAATGTTAGCAAACTAAATCCAACAATACATTGAAAAAAAATCATTCACCACAATCAAGTGGGATTTATTCTTAGAATGCAAGGCACGGTTCAATATTTACAAGTCAATCAACATGATACACAACATCAATAAGAGATAGGACAAAAACCATATTATCATTTCAATAGATGCAAAAAAGACATTTGAGAAAGTATTCATTCATGATATAAACCCCCAACAAAGTAAGTTAAGAGGGAACACACCTCAATATAATAAAGGCCATATATGAAAATGCACAGCTAACATCATACTCAATGGTGAAAAACTGAGAACTTTTCCTATAAGATCAGGAAGAAGCTAAGGATGTCCACCCTTCACCACTTTTATTCAACATAGTACTGGAAGTTCTAGCCACAGCAATCAGACAAGAAAAATAAATAAAAGGAATCCAAATTGGTAAGGAAGAAGTAAAACTTTCACTATTTGCAGGTGACATGATACTGTACATAGAAAACCCTAAAGACCTGACTAGAAAACTACTACAACTGATAAATGAATTCAGTTAAGTGGCAGGATACAAAATCAATGTACAGAAATCTGTTACATTTCTATACACAAATAGTGAAGCAGCAGAAAGAGAAATCGAGGAATCAATCTCATTTACAACTACACTGAAAACAATAAGATACCTAGGGATAATCCTAACCAAAGAGGTGAAAGACCTGTACTCTGAAAACTATAAAACACTGATGAAAGAAATGACAACACAAGAAATGGAAAGACATTCCACGCTCATGGATTGGAAGAACAAATATTGTTAAAATGTCTACACTACCCAAAGCAATCTACAAATTTAATACAATCCCTACTAAAATACCAACAGCATTTTCATTTCCTAAAATTTGTATAGAACCACAAAAGACCCCAAATAGCCACAGCAATCTTGAAAAAAACAAAGCAAAGCTGGAGCCATCATGATTCTGGACTTGAAGTTCTATTACAAAGCTGTAGTGATCAAAACAGTATGGTACTGGCACAAAAAGAGACACATAAATCAACAGAACAGAAAACCCAGAAGTGAACCCAGAACTATACTGTCAATTAATCTTTGACAAAGCAGAAAAGATTATCCAATGGGAAAAAGACAGTCTTTTCAAAAAATGGTGTTGGGAAAACTGGATAGCAACATGCGGAAGAATGAAACTGGACCACTTTCTTACACCAAACACAAAAATAAATTCAAGATGGATTGAAGACCCAAATGTAAGATGTAAAACCATAAAAATCCTAGAGGAGAACATAGGCATTAATTTCTTTGACATCAGCAGTAGCAACTTCTTTCTAGATCAGTGAAGGACACAATCAAGAAACTAAAAAACAACCTATAGAATGGGGGACAATATTTGCAAATGACATATCTGATAAAGGGTTACTATCTCAAATATATAAAGAACTGATAAAACTCAATATCCAAAAATGAATAATCCAATTAAAAAATGGGCAGAAGACATGAATAGACATTTTTCCAAAGAAGACATACAGATGGCCAATAAGACATTTAAATAGATGCTCAATATCACCCAACATCAGGGAATTACAAATCAAAACTACAATGAAATAACACCTTACACCTGTCAGGATGGCTGAAATCAAAACACAAGAAACACCAGGTGTTGGCAAGGATGTGGAGACAGGGGGATCCTTGTGCACTGTTGGTGGGAATGCAAACTGGTGGAGCCACTGTGAAAAATAGTATGAAGTTTCGTCAAAAAGTCAAAAATAGAGTTACCCTACAAACCAGCAATTGTACTAGTAGGTATTTACCCAAAGGATACAAAAATACTGATTTGAAGGGATACAGGCACCCTGATGTTTACAGAATCATTATCAACAGTAGACAAATTATGGAAAGACCCCAAATGTCCACAACTGATAAATGGACAAAGAAGATGCAGTACATTTATACAATGGAATATTACTTACCCATTAAAAAGAATGAAATCTTGCCATTTGCAGCAAGAAGGATGGAGCTAGAGATTATTATTCTAAGCAAAATAAATCAGAGAAAGACAAATACCATTTGATTTCACTTATATATGGAATGTAAAAAACAGAACAAATGAACAAAGGCAGAAAAAAGAGACAAACCAAAAAACAGACTCTTAACTACATAGAACAAACTGCTGGTCACCAGAGAGGAAATGAAACAGGTGATGGGGACTAAGGAGTTCACTACTTATGATGAGCACTGAGTAAAGTACAAAATTGTTCAATTACTATATTGTATACCTGAAACTAATATAACACTGTATGTTAACTATACTGGAAATGAATGAATGAATTAATGAATTTTAAAAAAAGAAAGATCCTAGTTTTACCAACTTTTGCTTTCCTTTTCCGAAAAAATTTCACCTGAAAATAATGTATGAGTTTGTGGGGAGGCATAAAGATGAATAGGTAGGTAGAGTTGGCTAGCGGGATTTTGGCTAATGTCTAATTTCACTTATTTTATAAATAAACACAATAATATACTAGGATATGGTGTGCAGGCTTCATCATCTAACAGAAATTGCCATCAAACTGAACCATATTTCCTTTTCCACTGCAAATAGAAATGTAATACACAATAGAAAAGTAACTAGTAATATGTGTATATCCTTAGTTTATATATTGGGGTTCCATAGTATTATTTAGGTTATTAAATATTTGGAGTATATAACAGATACATAATGCACATATATGTGTGTGTATATATATATATGTTAAGCTTGTTTTTATAGACAATGAGTTCTATCTACACAAATTCAAGTGATTAGGATTTTCAAGATCTCACTGAAAATAATAGCCGTGAGAGTAAAAATCATATACAAATATACATAAAGTATTTCAAATAGGAACATGACCTTTGTCCATCTAGAAGCAGCCATGAAAAAAGAATATGAGGAAAATATCTGCTGAGAATCCCTACAGCGCTAGATATCTCTTATGTCTCCGCCCCAATCCCATCAGCGTGTCCTTCACACCCACTCTGCTCACTCAGGAGATGGAACACACAGCAGGTACATCTTGGGCTCCTCTGCTGTGTAACTTGTGCTCATTCAGCCCATGGGAGGCACCAGCAGAAGACCCCATGGGGAGAGGCGTACCCATGCAGCTTTCCTATAGGATGGCATGTCCTTATATGAAACAAGCATGCAACTTCTCAAATTACCTCATTTGATCATATCAGCAGTTCTCTACAAGGAATCTGAATGTGCTCTTGCAATATCTAGAAATTTAAATATTTTGTTCTCTGCAACTTTTATTTTATTTTATTATTTTTTTAGATTTTATTTATTTATTTGAGAGAAAGAGAGAGGGCATGAGCAGGGTTAGGGGCAGAGGGAGAGGGAGAAGCAGACTCCCCGCAGAGCAGGGAGCCTGACATAGCGCTGGATCCCAGGACCCTGAGGTCATGACCCGGGCCAAGGGCATACATTTAACTGACCGAGCCAGCCACACACCCCCGTTCTTGGCATTTTTTTAAAAAAAACTACTTTAGGACCTAACTTGATAAAGATTTACCAGAATATTTTTTGGAAATATCCTTAAAATAGTATCAACCTGATATATAATAGTTAGGTATCAAAGCTATTGCTTATCTTTTTTTTCTTTTTTTAATTTCTTTTTAATTTTTATTTTTATGTTAATCACCATACATTACATCATTAGTTTTTGATGTAGTGTTCCATGATTCATTGTCTACGTATAACACCCAGTGCTCCACGCAGAACGTGCCCTCCTTAATACCCATCACCAGGCTAACCCATCCCCCCACCCCCTCCCCTCTAGAACCCTCAGTTTGTTTTTCAGAGTCCATCGTCTCTCATGGTTCGTCTCCCCCTCTGATTTGTCCCCTTCATTCTTCCCCTCCTGCTATCTTCTTCTTTTTTTTTTCTTAACATATATTGCATTATTCCATTAAAGGAACACACATTTTCTAAAGGGGATTTTAAACATGTCAGTCAAATGCCTTAATATTTTTAGTACCCTTTCAGGAAGTAATACCACTTCTGAAAAAGTACACTAAAGAAATAGCATTGGGTGTGTGGTTAGATTTAGCTACAATAAAGATATTCCATATAACCATTCTTTAGAAGTGAATAATTAAAATCAATCTAAATGTCCAACCTTATCATCGCTAGCTATGGAATACCAAGGAAGAAAACCTATGCTTTTAAAATAAATTCTCAGTGGCCCCAAATACATGTTCAAAATACATGAAGAAGAAATACAAGTATGTTCTTAAAGAAGATAGGATTTCTTCTTTTTTTTTTTTTAAAGATTTTACTTATTTATTTGAGAGAGAGAGAGACAGAATGAGAGTTAGCACGAGAGGGAAGAGGGTCAGAGGGAGAAGCAGACCCCCCGCTGAGCAGGGAGCCCGATGTGGGACTCGATCCCGGGCCTCCAGGATCATGACCTGAGCCGAAGGCAGTCGCTTAACCAACTGAGCCACCCAGGCACCCGATAGGATTTCTTCTTGAAAATGTATGTTAATATGAGAGTTACGACATTCAGGGAAACTAAGAAACAGTTTTAGGTAATATTTTCATTAAAATAAAACTCCTCTGTCTTGCAATTATTAACTGTTTTTTTTTAACTTTTCCCACTGTTCATCTATACTGTATACACTGAACATGTATAATTTATGTATCAAGATAAAATCAGTAAGTTCAGCTCTTAAAATCAAAATGAAAAGCCACATAGAAGAGGAGAGGAGATGAAGATGAGTTTTGCTCTTCTTATCTGATGAAAAGAGTGCATGGTTTATAAAGAGAAACAATTTTCCCTTTGGTTCCAGCTCTAAGCTATAAAAGGAATTTATTGTGTAGATCTGGAAATAAGAGGTACTGAATACCTAACATATATTAAGATAAATCACTGTTTTAGCATTTTTGACAAAATAGAAATACCACCTTATCACTTACTGTATCAACCACTGGAAAAGAAAATTTCAAAAAATTATCTAAAATTGAAGACTTCCGTGATTTTGCTAAAACACTCAAAGCTATTATCTAAGATTAAGCAAAGAGCTTTCCAGGGATCTTTATACAGTGCCTACATCTACCTTATATGATGCAATTAGGACAATCTAAAAGATCTGGATGGCTGGATTGCCATTTGGAGACTATCATCATCATGCAGCTCAGTTTATGACCATTTTTGCTCATGTATTTAGTATTTGCTGGAAGAAATACATGCACATTAGATGTCAGATATGAGGATGACATAAATATCTTCAGAGGGCTCGTGTCCTAGTGTGAAAGACATGTGTTAGGAGTCTGGAATTTCAAGTTGCTTCTTCTCTATTCTTGCCAAGTTCATGCCCTTAAAACTACTGCTGAAACTTATACAATATAAATACAAAGAATAATGAAAAAATGATTTGAAAATAGGCTTCCTTAATATTATTTATTACCATAAAAATACTGAACACTCTTAAAGAAAGGATTGCATGTGAGGGTACAGTAAACCTCCTCACTGCTGAAATCATTAAGAGTCAATTCTAGATTTGTTAAAATTTATTCAGATAGGTGGCTAATCATGTATGTCCTGCTTAGAGTTGTTTGATAGCAAATAAATAAGAATCAATTTAATTTTTTTAATTGAACTTAAATTCCAAAAAGGATGGAAGGATAAATGAGGCCATACCATAAAATACAAATTAAAATATTTCAACTGAGAAAAATGTTAAGCTATCTCAGACAATGTTGAAGGGTGGGGTTGGCTAATACAATAGAAAACCTGCTAATTCTCATAAATAGTCAATCAGGGACATAAATATTATGCAGGCGTAACGGCAAGAAGCTGGGATTAATCAAAGCACACAGCATTTTCCATGCCGCAAAAATTACAATTGTAAACATTTCTTTTTATTCAATCAAATGTTATGTGTATAGTAAATGAGTTTGAATAAAATTTACTGTATCAAAGAGGATTTTTACTGCGGACCTCAACTGTTGAAGAGGCCAGTTAATATCTCCCTTGTGGTGTACTTGACGCCCCTGGACTGGGGGCGTGACAAGAAGACAGAACGGCCATGGTAGGGAGATTATGAATATACTCCAACACTGGCTTCTGGAGCCTTCCTCAGATGGTGGCACGACTTCCAGATCTCCTGGGAACTCGTTCTTTCACTTAATGAAACAGTCTTGGCAATGGAATAATTGTATATATCATCCATGGATTATTGATTTTTAGTCATTAAAATTCACTGAAATATACTGAACATGAAAATTATACAAATACAATTTTGTTAGAGTATCTTTCAGAGTCTCCATAATTTCATTCTAACCATCAGCTAAGATCATATAATATTGAAAAGGTGGAACACATAGGTTCATTGTTCTGAAAGGTTTATTTTTTCTTTAAAATTATCTTAAGATGATCTTTCTTCAATAAAGTGTTAGTATATCTGATAAGTGAGAGTCTATTTACTTTACAGCAATGCCTGTATTAACCAGCTTTATATGACCAACAACAGCTCCCAAATTTAAAACAGTGTACATCAAAACCCTATGTTTATACCTGGCCTCATTACAAAACACTAAAGTTGTTCACAACTTTAAGTTCACATTAGAATAAACTGGAAACTTCTTTTAAAAGATTATTTATCTGAGAGAGAGAGAGAAAGGGAGGGAGAGAGAGCATGTGGGGTGGAGAAGGAGAGGGTGAAGGAGAAAGAGTCCCTGCTAAGTGCTAAGCCCAATCTCACGAGTTTAAGATCATGACCTGAGCTGAAACCAAGAGTTAGCACTTAACCGACTGCACCACGCAGGTGCCCCTAAAGTGGAAAACTTTTAAGATCATGATGAATAGGCCATATCCCAGACCAGCTCACGCTGAATCTTTGGCCCTAGCACCCAAGCATCAGTACTTGTTTTAAATTCTGTAGGTATAACCACTGTTGAGAACCACTGCAGAAAATAATAAATGAAACTCACATGTAAGCAGATTAAAACAATCATTGAGTTGATGTCGATGTTTGTACAGATAGTAGCAAGCCACGGCAATTCTTCCACGTGTCAAGAGTTCATCTTAGAGCTGAGATTATAAAAGACCTGGAAACTGAGGTGTTTGTATCTCCATTCTCCTGTAAATATCAGAGGATGCTGATATTCATCTTTATTTTGATTCTTTGGAATATAAATAAAAATTGTACATCTCATTTCAAAAATTCTAAAATTATTTTAAACATACAATTCTATTTTTGTTAGCTCCTGTCCATAAAAATAAGTCTTCTGTTTTGAAGTAAGTAACTTCAGTCAGGATTTATATTCTAGTGTCCATTATAAAATTCTAAATCTAATAATAATGCTTGCACTGCTTACTGCTAGATTGAAAACATGCATGGCTGTTGATCCGAACTGCATAATCAACACTCATCTAGAGCTGAAGGTTTAAGTACAGACACAGGAATTTAAAATTTTTAAGAACTGTTAAATTTAACTCCTGGTCAAACCTTACTCTAAAACTATGTTGGATGATTGTGATTAGAACGTGTGTGATTAGAACTACCTGATGTGTTTGTTGGTTAGACCATCATGCAGAAATACCAAAACTAATAAATTTAGAAATCATGGAAGGAAAGTAATGTAACACTCTTGTGGCTATAGGGAATTTTTTGAAAGCCTAAAACTACCAAAACATTCTGGCTTGCCTAATTTCATCCTGTTTATTTGTGTGTTTGTCTGTTTTAACAAAAAAATGAACCAATGTCTTGAGAAGTGTCTCAGGAAAATGGAATATTACACTCAGTCCCCAGGCCTCACTACACCTTAGAAAATAATGTGATATATTACAAATAATCAAGTTTTAGTTCTATAGTGCTGTGGCTTAGTAACGCAGAGAAAGTCATTTAATGTATCATCCTCATTTTGAGCCTGCTTAAGAGAGGGAAAATCAGGAGTGCCCGGGTGGCTCAGTCAGTTAAGCGTCTGCCTTTGGCTCAGGTCATGATCCCAGGGTCCTGGGATCGAGCCCTACATCAGGCTCCCTCTGCCCCTTCTCCTGCTCATTCTCTCTCTCTCGCTCACCATCTCACAAATAAATAAAACCTTAAAAAATAAAAGGACAGGGAAAATCATATCTACTCCACCTACCCCATAAGATTATTCTAAAATATAATAAGAGATAGAAAATCATCTTACAAAGTTGACAGTGTTGTTTAAAAAATAAAGTATGATTACATCTGCTATTAATAGTAGCTTGTTAGTCCTCAACTAATATGCTCTATAATGCTCTCATAAGCTTTAGAGGAGTTTGTGTCCATTCACCAATTCAGTCCAGGAGAAAAAGCGCCATTAAATTTAGGAACTTGAAAAATCACTTTGAGATATCAACCTGAAGAAAATTCCCATGCGAGATGACACAAATTGCTTTTTAAATAATTTACCATTTTATTCTAAATACACTGGAAAACTTGAATTCAATCCTTCTAACAACTCTTAAATGCCATCATGAAAATGTTTACCAACTATTTCTTTCATTTATGTATGGGCATAGATAAAGACAAGGAAGGGCGCCTGGGTGGCTCAGTTGGTTAAGACAAGGAAAATCACTTGGTTAGTCCATGAGTTTGTGGGAACCAAGCCTAGGTCTCATGAATTCCAGGCTAGCAAGCTTCCATGCAGACACACTACCCTTCTCCATTACTCTCAGCCCCTAACAAGAAAGAGGCTCATCTTGGGAGCTGTGATAAAATTGAGGCCACCATGTTTTCATACATATTAAAGGCAATTTCCCACCTCTCCTGCGGCCTGTAATGAGAGGACAAAGTTAGCTTCTTTTACCTTCTCCGTGACCTCTTATTGTTTCAGTAAACTACGTAGGGGAATTTATAAGGCTTTATATTGTGCTGTCTGCAAGGCCTTCACAGAGGAATTACACATAGTTCCTCCCCACAGAGAGCTCTCAGTATATGAAAGGAACCAAGTGGGCAAAGAGAATATCAATAAAATGCAGAAGTACTATGAGAAAGTTGTGAACAGAATGACGGGACAACATATAAATAGCATAATGAATTCCATCTAATGACTAGAAAGATTTCCCATAAGAGATGACATGTAACCTGGATCTTTCAGGAAGGGAAACTTAATAAGAGAATTAGAAGAGGATTCTATGGAAACAGGGTGCCTAAAGTTGCCTTCGCACATGTGATTTTGGTGGAAAGTCACAGGTTGAAGGAGAGACACAGATGGGAATGAGAGAGACCTGAGCTGGGAGAACTCGGTTTGGACTAGATTATGCAGATTGATGTGCAAAACTAGGATTTTCATACGTGTTGCAAATAATGAGAAGTCAATGAGGTTAATCAAGGGGGTTATAGCAGCAATGCTATAGATTAAGATTAAACAGATAGATGATTGACCGATCACGGCAATGTCATGAAGAACAGAGTCAACAAGATGGCAGAGTAGGTAATGCCAGCTATCTTCCCCTCACATAAAACTACAACTAGACAGCTGTCTGTGCCTGAAAGTAGCTCTGGGAAAGCTCAATAGTCCAGTTAGGAACATACAACAGCACAGTGGAACACCTACATAAGCCCTGACCTGCCATCACTCCACAAGCATGCAGTCTCCAGAACCCAGGTCCGAGGCTGCCCCCTGGGCACATGCACAGCAGATATCAGTGTCCTCACAACTCTCCTGGGAGAAAAAGATCAGAAAGTTCCCGGCAGCCATCACTGCTGAAGACCCAACAGCCCTCCACACCACTGTAGATACACACGGCCTTGGCGCTGAGGATCCTGCAAGCTTCACTGACGCTGACCTTGGCTGACTGAGCTACATGGACACTGTGTGGTTGGCCCTTTCCTGAAGCAGTCATCACCACACTCTACCCAGATGGTACCCTCACACCCACCCACAGATAAAAGTGTATCCCCACCGAAACCCGTCCATAAAGTCAGGAATCCATCAAATATGCAGACACTAACAAAAGGCTCTAAGAAACATGAAAAATCAAGGAATCATGACACTACCAAACAAAGACAATAATTCTGCAATAACCAACCACAAAGAAATGAAGATCTACAAATTACTGGACAAAAAAATATTTCAGAATAATTGTTTTTAAGGAAGCTTAGCAACATACAACTAAATGATATCAGGAAAACAGTACATGAAAAAAGGAGACATTTAACAGAGGTATAGAAATAATAAAAATAAATTAGCAGAAATTCTACAGCTGAAGAATACAATAAATGAAATGGGAAAAAAAATGCAATAAAGAGCATCAGCAACACACCTGAATGATCAGAAGAAAGTATCTGTGAACTTAAAGACAAGTCACTTGAAATTATCCAAAGGAGAAAAATGAAAAAAAAAAAAAAAAAAAAAAAAAAAAACAGAAGAAGAAGAGTGTAGAAAGGCTACGAGAATTATGGAACATCATCAAGCATAACAATATTCACATTGTTGGAGGCCCAGGGTGAATAGAGAGGGAAAGAAAGGGGCAGAAAGCATATTTAAAGAAATAATGGCTGAAAACTACTCAAATCTGGGAGAGATACGGACATGTAGGTACTCAGTACTCAAAACTCACAGGTCCCAATACAGATTCAACTCAAAGAGCACTTTATTTCCCAACCCCCCAAAAAGAGAACTGCACCCAGGCACATTATAATAAAACTGTCAAAAATCAAAGACCAAGAGAGAATTTTGAAAGCAAAACCAAACCAAAACAAATAAACAAAAGCCTCATTTCTTACAATGATACTCCCATAATGTTATCAGCATATTTCTTAACAAAAACTTTGCAATCAAGACAGAATGGAATGATATATTCAAAGCATTAAAAGAAAAAAACTGCCAAACAATATTTTACTTGGAAAAGCTCTCCTTCAGAAATGGAGATGTTAAAAATTTTCTGAGACAAGCAAAAGATGAAGGAGTTTATTACCCCTAGACCTGCCTTACAAGAAATGATAAAAGTAGATCTTTAGAAGGAAATGAAAGGATGCTAACTAATAACATGAAACATTTGAAAGTATAAAACTCTTTGGTAAAGGTAGGTATATATTCAAATTCAGAATATCTGAGTCCTATATTGGTGGTATATAAATCACACCACTCTAGTAAAAAGGTTAATGACTAAGTATTAAAAGTATATGCCAACAATAATTTTAATGGACATACATTACAAAAAGACATAAATTGTGACATCAAAAACATACAATATGGGGGAATGAATAAAAGGATAGTTTTTGTATATGACTGAAGTTAAGCTATTTGCTTAAAACAGAATGCTAGTATAAAATGTTTTATATAAGCCACCTGGTAACCACAAAGCGAAAATCTGTGGTAGATACACAAAAGAAAAAGAAATCAAAGCATACCACCATGGGAAATCATCAAATCAGAAAAGACAGCAAAAGAGGAAGAAAAGAATAAAAGAGCTACAAAATAGCCAGAAACAATTAACAAGGTGACAACAGTAAGTCCTTATTGATCAGTAATTACTTTAAATGAAAATGAATTAATGTCTCTGATTAAAAGACACAGAATGGATGGACACATAACAAAAAACAAGACGCTAGAGAATCACTTTCAGCTTTAAAGACACACAAATGCCGAAAGAGAAAGAATGGAAAAGATATTCTGTGGAAATGAAAACCAAAAGAGAGCATGGGGAGCTATACTTCTCCCAGACAAAATACACTTTAAGTCAAAACCTGTTCTGAAAGACCAAAGGGTTACAATATAATGATAAAGGAGTCAATTCATACAGAGACTATAACAATCGTTAAGTATATAAACACCTAACATCAGAAGCCCTAACATATTAAGCATATGTTAACAGATCTGAAGGCAGAAAGAACAGCAATGCAATGACAGTAGTGAAATTCAATACCCCACTTTCAACAGTGGGGAGCTCATCCAGACAGAAAATCAATACGGAAATACTGCATATGAACTGCAGTTTAGACTAAATGGACCAAACGGACACATACAGAATGTTCCAGCCAACAGCAACAGAACACACGTTCTTCCAACATGCACACGGGGCATTCTCCAGTATATATCACATGTTAGTTCAAAAAAAGTCTTCACAAATTTAGGAAGATTAAAATCACATCAAGCAATTCTCCAACCTCAAGGGTATGAAATTAGAACTCAATAATATGAGATAATCTGGAAAATTAGCAAATATGTGGAAATTAAATAACATTCTTGATTAACCAAAGAGGAAATCAAAAAATATCTTGAGACAAATGAGAACAAAATCAACACACCAAAACATGTGAGATGAAGCAAAAGCAGTTTTAAGAGGGAAGTTCATAGCAGCAACCATCTAAAGAAAAAGGAAAGACCTCAAATAAACAGCCTAACTTTTCACTTCAAATAACTAGAAAAAGGAGAAAAAAACCAAGATCAAAATTAGCAGAAGGAAAACAGTAACAAAGATCATGGCAGAAAAATTAAATGAAATAGAGACTAGAAAAATAGAAAAGATCAATGAGATTCAGAACTTCTTGAAAAGATAATAAGATTGGCAAGCCTTTAGTTAAATTAAGGGGGGAAAAAAGACTAAAATAAAGCCAAAATTGAAGGAGATGTAAAACTGATATCGACAAAGGATTTTAAGAGACTACTATAAATAATTACACACTAACAAAATGGATAACTGAGAAGAAATGGATAAATGCCCAGAAATATACAACCTACTAAGACGGAATCATGAAGAAATAGAAAATGTGAATATACTTACTAATAGTATGAATCAGTAATCAAAAGTCTCCCAACAAAAAAGGCCCAGGACCAGAGGGCTTTATTGGTGAACTCCACCAAACACTTAAACAAGAACTGACGTCAATTGGGAAACATTTTCAAACTCCAGTGGACATGGGAGCACAGACACCTCTGTGAGATCTTGACTCCTGGAGTCGAGAAACAGTTCCGTTCCCACCAACTCATTTCCTGCCTTTCTAGGCTAGTTAAAAATCAGATTACTTTTTACATGACTGTATTTAAAACTACAGATATTCATAACTAATATATATATCATATATATCATAACTAATATATATATATATATTATGCATGTGAAGTTGCCCAGGTATTTTGTATATATTTATATATAATACACACACAATACTCGGGTAGCTTTCTTTTCTGAACTTATGTTCATTTCCAAATTCTTCCTAATAAGCTATTCTAGAAGGTAAAAATTAAATCTTACCTGATTGTGAATAGGGGCAATTCTCATACATGCAAAAGAGGGGAGGAAGATTTTGCACTTTTTCAGATGACTCCAACCAATCTAAATTTACTGCACTGTATAAAAAGGACACTACACCAGATTTCAAGAGATGTGGTTCTCAATGGCTGCTCTGGGATTACTGCAGGAATATGGCTTTACAGCATGCTTTCAACCTTGGTCTTTACGTCTATAAGTAGGCATAATCATACCTGCCCTAACATCCTCACAACTGTCCTAATGATCATGTGGGGCAACATACGGAAAGTGCTTTGTAATCTGTAAAATTTTGCTAGGTATTATTGAAAGTTGTACCCACTGCCCTGACCTTTTATCTCCCTGTATACCTAACCATTGGAATCCTATGTCTAAATGAAAAGCATCTTCTATTGCATGTGTGTGTGTGTGTGTGTGTGTGTGTGTGTGTATCATCACATATTTAAGCCAAATGTTCACCGTCCATACATAACATGGAATATGCAAGATTAATAACTTATGAAAACTCTTTAGACATTCAATCATGCTATCTCTACTTAACAGTATGACAGTATGCTTATGCCCAAGCATATGTGTGATATAGTAAATAATTCACGAAATGAGCTCACACTTTGCACTGTAAATAATCTTGCTATTCTACACAGAGGTTTCACGTGTAGAACTGCTCTGTAAAACTAAGACTTGGAAAATAAACATCAATCATACCCTGTTAACTGATACAGAAGCAAGCAGGAATGGCTCTGTAAACAATATTTAAGCTGTCATAATAAGGTGCAAAATATTCAAATTCTCTTAAATAATAGGCAAAATAGGATATGCTCTTCAAACATCATGCACTTGACAGTGAAAACCTCTGGAGATATCTCTTAGGTAATTATAACACCAAACATAAACAAGCAAGCAAAATTCCTGGTTGGAACTTATCACTTGGGAAATTCCACGGCGGACTCCACATCAAGGGGAAGTGTGAACTCTGAAATAAACCTTGGGAGACCAAATAGTATCAGGGACTCCCCAAAACTGAAGGAAAAACCGTTCAAATGCGTTTGACAAAACCACGTTTTCGTTTTTTAATTTAATTTTATTATGTTATGTTAATCACCATGCATTACATCATTAGCTTTTGATGTAGTGTTCCATGATTCATTGTTTGCATATAACACCCAGTGCTCCATTCAAAACGTGCCCTCTTTAATACCCATCACCAGGCTAAAACCACGTTTTCAAACTGACTTTAATTTATTCAGAAGAGGTCTGTTAACACTTGTTCTTTTTAAAAGGAAACTTCTTAATTAGAACTACGTCATTCCTTATTCACTGGGATACAGGTTTTCTACCCTGAGTTTGCATGTGATTATTCACATGTGCAGCTGACTGCAAGGGCAAAAAGCTATTCTACTGACTGAGCTAGGCTTTAACTCACTGGTTTTTGTCTCCTTTAACTTCCAATATTGGGTACAGATGGTCTTAAAGCTGGGGAAACAGCATTCTGGGAGGTGGTGAGGGATAAGTACAAGTCGTTTTGAGTTGCTGAAGCTTTCATTAAATATGGCAAGCTCTTTCAAATCCGAAAGCTATGTAAATGGAGGGCTAAGACTTTTCTGTTGGTTTTATTAAGAGCATAAAAGGTTCTGTTCAGAATCCAGCAGTCAACCTTGTGAATGGTGTGATTAGACATTTATTTTGACAGTGCTCAGTGACAGCTCAATTATGCCCCCAGAGTCAGCCTTGCACATCATCAAAATGTCTAATGATCTGAGTGTTTATGGGGTAACAACAACCCACATACTCAACAGTTTGCCAGAATTCTGTCACTACGACATCTAAATGGAGCATTTGGGTGTTTGTCTAATGTACCTAAATCTAACATGGAATTTTAGTTGAAAGAAGTGAAAATAATTCCTAAGCACTTCACGCAAGTTACCAGAAGAGAAGATATTCTTGAATAATAAAATGCCTATTTGTAGAATCAAAGAATGTCAGCGTTAGAAGGAACATGTTAGGTCATTTAAGTCAGTCTTTGCATTGTTTCAGTTTGGAACTGAAATTCAGAAATTTTATAGGGCTTATCCAAGATTAGACAGATGATAAAAGACAAGGCTGAGCCAAGAATACAAAGCTCTTAATTCAGGATTTTTTTTTTTAATTTCTCTCATGCCAAAGTATTTCCTGGAAACTAAAATTAAATATAGTATGTCCAAAAGAACACATCCCCCCAAGATAGGAATTTGGGGGTACTTGCTTAATCAGCTGTGTATGATATTATCAGAAGAAGAAAATCAGATATTCTAAAATCTTCAAAACACAGGAGTTTGACTTAAGGTGAATGACATATACACAAGGGTCTTTGTTAAATTCCTGAAACCAAAATCTGTCAAACTAGCAAAAGGTAAGTTATGTTTTAGGCTCTAGTACTGTATACAAAATGGCAGAACTGTGTCGATGAAAAATACTAAAAACAAAGTCAGAAATCTTGGTGTCTCATCCACGTCTCTACAACTCATGGTAATTCACTTACACTCTTGGAGCATTGCTTTAAATAAATCTGCATGATTCTCCTTTGATTTTATTGAATTCAACTGTTCCCACTTTATACACTTTAAAACAACCACCTAGGGTGCCTGGGTGGCTCAGTTGGCTCGGCGACTGCCTTTGGCTCAGGTCATGATCCTGGAGTCCCGGGATCGAGTCCCACACAGGGCTCCCTGCTCAGCAGGGAGTCTGCCTCTCCCTCTGACCCTATTCCCTCTCGTGCTCTCTATCTCTCATTCTCTCTCTCTCTCACAAATAAATAAATAAAAATCTTTAAAAAAATAAAATAAAATAAAACAACCACCTAAAGTTCATTATCAAATAAGCTATGGAACAATGCTCTCAAACTATCATGTCATGGTAGTCTCTCTCTGTGGGGAAAGTGGAGATTCTCCAACATGGATCTATTCCCAAAACAGAGTTCTCCTGGAATCCCCAGATAGGTCTTGTTGGTAATCTGTGACAAGTGTTGCCTCAGGTGACCTAGCCTCCTTCTGTCTTGAGCTCCAGGTAAAGCTGGTCCACGGCTCATTACCTACATCCTCTGATGGGAGTGGTGGCACCGAGGGGTGGCACCACAGACTTTCTCTGCCCATTACCTCACCATACAGGGGTCCCAGGCCCCCGTGAATTCTCTCACCAAAGTGTGTGGGCACCATAGAGGTAGTGCCAACAAAAGCAAAACTGGGACATATACTGCTTTCATACTTTGGAACATGTGAATAAGTCATTCAACTCTCAAACAGGTGGGCTCTATATTAAACAATACCCTTCCTCCCTTTTATCCAAAGGGTTTGGTAGAAAGCAAAATGTAACACACATGATATATATAAGGATAATTATTTGTGATAATTGTGACAATGATCTTTATTTCTCCCCCTGCTTTTCTGAACTTACAGACGGTCTGCAAACTAAGTGTCTGGATGAGTGTAACAGTTCTATTCTAAGTCCCTAGCATTATTCTTCCCTATCCTCTAGAAGGTCCTACTCAAGTAGCTCCAAGCAGAATAGAAAAGACATGCATTATTCAAAAGACAAATGTTAACGTAGGTTTCAATTATTAAATGTATTTCCTGCCCATTATTGATATAAGTGATATGTAATCAGCACATGCTATATATTTTTTATTCGAATAGGAAAATTAAAAAAAAAGAAAATTAATTTTAAAGTTTTTTTAATTATTGAAGTTTTATTTTAATTTTGAAATGCCAGAAGTGCACTATTTAACAGTCAAGGGGTGTATAGTAAACTCCTCTCTGAGTAGGTATTACCTAAAATAGGGATGTGTGTTTTCCTAAATTCATTTTAGAATAGAGACCCAGCAGAAAAAGGGAGCCATTCTTTGTAGGGATTGTAATGAATTCAAACATATTCATTAATTTTATAGCAGCTCTTGGTTTCACAGAGAAACAAAAAAACGTCTATCATCTTATTGGAAAGAACACCCAGTAGCTTTCTTGATACTTGGTGAGAAGGAATTTGTTCTCCTGTTTTAAATGCATGGGTGATAAAGCAAGACTTAGAAATATTTTTGTGAAGACAGCTTCATTCTAATATATCTTCTATAACAGAAATGACATATACTAAAATAATTCAAAATACCCTCTCTTCTGAAGGTGATTTCCACATAAAATTTGAACACAATTTTAAATAGCCATTACTAGGATATGAATTTGAATGACCTTAGAAGGAATAGTATTTTCTGCTAATGTTAAAATTTGCTAATATATATTTTGGTAAAAGTGGTTTGGTCATTGTTCTTGTATGATCAACCTCAAACCATCAGTGTTTAAATAAACCAAAGTGCTCAATCTATTTCTGACAACCATCCTGGCGGAATTCTACAGCTTTTTGTCAAGTTTGACTTGATAAGGAGTACTATATTAGTCATACCAAGTTAGTGTGACATCCAAGGTTATCTTGGTAGGAGGGTGACATAATGCCCATTAATAAGAGCTGATGAAAATACACAAGATGTCTTATACAAATAAAATCAGAGCGTGCCTTTTAAAAGAAGACGATGGTATGTAAGACCAATGTCTGTGGTGACAGATGGAATATGGAGAAGCATGCCCCACGGAGCCGTATCTCCTACCCTGCAGCAAAGCTGCCCTACTATTTCTGAATCTTCCATATTTTCAAAAGAAGAAGAAATTCCAAAAATCTTCAATCTACAAGTATCGACAACAAAGCCAACTTTTAAAAAAAAATGTGAACAATAACAAAAAAATCCATCATTAGATCTAATTCAGCCGGACACCAGGTTGTGACATCAGATCATGGAACTGCATGATGTTGGTGTGACAGAAAAATATTGTCATAAAAATGTTCATAGTACTCTCTCTCTCTCTCTCAAATAAATAAAATCCTTTAAAAAATAAATAAAAATAAAATGTTCATAGTGAATTTATAAATCACAAAAGTAGTCTATTTTATTTAAAAGAAAAATGAGCCTGAGGCGCCTGAATGGCTCGCTTGATTATGCTACGGACTCTTGATTTCGGCGCAGGTCATGATCTCAGGGTGGTGAGATACAGCCCCCACGCGAGATGTGGAGCTGCCTAGGATTCCCTCTCCCCTCTCCCCTCCACTCCCACCACCGTTCCCCACACCAGCTCACTTGCATGCATGCGCATGTGCTGTCTCTAAAAATACAATCAAATAAAATAAATAAAAATAAAGGAAAAATGAGCTTGACAAAGAATTATAGGCCACTAGAAATGAGCAAGTATACCTTTCAATGGTAGGATTGGTGACATATTTTTTCCTTCCTCCTTCCTATTCCTAAGAGTGTCCAAAGAGCAAAAACAAATGAACATTATTGGGATTGGGATGTATTATTCTGAAAGTGGGAGTGGGAGGAGGGAAAGGAACACTCTGAGCGATATCAAACTTTGTACTGAGAAGTCAGGCGTATTGTAGCAAAATCCCACCCAGGAGTTGTGAGTGGGCAAGCAAGAAAACCGTCTTGGAGCCTGGGAAGGTGACCCAGGGAGCATGGCGGGGATCCACTGAGGACACTGTGTGCTGAGGCAGCATGGGATGGAGAGCCCCACCTAACCAAGCCCTCGTGCTAGAACTACAGGGAGGTCACAGGATCTCAGGAGGGCAGGACAGCTGGTGCCTACATTGGGGAGGTCGTACAAAGAAGAGAGGACTCTGGGAATAAACGGACAGTTTGCAAGCAGGAACCCAATGGAATATATCCCACAAAGACCACTGTCTGAGACACACCTCTCATTCTTTTTCTCTGCAAACAGGGCTGTTTATTCTATTTATTCATTTGTCCCTATTTCCTATTATATGTTGAATGTGACGTAGAGCAGACAGATTTTGTTTGTCAGTTCTAGATCAAGAGGAGACCCCATGTAGAGACTTACACGACAGAAAACTCATATTACTTATACTTCTGTAATAAAAAGGTATAATCACGACAATTACTGAAAGCAACAGAAGACTCTAAAGCAATAGCTAATGTGTTCATGAAAGCCCAATAAGGTGCCCATATTTTTGCTGTTGAGAAATACAAAAAAGCAAATTACTAGTCCATAGATGAATGAGGGCCAGCAGAATTACATCATCAAACATCCCACTGGCATAATCAGTCCTGCCACAGGGCAACCCGCTGCCCTTACAATCTCTCTCTAACAATCAGGGCACATAGATTCAGAGAAGAGGTATTGATCCCATATTGTTTTAGAGGGAAATCGTCTAATAACTTCTCTGGTGCTCTGCCTCTTAATTTTTATCCTCCTAATTATCTGATAATGACCATTTAAATTGAAAAAGCTCTGATTACATTACATCCTTCAGTTCAGCATGGCGGTGGGTAAGAA